>NC_037679.1:83947449-84273825 GCF_003255815.1 Theropithecus gelada | reverse complement strand
CCTCCCGGGTTCACGCCATTCTCCTGCCTCAGCCTCCCAAGTAGCTGAGACTACAGGCGCCGAAACCCCGTCTCTACTAAAAAATACAAAAAAAAAAAAAAACTAGCCGGGCGAGGTGGCGGGCGCCTGTAGTCCCAGCTACTCGGGAGGCTGAGGCAGGAGAATGGCGTAAACCCGGGAGGCGGAGGTTGCAGTGAGCTGAGATCCGGCCACTGCATTCCAGCCTGGGCGACAGGGCGAGACTCTGTCTCAAAAAAAAAAAAAAAAAAAAAAGAAATTCCAAATGCACATACACACGTGTACTTACACTTTCTCACATAAATGCATGCTTGACACACGTGTATACATGCACCAGTTTCTCTTTTTTTTTTTTTTTTTGAGACGGAGTATTACTCTGTTGCCCAGGCTGGAGTGCAGTGGCTTGATCTCGGCTCACTGCAACCTCCGCCTCCCGGGTTCAAGCGATTCTTCTGCCTCAGTCTCCCAAGTAGCTGGGACTACAGGCGCATGCTACCACAACCGGGTAATTTTTGTATTTTTAGTAGAGATGCGGTTTCACCATATTGGCCAGGCTGGTCTCGAACTCCTGACCTCGTGATCTGCCCGCCTCGGCCTCCCAAAGTGCTGGGATTACAGGCATGAGCCACCGTGCTGGGCCACATGCACCAGTTTCTTTCCACTAATTAGATCATTTCCTGATGGATGGGACCTCCTCTAGGGGAATAAGGGAACATTTCATCTACTATAGCTATGCCTAAATTAGTGGGTAGGAATGTAAAATTAGGTGGCCAAGCTACTATCTGGGGGTGATTTAGGGACTAGATCAAATAAAGGCTTTTTGGCAGGGTGTGGTGGCTCACGCCTGTAATCCCAGCACTTTGGGAGGCCAAGGCAGATGGATCACCTGAGGTCAGGAGTTCAAGACCAGCCTGACCAATCAACATGGTGAAACCCTGTCTCTACTAAATACAAACAATTAGCTGGGCATGTGGCACATGCCTGTAATCCTAGCTACTCAGGAGGCTGAGGCCAGAGAATCACTTGAACCCAAGAGGCAGGGGTTGCAGTGAGCAAAGATTGTGCCATTGCACTCCAGCCTGGGCAACGACAGTGAAACTCTGTCTCAAAAAAACAAACAAAGCCTTTTGTCATTTTAATTTTTTCATATGAAGGCAACCGTCTGTCTTAGTAAGGTCGGAATGCTGTAATACAATACTATAGACTAAATATTTATTTCACACGGTTCTGGAGGCTGAGAAGTTCAAGAGCAAGGTACTGGCAAACTCAGTATTTGGCAATAGCCTTCTCCCTAGTTAAAAAACAGCCACCTTCTCATGTCTTCACATGGTGGAGTCGAGGGGTGTCTGGTCTTTTCCTCTCGTATAAGGCCACTAGTCCCATTATGGGGGTCCACCTTCAGGACCTCAACTAGACTAATCACCTCCCAAAGACGCTCTCATCTAGACTAATCACCTCCAAAAGACCCTGTCAACTAAACTAATCACCTCTCAAAGACCCTCTCAACCAGACTAATCACCTCCCAAAGACCCTCTCAACTAGACTAATCACCTCCCAAAGACCTTCTCAACTAGACTAATCACCTCCCAAAGACCCCATCTCCAAATACCATCACATTGGGAATTAGGGATTTAACATTTACATTTTGAGGGGCCACACACATTCATTCTGTAGCACTGTGACCAGCTCACAAAACCATTATACTACAAGGGACTTGCATGATGTTGAGTACTCAATCTCCCAATAGTCCCCTTTGTTAACATTGTGCTACCTGTTGTTTCATGGCCTGCAGTGGTTAAGATATATTTCGATCATATTTGGAACTAATCCTAGCATTATCTACATTGAAGCCACCAATGTAATCAATGATGAGCAGTTACTAAATAAAAAATATAGATCGCCCGCCAACAGAGTGAAACCCTGTCTCTACTGAAAAAAAAAAAAAAAAAATTAGGCTGGGTGTGGTGGTTCATGCCTATAATCCCAGCATTTTGGGGGGCCAAGGTGGGGGATCACAAGGTCAGGAGTTCGAGTCCAGTCTGACCAACATGGTGAAATCCCTGTCTCTACTAAAAATAGAGAAGTTAGCCAGGTGTGGTGGTACATGCCTGTAATCCCAGCTACTCGGGAGGCTGAGGCAGGAGAATCACTTGAACCTGGGAGGCGGAGGTTACAGTGAACAGAGATTGTGCCATTGCACTCCAGCCTGGGCGACAAGAGCGAAACTCCATCTCAAAACAAAAAACAAAAAACAAAAAAAAAACCTATAGATTACTTATTTTGTTAATTTTTTGTTAATCATCATAGAAGATTTGACCATTGACCATTGACTTGGTTTGCTTTTCTTTGGGGCTTTAGAACAGGTGCTTTGGATATATGCATGTTATCATTTTTCAGTGGTTACTTTGCTACTGTGAAGATCAAGTGTTGGCTAATGTATGTAATTCATAAGAAGATTTCCACAGCTGTTTATTGAAATTCTGTTTACACTTGTCAGAAATAAGTATTTCTTTGTTTAATGAAAGATGGTTAGCTTTCAGTTAAGACCACACCTGACAGGCTGGGCATGGTGGCTCACGTCTGTAATCCCAGTACTCTGGGAGGCTGAGGCAGGAGACTAGCGGCAACATAGTGAAATCCTGTCTCTAAAATGAAAAATGGAAAAAAAGTAAAAAAGAAAAAAAGACGCCCAGCGTGGTGGCTCACATCTGTAATCCCTGGGAGGCCAAGATGGGAGCATCACTTGAGTCCAGCAGTTGAAGACCAGCCTGGGCAACATAGTGAGATCCCATCTCTACAAAAAAATTTAAAAATTAGCCTGGTGTGATAGCACACACCTGTAGTCCCACTTATGTGGGATACTGAGGTGGGAGGACTGCCCGAGCCTGGGAGGTCAAGGCTAAAGTGAGCTGTGATTGCACCACTGCACTCCAACCTGGGCAACAAAGCAAGATCCTGTTTCAAAAAAATTCATATAAAAAGAAAAAAGAAAAAAAAAAAGGCGATACCTATTAGTAAGTGAATATATGTTTTGGGTGAAAACAGCTGATCATACCAACTATTGGTGAGGCTATGGAGGAACTGGAATTCTCACGCACAGTGGGTAGGAATGTAAAATGCTACAATCACTTTGGAAAACAATGTGTTAAAAAATTAAACCTATATCTACAATATAATCCAGCTGTTTTGGTCCTAAGTATTTACCTGGGAGAAGTTAAAATTATGTTAATACTAAGTCCTATACGTAAGTGTTCATAGTTGCTTTATTTGTAATAGCCCTAAATAGGACACAACCAGAAAGTCCATCAACAGGTGAACAGATAAGCAAATTGTGGTACATCCATACAACAGAATACTACGCAGCAATAAAAAGGAGTGAACTATTGATAAGGGCAACAACTGGGATGGATTTCAAAATAATTATCTTAAGTGAAAGAAGCTGGGGGGTGGGCATGGGGAGACACATGCTGTTTCACCCTATTTATATAAAATGCTAGAAAATGCAAACTAGGGCCAGGTGTGGTGGCTCACACCTATAGCCCCAGCACTTTGGGAGGCTGAGGTGGGCAGATCACAAGGTCAGGAGTTTGAGACTAGCCTGGCCAATATGGTGAAACCCTGCCTCTACTAAAAATACAAAAATTATCTGGGTGTGGTGGCAGGCACCTGTAGTCCTAGCTACTTGGGAGGCTGAGGCAGAATTGCTTGAACCTGGAGGTGGAGGTTGCAGTGAGCCAAGATTGCGCCACTGCACTCCAGCCTGGGCGACAGGGCGAGACTCCATCTCAAAAAAAAAAAAAAAAAGGCCGGGTGCGGTGGCTCAAGCCTGTAATCCCAGCACTTTGGGAGGCCAAGACGGGCGGATCATGAGGTCAGGAGATCGAGACCATCCTGGCTAACACAGTGAAACTCCATCTCTACTAAAAAATACAAAAAACTAGCCGGGCGAGGTGGCGGGCGCCTGTAGTCCCAGCTACTCGGGAGGCTGAGGCAGGAGAATGGCGTAGACCCGGGAGGCGGAGGTTGCAGTGAGCTGAGATCCGGCCACTGCACTCCAGCCTGGGCAACAGAGCGAGACTCTGTCTCAAAAAAAAAAAAAAAAAAGCAAACTAATGTCTAGTGACAGAGAGCAGCTCAAAGGTTGCCTGGGGATGGAGAGCAGTGAGAGGGACCCCAAAGGGCCCTGAGGTGATGGACATGTTTGCTATTTTGATTGTGGCAAGCTCGACGTACATGGTGTACACACATTTCAAACGTTACCCAAGTTACACTCAAACCTGTGCAGTTTATTGTATGTCAGTTTTACATTGATAAAGCTGTTTTTTTGTTTTTTTCTTTTTCTTTCAAAAAAAAAAGGGGGGGGCGGGGTGCAGTGACTCATGCCTGTAATACCAACACTTTGGGAGGCCGAGGCAGGCAGATGACCTGAGGTTAGTAGTTCAAGACCAGCCTGACCAACGTGGACAAACCCCGTCTCTACTAAAAATACAAAATTAGCTGGGCATGGTGGCACATGCCTGTGTGCTTGGGAAGCTAAGGCAGGAGAATTGCTTGAACCCAGGAAGCCGAGGTTGCGGAGAGCTGAGATTGCACCATTGTACTCCAGCCTGGGCAACAAGAGTGAAACTCCGCCTCAAACAAAACAAAACAAAACAAAACAAAAACAGCCTGGGCGGTGGCTTATCCCGGCCCGCGGGATCGTCGAAGCAGGCCCTGGAGGAGGGAGTGGGAATTTGGGGAACAAGAGACACGAGAAATTCAAACAAGACAGTGCTCTGATCAAGTCTCGTTTAATGGCGGTAATGCAACGCCTTATATACACTTGGAGGGGAAGGGGTTGGGCCAGAGGCGGAGATGATCTCATCACGGAGGGCGTGACCAGGTAGGTATTGGTTTCTCCGTTCGGACGTCATGTTGCGCCTGCGCTGTCAGTTGGAAATTTTCCCGGGCGCGGGATGGCGCCTGCGCTACAAAGTAACAATTTTTGGGCGCGCGGGAAAGATGGGTGAAGAAGAAGCAGGAAGAGCGCCATCTTGTGTGAGATATTTATACAGGGAAAAGGTAAATCTAGGGAGGAGGCATGGGGTGGAAATGAATAGAGCTCAGGCGTTTTTTAATCGTCAGTTATTATTTGCTATGGCCCGGGCGCGCAGCTCCGGACAGTGGCTCACGCCTGTAATCCCAGCACTTTGGGAGGCCAAGGCGGGCAGATCATTCAAGGTCAGGGGCTCAAGACTAGCCTGGCCAACATTGTGAAAACCCATCTCTACCAAAAAATACAAAAATTAGCTGGGCATGGTGGTGTATGCCTGTAATCTCAGCTACTAGGGAGGCTGAGGTGGCACGGTTGCTTGAACCATGCAGATGGAGGTTGCAGTGAGGCGAGATCTCACTACTGCACTCTAGCCTGGGTAACAGAGTGAGACTCTGTCTCAAAATAAAATAAAATAAAATAAATACCCAGAAAAACAAAACAGTACAGGGGGCCTTAGTTAGAAATAGGAGTGTAAACCAAAAAGTGACTAGGGCAGGTCTCAATGGATTAGTGACTTATATTGCCAAGGGTGAGGCTGGGCCCAAGGGAAAGAAACAAGTCACAGTAGGATCTGTGGCCTGCGCTGTCTCCGAAAAGGGTTTTGAGGACTTCAGTATTTAAAAGAGATGAGCAAGCAGGCGGGGAAGGACGGAGGAAAAATGTGGGGAATGGTAGGCAGTGAGGCAGGGCTCAGAGTCTTGCTTGGCTTTGATGAGCACTCATGAATCTACATTTTACGTATTTATGTATGTATTCATTTTAATTTATTTTTCTGAGACAGAGTCTCACTCTGTCGCCCAGGCTGGAGTGCAGTGGCGCCATCTTGGCTCACTGCAACCTCTGCCTCCTGAGCTCAAGTGATCCTTCTACCTTAGCCTCCCAAAGTGCTGGGATTACAGGCGTGAGCCACTACAGCCAGCCCAAATCTACACTTTATACAAGATAAAGTAGGCAGCTATCTGTTTGGGACAAAGGAAGGAAGTTTGTGTTTGTTTTTTGTTTTGTTTTGTGACTCAGTTCCCAAGCTTAACTTTGCCCTTGGCATAGTGAGTTTGAGGTCCTAAGGATTCTATTTTTCCTTCATAGATGCAAAGGGGCTGGTAGCAATGCTGCCAGCTGCCCCGGGGCTACAGCGGGACTGGCAGAGGGCAGAAGGGCGGTGGGAGATGGTGAGGCTGTAGCTGGCCAGGCTTGGGCAGGGTTCCCAGCACCCTCTAGGGCCAAGCCCTCAGCGACTTCTCCTGTGAGGTCTCATTCCTCTTGTACTTGGCATTCCTCTTGATCCCCACCCTATAACCCACTCCCCTCCTCCTCCTCGGCCGACAGTGTTTAATTCGAATCTTGCTTTCAATGCGTTCTTACCAAATGATTACTTTTTGAGACAGGATCTCACTCTGTTGCCCAGGCTGGAATGCAGTGGTGCAATCATGGCTCACTGCAGCCTCAACTTCCTGGGCTCAAGTGATCCTCCCACGTCAGCCTCCCGAGTAGCTGGGACTACAGGCACAGACACACGCCACCGCGCTCAACCAATTTATTTATTTTTCGTAGAGGCAGGGTCTCACTATGTTGCCCAGGCTGGTCTCAAACTCCTGAACTCGAGTGATTCACCCGCCTTGGCCTCCCAAAGTGCTGGGATGACAGGCGTGAACCACCGCGCCCGGCCACAAAATAATAATTTTGTTTGTTTTTGAGATGGAGTCTCACTCTGTCACCCAGGCTGGAGTGCAGTGGCGTGATTTCGGCTCACCACAACTTCCACCTTCTGGGTTCAAGCAATTCTCCTGCCTCAGCCTCCCAAGTAGCTGGGACTACATGTGTGTGCCACCATGCCTGGCTAATTGTATTTTTAGTTGAGATGGGGTTTCACTGTGTTAGCCAGGATAGTCTAGATCTCCTGACCTCGTGATCCGCCCGCCTCGGCCTCCCAAAGTGCTGAGATTACAGGTGTGAACCACCGCGCCCGGCCAAAATGATTACTTTAATAGCAGGTATTGACTTTACTCAAATGAGCTGTCCCCGTCATTCTGGTTTGCTTCTCACCCCACGCTGTTACTGTCACTACTGCCTACTGCATGTCCTCCGGTGCCTCACTGCCTCCGCTCACCTGCCTGCTTTCCCAGTGACAGGCCACGCAGGCTGCCCCCAGATAACTTCACAATAACTAGCCTCAAATTGTCCCCGTATCGACCTACATGAGACTGTCTTTGCATAAAAACCAGGAGCAGTACTCATGGGTCAGAAGTGTATTTAACTTGATTAGACTACCGTTACATTTGCTCCTAAATGTTTACTGAGAATAGGATTTTTAGGGCTGGGCATGATGGCTCACGCCTGTTTCCCAGCACTTTGGGAAGCTGAAACGGGCACATCACTGAGGTCAGGAGCTGGAGACCAGCCTGGCCAACATGGTGAAACCCCATCTCTACTAAAAATACAAAAATTAGCCAGACATGCTTGCTTGAGCCCAGGAGATGGAGGTTGCAGTGAGCTGAGATCTTGCCACTGCACTCCAGCCTGGGTGAGACTGTCTCAAAAAAAAAAAAAAAAAAAAAAAAGAAAAGGATTTTTAGGACCCGAGAAAGCAGCATGGGTACGCGGGTTGGGGTAGAGAGGCGCATATCATTGTGCTAGGACTGTCAGATTTGGCAACTAAAAATACAGGAAACTTGCTTACATTTGAATTTCAGATGAGCAGCCAACACTTCTACAGTATACTAAAACACCACTGGTTGTTTATCGGAAATTCAAATTTAACTGGGCATCCTGTATTTTATCTTGCAACCCTACCTCCAACTGAACACATAAATTCAATGTTTATGACTCTTCTCAGATTGAGAATAGAACCACAGAATCCTGGTTACATATCAAAACTGGGGAAACTCCACAAATGTTTGGTTAGAAGTGATGAAATATATTTTAAAAGTCCATACGACAAAATTACAATAAACATTTATTAAGCTGTAATTTTCACAATATTTTAATTCTGCTCTGAGATCTACAAATATCTCTACATAACACCAAAGCCAGTGATTTAATAAATAAGAGGAATGTATATATCGCTTTGCAAAAAAATATGCCTGATACATTTATCTCTATATAAGATATTTGTAGAATCAATTTCCCAAGGCTCATGAAACTAAAGTGCACACACACACACACACCATGTGCACACACACTATTTAAATCAAATTGATTTATATTAAGTGCCAAATTAAATGCTATACAAAATTTATAACCAGATACACGAAATATGAAGTCAATCATGACTCCACTGTTGATAATGGATACTATACCTCACAAGTGTGATTTCCAGTTAAGAAGAGGGAAACAATTGCTTCATTGGATTTTTAGTGTGTGCTAATTACCATCACCATCACAAGTTAATCAGTTTAATTACACGGTATTCAGAGATTAAACACATGCAGATATTAAATGGACACTACAATAAAACCTTTAAATCTGCAAAAAGACATTAGAACACATGGTCAATAACACGCTGCCGCAGTTTTTCAGTAGACAAGGCAAATGGCAATCAGCGTTTTAAGCCACAAGAGAAAAACTGGTACTGGTGCACCTCCTACATATCAAGGAAAAGCAAAACACAGAATAATTTAATATGCTGAATAAAATTTGTTTACACCAGATACTATACATCATACTGATGGTTGTCCAGTATGAATTTTAAGGGTATTGTGTTAGATTCTGCAAAATGCATTCCTATTATTCACAAGTGAGGAGTCAAAGTCCAACTATTCAAATGGCCATAAACAAAAATGTTGCAGAAGGTATAGATCATTAAAACTAAAAAGTCGGGAGTGGGTCAGCTGACCCCTTAGGAGCCTCAGGAATTCCTTTAACACTAGATAGATGGCAAGAGCCGGCTTTTTGGTTAAGTCGGCCAGTTCGAAACCTGCTGGGGAGAGGTTAACAGGTGTCAGCTTGTAAGGCAGATGTCATTCATCAAAAGCATCTTAAGAAGTAGCGGCGCTCGCAAAAATGAAGCAATTCAGGATTTCCACTAGCGACAAATTGCATTAACCATGTCTAGGCCATTTGACAGCTGTTATTCTTAACTGCTCCATAAGCCTGCGCAATCACAGGGCCAGATGAGTGAGTAAGCTGCTCACACCCTCTCTGCAAGGCAGCCCTCCTGGGCGTGTAAAAAGTCATATTAGAGTCTTCCTAATCACTGACCCGAACCTTTGTGTTCTTACTCAGTTCCCCAGAGGGGACCACACCACTTGGTTACCACCATCACAGTCATAAAGATACAGTCCCAGTTCCCTGACATCGCTGCCTCCCGACTCCTGCATGAGACAGGCTCTCATTTCTGGGGAAAGTGTATTAAACACCTTTCAAAGGCATTCATCTCCCCTTTGTGAATTAAGATCCAGGCACGATTCACAAGGCCCGCTTCCCAGAAATTCTATTGCTGTGCTGTTACCGGAAATGATATGGGGGCTGAAACCCAAAGCAAAAGAAACCAAAGGGCGGATAATGCCGATTGGTTTTGGAAAGTAAGTGTGCGCGTGTGTGTGTGTGTGTGTGTCTGTGTGTGTCTGTGTATATATAAATATATATACACACACACACTTTTTTTTTTTGAGACAGGGTCTCACTCTGTCGCCTTGACTGGAGTACAGAGGTGCGATCTCAGTTCACTTCAACCTCTGCCTCCTGGGTTCATGCAATTCTCCCACCTCAGCCTCCTGAGTAGCTGGGACTACAGGAACCCGCCCGGCTATTTTTTTTTTTTTTTTTTGTATTTTTTTGGTAGAGACGGGATTTCACTATGTTGGCCAGGCTGGTCTCGAACTCCCGACCACAAGTGATCCACCACCTTGGCCTCCCCAAGTGCTGGGATTATAGGCTTGAGCCACTGTACCCAGCCTGGAAAGTATATTTATGAAAGGTTTACACTCCACAAAAGCATCTTTGCTAGGGTGTCAAGGAAGAGATCACTGAACCAACCCCAACACGCCCATACAATTCCAGCAATCTAGAGATGGCTGGTCCTTTTCCTTTTCTGGATTATTTTCTGTTCTCAGTAAAACAAGTATTTATTATGATACTGAAACTGGGAAATTAACACTGATTAAGATCTTTTAAACACTGAGTCTTAATTATAACAGAACCAGTTTTCATGAGAATGCTTTTACATCACATTCAGTGAAGTGTTGCACTAATATATTCTACAGCCCTGAAGATATAAAAAAGGTTTCTCTCCAGGTATGAGATATGGTACAAAAATACATTTTTCCACATACAAAAGAGAGAAAAAACCAAAGAGATGAGGCAGGTGGCGAGGGGAGGCCCAATCCCAATACCTACAAGCTTCCATGGAATGGAGAAGGAACCAAAAATCCCCAATTATTTTGGGGTAAGATGTGCCCCCAAAAAGGTAAAATATATGCAATAAAACCCAGGTTTATTTCAAATCTAGCATCTAGGATTTCTATCAGAATTTCAAATAAGGTTCTACCCTGAGGTGACACCTACTAACTGTAGGTTCTTTCATTAAAAATGAAGACATCTTTCACCAGAATGTATCAAGCTATAAAATTGGCTTCAGAGCCTACACTTAGCCAAAGTGGAAAAAAATTGTGCATATTTTCGATAGCAATTTTGAATTGATGCTTGAGGTCTCAATCCACCAGCACCCAGATAACATGTTACCTCCCTCAGTCGAATACGAGTTAAAATGATGATCTTACCGAGATCTCAATAGAGCGCAGTGCCCTTCATGTTTCGGGTAAGAGGGTGGGAGGAGGAATGAAGCGGGTATTACGCGCAGCCCAGTGACAGCTTAAGCCTTAACATGCGGGCATCTCACAATGACCACAAACAAGGGAGGGGCCAAGGCAGGGCCGGCGATCATTGGCTTTGTGCACAGAACGCCAGTTTTCCATGGGCTAACATGAGCAAAGCTGTTTTAGTACCTAAACGTGATATAGCCAAATGCACAAAAGGAAAGAAGATGGAGATGACCTCCCGAGTTATTTATACCCTGTGCTAAAATAGATTCATCTACAAGTATCTAAATGACAAAACTAGAATGATTTCAACCCAGTAATCCCGTGTTCCAATGTGCATGGATAAAGATTTGATCCAGGCCGGGCGCGATGGCTCACGCCTGTAATCCCAGCACTTTGGGAGGCTGAGGCAGGCGGATCACAAGGTCAGGAGATCAAGATCATCCTGGCTAACACGGTGAAACCCCGTGTTTTTTAAAAATACAAAAAATTAGCCGTGTGCAGTGGCGGGCGCCTTTAATCCCAGCTACTCAGGAGGCTGAGGCAGGAGAATGGCTTGAACCCGGGAGGCGGAGCTTGCAGATCGCGCTACTGCACTCTAGCCTGGGTGACAGAGCGAGACTCCATCTCAAATAAAAAAATTAAAAAAAAAAAAAAAAAATTGATCCAGCAAATAATTTTTCTTTTTTTTTTTTTTTTTTGTGAGACGGAGTCTCGCTCTGCCGCCCAGGCTGGAGTGCAGTGGCCGGATCTCAGCTCACTGCAAGCTCCGCCTCCCGGGTTCACGCCATTCTCCTGCCTCAGCCTCCCGAGTAGCTGGGACTACAGGCGCCCGCCACCTCGCCCGGCTAGTTGTCTGTATTTTTTAGTAGAGACGGGGTTTCACCGTGTCGGCCAGGATGGTCTCGATCTCCTGACCTCGTGATCTGCCCGTCTCGGCCTCCCAAAGTGCTGGGATTACAGGCTTGAGCCACCGCGCCCGGCCAAATAATTTTTTTGAGATGGAGTCTCGCTCTGTTGCTGAGGCTGGAGTGTGGTGGCATGATCTCGCTCATTGCAACCTCTGCCTCCCAGGTTCAAGCAATTCTCCAGCCTCAGCCTCTCAAGTAGCTGGGATCACAGGCACCCACCACTAGGCCAGGCTAATTTTTGTATTTTTAGTAGAGACGGGGTTTCACTATGTTGGCCAGGCTGGTCTCGAACTCCTGACCTCAGGTGATCCGCCCGCCTTGGCCTCCCAAAGTGCTGGGATTACAGGGGTGAGCCACCATGCCCAGCCTGCTCCAGCAAATCTTAAATACCCATGCACATTGAATAAACATGCACCTGAAACAGGTACTCGTTTCAGAAAGTGAATGGAACTCTCCAGGAGAGTTTGGGTCCCATCATGTGTACCTTAAAAACAGAAGTCTCATCAACATCCACAAAAACATCTGTATCTGTTTTCCAGATACTTGCACCAAAAATAAAACTTCACAGGAACACTACACAAGAAGTGGCAGACAGCTGAATCTTCTCCAAACTGAGACCTGGAACATAAGGTCTTGATTCTAGCAGGTCTGGCAGGTGTATCTACTAACCTGCACGCAGGGCACTGTGAGTGGGTTGCCAGGGCACATCTGTGGCCAGGTAAGGGCCACAGAGATAGTCGTGATCCCAGCAGCTTCAAAGCTGCAAAATGCTGGGCTTTTTTTTAAGATGGAGTCTTGCTCTATTGCCTAGGCTGGAGTGTAGTGGTGTGATCTCAGCTCACCACAACCTCCGCCTCCCAGGGTCAAGCAATTCTCCTGCCTCAGCCTCCTGAGTAGCTGGGCTACAGGCACACACCACCATGCCGTTAATTTTTGTATTTTCAGTAGAGACGGGGGTTTCACCATGTTGGCCCAGCTGGTCTCGAACTCCTGACCTCAGGTAATCCACACTCCTTGGCCTCCCAAAGTGCTGGGATTACAGGCGTCAGCCACTGCGCCTGGCCTAGGGTTTTTTTTTAAAAAACAAGTTCTAGCAAAGGGGCGTTTCTACCAGCCCCTGAGCCACACCTTCTGAAACTCCCTTGCCCAGGATCCCCATAGCTGCCCACATCACATGTCCCACTCTCTGCCCACAAGGAGGGCCTAAAAACTGCCTAAAAGGAGGACACAACAGATTTCAGATAAAAAGCACCTGTGTATCATAAATATTTCAGGAAAAATAATTCAGCTCTTTTCAAAGGCTTGCTTATTGCTGCTAATTGTTCCTGAGAATCTTTCTAAGCAGCAATACACTTGAGAATGTTATTAGCTGCTACTGCTTGTTTTCCTTCTAACGTCCTGAGGAAACCAAAAGCAAAATGAAACAAAAAACCCCTCAAGGCTATAGCTTTTGTATATAGGCCTAGTGAGCAAACTGCAAATTGAGACAAGGAACAGATTCTGGAGCAATCTCCAATCCTTACACAGGTACTTCCTGGCATCAAATCCCCAGGACATTTCTTGGCCCCTAATTGCATTTTCCTTTTCAAAATGTTGAGGTTAAAATACATACAACCACAGAGGGGAGAAAATCTCAGGTCTAGAAATGGCGATGTCTTCATTTAGAAATAGGACCGATGGGAGCTTGGCAGGGGTCTCTAGGATCCAAAAGAGGTTGAGTTGCATCCTGCAGCCCAACTGTCCACATTTAGAAGTGACAACATTCATGAACTAAGTCAACATCCACCAAAAATAACATGGAATAAAGCTCACAGTTGGGGAACATGAAAATAACGCACACAGACCTCACCCACCAATCCCTTAAGCTGCGAAAACAAACGCTTGCATTTCAACTTTTCTCAAATGTCAAATTAGCATATTCTTCCCCTCCATGTAATGTTTTTTTTTTTTTTTTTTTTTTTTTGAGACGGAGTCTTGCTCTGTCGCCCAGGCTGGAGTGCAGTGGCGCAATCTCGGCTCACTGCAAGCTCCGCCTCCCGGGTTCACGCCATTCTCCTGCCTCAGCCTCCCGAGTAGCTGGGACTACAGGCGCCCGCCACTGCGCCCGGCTAATTTTTTCTATTTTTAGTAGAGACGGGGTTTCACCATGGTCTCGATCTCCTGACCTTGTGATCCGCCCGCCTCGGCCTCCCAAAGTGCTGGGATTACAGGCGTGAGCCACCGCACCTGGCCATGTAATGTTTTAATAAACTTGACTCAATCTGCCTTTATTAAAAAACCTTACAAAAGATGTATTTAAATGCTTGAAAAAATTAACTGTATGCTCTATGCACAGATAAATTTCTTACTGTACAGCTAAATATGGTTATATCCTTTGTTTAAAAAATATTTTTTTTCCCACTAATGACACTTCGTGTGTAGTTCCACGTCAACGATCTTTCCGCTCTTCTGGGAATGTGTCCTGAGAGCTGCCGGGTGGGTGGAAATAGCCTTACACAGCGCCACTTTCTTGCTCAGTCGTGTTTATTAAGATTGTTTGGGGCTTGGCTTTTTTTTCCTCCGTTTTCGTTTTCTGAGACAGCGTGCTGGTAACTGTGGACCCGCCCGGCCGGCTGACCTTCACTTGTCCTTGGAGCGGTCCAGGCTCTCGAGCACCCGGTTGAGACGGATGTTGAGCAGTCTGACCTGCTTCTCCAGGTGCTCCAGCTTCTCCCCCACGCTGGGGTTGCTGGGGTTGCTGGGGCCGCTGGGGCTGCTTCGCCAGTAGAAGCCCATGGGCCCGGTCATGAAGTAGATGGCCACCACGAAGCACAGCGGCAGCACCGCGTTCTCGGGCTCGCCCTCGTACTTGTGCAGGATGTACACGCAGGACATGGAAAACAGGACGACCCGCACGATCCAGAAGAAGCGGCCGAACACCACGTGCAGGACGCTGAAGGTGAAGCCCAGGGTCAGGGACAAGAACCAGTAGGCCAGGAGGACGACGCCGACCAGCAGGAGCGCGCGGGCCGGGCTGCTGGACACCGAGGCTGGGCTGAAATACTGGGACAGGTTGGAGACTGCAGGACAGAAAAGAGGAACAGGGCTGGTTACACAGGGGCCAGGGGTTTCTTGACAAGCTGGAGTTGGGTAGCTTAGCTGGCCTGCTGGGCTTAAAAGGCCTTTGCAACAACCCAAGGAACTCAAGGAAGTTCCTCTGAATAGTCACACTAAGCTCCGTGAGGACACACAGGGAAGCCTTTTTTTTTTTTTGAGACCGAGTCTTGCTCTGTTGCCCAGGCTGGAGTGCAATGGTGTGACCTCGGCACACCGCAACCTCTGCCTCCTAGGTTCAAGTGATTCTCCTGTCTCAGCCTCCTGAGTAGCTAGGATTACAGGCATGCGCCACCACACCTGGCTAATTTTGTATTTTTAGTAGAGACGGGGTTTCTCCATGTTAGTCAGGCTGGTCTCGAACTCCTGACCTCAGGTGATCCACCCGCCTCGGCCTCCCAAAGTGCTGAGATTACAGGAGTGAGCCACTGTGCCTGGCCAGGGAAGCCCTTTAAGACGGCCTGCCATATTGAGTTTTAAAAATCCTCTCCATACACTGGTTTCTCTTCAAATCATATACATCTTTCCCCTTCAGCCTGGGCAAAATAGTGAGACCCTGATATGGACTGGCTCTGTGCTCCCACACAAATCTCATCTTGAATTGTAATCGTCACGTGTGGAGGAAGGAACCTCGTTGGGGGGGTGACTGGGTCATGGGGGTGGTTTTCCCATGCTGTTTGTGATCGTGGGTGGGGGTAATCCTCACGTGGGAAGGAACCTCGTGGTGGGGGTGACTGGGTCATGGGGGTGGTTTCCCATGCTGTTTGTGATCGTGGGCGGGGGTCTCATGAGATCTGATGGTATAAAAGTGTTTGGCAGCTGCCTCTTTTGCTCTCTCTCTCCCCTACCGCCTTGTGAAGATGGTGCTTGCTTCTCCTTTGCCTTCTGCCATGATTATGTTTCCTGAGCCATGCAGAACTGTGAGTCAATTAAACCTCTTTTATTTATATATTACCCAGTCTCAGGTTTTTTGTTTGTTTGAGGCTGGAGTGCAGTGGCACAATCTTGGCTCGTTGCAACCTCTGCCTCCCAGGTTCAAGCAATTCTCCTGCCTCAGTCTCCCAAGTAGCTGGGATTATAGGCACATGGCACCATACCCAGCTGCTTTTTGTATTATTAGTAGAGATGAGGTTTCACCGTGTTGGCCAGGCTGGTCTTGAACTCCTGACCTCAAGTGATCCACCTCCTCAGCCTCCCAAAGTGCTGGGATTACAGGCCTGAGCCACTGTGCCTGGCCTCGGGTATGTTTTTATAGCAGTGTGAAAACAGACTAATACAGAACCAATCTCTAGAGAACACAAATTTTTAAAAATTTAGACAGGCGTGATAGCACACGCCTGTAGTCCCAGCTACTCAGGAGGCTGAGGTGGGAGGATCACTTCAGGCTGGGAGGTCAAGGCTTCAGTGAGCCAAAATGTGCCACTGCACTCCAGCCTGTTTGACAGAGTAAGACTTTATCTCAAAAAACAACTTTTGCCTTTTACTAAAACACCTCTGGCAGTGGGGCATAGCCTGCAAATTGTCCTTCAGTTTCCATAGTAACAAATGCCCTTCAGGCTGAGCACACAACCACCTAGGATTAAAGCATTTCCTAGCCTCTCTTGCAGCTACATAACTAAGCTTTGGTCAAGGAGAGGTAACTGGAAGTCTTTTGCAGTAGCTTCAGAGGGTTTTCCCTTAAAGTAGCAGGAATGTGTCCTTTACCTCTTCTGCCTGCTGGAACATGGATACAATGGCTGGAATTGGAGCAGCCACTTTGGAACATGAGGTCGGGGAAGGCACTCATGGAGGAACAATACAATGGAAGGTACTTTGGTCCAGAGCACCACATGCATCAGAACCATCAAACCCGCCTCACCACCTCCCTGAGAACTTTTATATAAGAGGGAAATAAGCATCCATCTTGGTTAAGCCAATGTTATGTTGGATTTCTGTTTCAGCCAAACCTGATCCTAACTGGTACCACACATGAAGTTCCATCTCAATAATGCAGTGAAATGTAAGAGTAGCATCTTCTGTGTGCCTGACTTAAGGAAATTGAAACAAAAAAGTTGAAAGAACAGTAGAATATTCCTTTTGAAACCAACTAGGTTGAACAATTATTAAAAATGCTGTATATTGCATTCTCCATTTACATACTTTTTGGATTAACCCATTTGAAAGATGTACACATATTTCATCATGCATCATCTAAGAATAAAGACATAATTCATCTCAAAACCATGATACTATCATCATTCTAAGAAAATTAACAATTCCAGGCCAGGCGTGGTGGCTCATGCCAGCATTTGAGAGGCCGAGGTGGGTGGATCACCTGAGATCAGGAGTTTGAGACCAGCCTGGTCAACATGGTGAAATCCCATCTCTACTAAAAACACAAAAATTAGACAGGCGTGGTGGCGCACACCTGTAATCCTGGCTACTCGGGAGGCTGAGGCACGAGAATTGCTTGAACCCAGGAGGCAGAGGTTGCAGTGAGCCTAGATGGCGCCACTGCACTCCAGCCTGAGACACAGTGAGGCTCTGTCTCAAAAAAAAATTAATTAATTAACAATTCCATGTAATATCACTTGAATTTCCCAGTTATCCAGGAATAGCTGTTTCCTCCCGACCCTCACCAGGACCCAGCAACAGTTCATGTTCTGCATTCGCCATCACTTGAGTCTCTGTTAATCGAGAAGAGACCCAAGACATTTTAGAAACACTGAAATTCTGAAGTCTAATTTTTCCAGGATGGTTTTCTTGCAGGAGGTCCCACATGCTGCAATTGTCTGTTTCCTCACAGTGTTGTTTAACAAGTCCAAGGAGAGCTATATCCTAAGGGTAATTTACACAAGCAGCTCTCAAACTTGTGTGATTCCTCCAGGAATCCCCTGGAGGGCTTAGGAAAATAGGTTGCTGGGCCCCACCCCCGGATCTGATTCAGTAGGTCCTGGGTAGGTGGAAGAATCTGCAGCTTTTTTTGCTTTAGACAGGGTCTTGTTCTGTCACCCAGGCTGGAGTGTGATGGTGTGATCTCAGCTCACTGCAGCCTTGACCTTTCGGGCTCAAGTGATCCTCCCACCTCAGACTCCCAAGTAGCTAGGACTACAGGCATGCGCCAACACAGCTGCCTAATTTTTGTATTTTTCTATAGAGACAGTGACATGGTTTGGCTCTGTGTTCTCACCCAAATCTAATTTCAAATTGTAGTCCCCACGTGTCCGGGGAGGGACCTGGTAGGAAGTGATTGGATCGTGGGGGTGGTTTCCTCCATGCTGTTCTCATGAAAGTGAGCGAGTCTCACGAGATCTGATGGTTTAAGTGTTTGGCAGTTTATCCCTCGCTCTTGCTTCCTCCCTCTCCTGCCGCCACGTAAGACATGCCTTGCTTCCCCTTTGACTTCCATCATGATTACAAGTTTCCTGAGGCCTCCCCAGCCATGTGGAACTGAGTCAATTAAACCTTTTTATTTATAAATTACCCAGCCTCAGGCATTTCCTTATAGCAGTGTGGAAACCAGCAAATACAGATAGGATCTCGCTATGTTGCCCAGGCTGGTCTCGAACTCCTGAGCTCAAGCAACCTGCCTGCCTTGGCTTCCCAAAGTGCTGGGATTACAGGCGTGAGGCACCATGCCCAGCCACATCTGCGCCGCTTACAAGTTTGCCAGGGAGGCTCCTGCTGCTGCTGCTGATCTAAGGGTCACTTTGAGATCCATCGGCTTAGGCGTGATGAACTGTATGCATTTGGGGACAGAGAGGACCATGGGGAGAAGTGTGACACAACCATCTGGAGTGGGCAAGCGCAAATCCAGAGCAGGCCTGAGATGGGAAGCCTCGACCCTGGAGCCCCTCTGGTCAATAACGACACCTACGGCGTGAACGTCTCATAGTTCCCCAGAATGATCAGACTCTGCACAGCGGGCCAGTGTCTAGAGTCCAACACTGTAAACAGCAGCCGTCTCTGGGACTAACGGTTTGGGGTCACCAGGACTCCCCAGAAGCCAGCGTGTGTTTCCCATACCGTGCCTTCCTGAGGCATCGTGAGCATTTTGACTAAATGTGGTTGACTTGGGAGCTGACTTTCACACCTGTCCCCTGCAGACTGGAGGCTAAACCAGTGTTTCCCAAACCTCTCAGTCTCAAGACCTGTTTGCACTCTTCAGTATTATTGAAGCGTCCCCAGAGCTTTTGTTTATGTGGGTTCTACCTAACTGATATATTTACCAGAGCAGAAAATTAGGTTAGTTTTTAATTAGTTGTTAATTGTCTTTTAAATTTTATTTATTTTTCATTTACTTATTTGAGACAGTCTTGCTCTGTAGCCCAGGCTAGACTGCAGTAGCATGATCTCAGCTCATTGCAACCTCTATCTCCTGGGCTCAAGCAATTCTCTCACCTCAGCCTCCTGAGTAGCTGAGACTACAAGCATGCACCACCTAGCTAATGTTTTGATTTTTTGTAGAGACAGGGTCTTACTATGTTGCCGAGGATGGTCTCAAACTCCTGGGCTTAAGCAATCTGTCTGCCTCAACCTCCCAAAGTGCTGGGATTACCAGCATGAGCCACTGTGCCCAGCCGTTAATAATTTTAAAACAGGCCGGGCGCGGTGGCTCAAGCCTGTAATCCCAGCACTTTGGGAGGCTGAGTCGGGCAGATCACGAGGTCAGGAGATCAAGACCATCCTGGCTAACACAGTGAAACCCCGTCTCTACTAAAAAATACAAAAAACTAGCCGGGCAAGGTGGCGGGCGCCTGTAGTCCCAGCTACTCGGGAGGCTGAGGCAGGAGAATGGCCTAAACCCGGGAGGCGGAGCTTGCAGTGAGCTGAGATCCGGCCACTGCACTCCAGTCTGGGCGACAGAGCGAGACTCCGTCTCAAAATAAATAAATAAATAAATAAATAAATAAATAATAATAATTTAAAAACATTGCTATCATTAACTCATTTTCAAATAACCCATTATAGATGCTAGGCTTTGAGTGTTTGCATCCCCCACAAAATTCCTATGTTGAAATCCTAACCCCAAAAGTGATGGTCTTAGGAGGTGGAGTCCTGGGGAGGTGATCAGGTCATGGGGGTGGAGCTCCCATGAATGAGTTTAGTGCCCTTATAAAGAGATCCCAGATAACTGCTTTGTTCCTTCCACGTGAGACACAGTGAGGCATCGTCTACAAGAAAGGGCTCTCCCCACAGCCTGAATCTGCCGGCACCTTCATCCTGGACTTCCCGCCTCCAAACTGTGAGAAATGAAAATGTCTGTTAGGCCAGGCACGGTGGCTCATGCCTGTAATCTCAGCTCTTTGGGAGGCCAAGGTGGGCAGATCATCTGAGGTCAGGAGTTCGAGACCAGCCTGACCAATATGGCAAAACCTCATCTCTACTAAAAAAACACAAAATTAGTCAGGCGTGGTGGCACATGTCTGTAATCCCAGCTACTCAGGAGGCTGAAGCAGGAGAATCACTGGAACCCGGGAGGCCGAGGTTGCAGTGAGCTGAGATTGCGCCACTGTACTCCAGCCTGCGGAACAGAGACTCCANGGTTGCAGTGAGCTGAGATTGCGCCACTGTACTCCAGCCTGCGGAACAGAGACTCCATCTCAAAAAAAAAAAAAAAAAGGTCGTTGTTAAGCCACACAGTCTATGGAATTTTGTTATAGCAGCCTGAACTGACCGAGACAATAGGTTAACACAAAATATTTTTCACGAACAGCAACTGTTTCGAAAGCAGAACAAACCACAGTGAGAACAGTGGCAGTGTTCTGAATGTTTGCCAGTCTCTTTCCTATCTAGCTATTTAGAGGAGACCTGGCCCCCAAATCTGTTTTTGAATTCAGAGGAACGGAACACCAGCCACAAATATGAGCCACGTTTGTCACCGACAATTTTCAAGTACTCACAGTAAAAAAAAAAAAAAAAAAAAAAAAAGTGGAATTAATATTAACAAGATATTTTGTTTAATCCAATATACCTAAAATGCTGTCATCTTAACATGGCATCAATATATATGGAAGTATTAAAGTACCTGCTAAACCCTGACCTCAGAGACATGTTACTGGAAAAGAGAGGAACTCTCAAGTCACCCCTCCTAATCAAAAGGGTCTCAGGGACCTCCTGGGGTTCCTCAGAGCATACTTTGAGAAGCATCATCATGTCATCAAGGGGCCAAGATAGGTGATCAGCTGGGAAAGATGCCCAGAGAGGAGAATGCCACCCCTGCCTTCCACCCCTCGGTGACTTCAGTGAAAGCTGTCCTTTAAACCAAGGAAGGGTGGTCCAAAGCAATGTCACTCCCTGAGGCCCTCAAAATCCTAAAGAGAACACGAGTGGCCCTGCATGTTCTGCCTGATGGTCAAGGGGTACCATCTGACTTCCCTAGCGCTGCCATGGCCAAGTAGCTAAAAAAAGAACAGAAGGCCGGGTGCAGTGGCTCACGCCTGTAATCCCAACACTTTGGGAGGCCAAGGCGGGTGGATCACCTGAGATCAGTAGTTCAAGACCAGCCTGGCCAACATGGTGAAACCCCGCCTCTACTGAAAATACAAAAATTAGCCCAGTGTGGTGGTGGGTGCCTGTAATTCCAGCTACTTAAGAGGCTGAGGCCGGAGAATTGCTTGAACCCGGGAGGCAGAGGTTGCAGTGAGCTGAGATTGTACCACAGCACTCCAGTCTGAGCAACAGAGCAAGACTCTGCCTCAAAACAACAACAACAACAACAAAATTAGCCAGATTTGGTGGCATGAGCCTGTAATCCCAGCCACTCGGAAGGCTGAGGCAATAGAATTGCTTGAACCCAGGAGGCGGAGGCTGCAGTGAGCCAAGATAGCGCCACTGCACTCCAGCTTGGACAACAGGGCAAGACTCCATCTCAAAAAAAAAAGAACAGAAGTTTATTCTCTCAGTTTGTTTGGAGGCTGAAAGTCTTCGAAGAACGTGTCAGCAGGGCTGGCTCCTTCAGAGGCTCCAGGGCGAATCGGCCCAGGCCCCTCCTAGTGTCTGCAGGTTGCTGGTGATCCTTGGCACTCTGTGACTGCCAGACATACTCCTCTCTCTACTCCGCCTTCACGCGGCCTTCTCCCTGCCTGTGTCTGTGTCTAAATTTCCCCTTCATGTAAGGACACCGGTCACACTGGATGTGGGACCCACTCTACTCCAGAGTATGACCTCATCTTAACAAATGACACCCACAATGACCCCATCTCCAAACAGCGTCCCATTCTGAGGTTCTGGGAGTTAGGACTTCAACAGATGAATATGGGGGGACACGATTCAACGCCTAACAGGCACCGTTCAAGCAAAGTGAATGTTTTGGTGGCCGACTTGTTCCTCAGCGTGGGCCAGGTTTACACCTGCACACCTGTCAATCCTGATGGCTGCGGCAGGGGAAGCTGGCTCTGGGTGCAGCTGGCCAGCCGGCCCTCAGTGTGGAGAAGTGAGATTGGCAGGTCCCAGAAATGCACAATGATGTACATTTTGGAGGAGGGCCCCTTTGTAAGCCCCCAAGTATTGACCATGGGCTGGGCGCCATCCAACCACCCTACACACACAGTCATCTAGTCCTCATGACTTGCTGATAGGGTAAACAGCATTTTCCACATAAGGACTCCTTGCCCAGGGTCCCACAGCTAGGACAGGGCAGAGCTGGGATTTGGAACCAGGGGATCCAGTTTCCGGAGCCACACAGTCCCTGCCCTGTGCCGACGCATCACTGAAGCACGGTTCATATTTTCCCCACTTTATTGGAAACTTTGTTGGAAGTGGCCTCAGCGGCTTCAGAGGAGTAAGTAACACGACAAAGACGTGAACATTAAATCCATCCTTCCAACTCCTGGACGCATGCTTTGTGCCAGCAGATCTAGAATAGGGACAAAGGCTGTGCCATCTATCGTGTGCTGAGCCCTTGAAATGTGACAAGTCAGAACTGACGTGTGCTCTAAGTGTCAAATAGAGACTGAGTCTCAAAGGCCTTAGTTACCCAGAAAAATGTGAGACACCTCGTAATTTTCTATTAATTATAAGTTGGGATGTTTTTAATATATTCGGTTAACTAAAATATCCACCTGGGCATGGTGGCGCATGCCTGTAATCCCAGCACTCTGGGAGGCCAAGGCAGGCAGATCACTGGAGCTCAGGAGTTCAAGGCCACCCTGGGCAACATGGCAAAACCCCATCTCTACAAAAAACACAAACATTAGGTGGGGCACGGTGACTCACGCCTGTAATCCCAGCACTTTGGGAGGCCGAGGCAGGTGGATCATGAGGTCAGGAGTTCGAGACTACCCTGGCCAAGATGGTGAAACCTCATCTCTACTAAAAAAAAATTAAAAAATTAGCCAGGCACGGTGGCAGGAGCCTCTAATCCCAGCTACTCGGGAGGCTGAGGCACGAGAATGGCTTGAACCTAGGAGGTGGAGGTTGCAGTGGTGAGCCGAGATCGGCCACTGCATTCAAGGCTGGGTGCCAGAGCAATAATCCATCTCAAAAAATAATAATGCAAACATTAGCCAGACGTGGTGGCGCACACCTGTGGTCCCAGCTAGTTGGGAAGCTGAGGTAGGAGAATCACCTGAGCCCGGGGTGGTGGAGGCTGCAGTGAGCTGGGATTGTGCCACTGCACTCCAGCCTGGGCAATAGGGCAAGACTCTGTCTCAAAAAAAAAAAAAAAAGGCTGGGAGCAGTGGCTCATGCCCGTAATCCCAGCACTTTGGGAGGCCGAGGCAGGTGGATCACGAGGTCAGGAGCTCAAGACCAGCCTGGCCAACATAGTGAAACCCTGTCTCTACTAAAAATACAAAAAAATTAGCCAGGCGTGGTGGCACACACCTGTAATCCCAGCTACTCGGGAGGCTAGGGCAGGAGACTAGCATGAACCCGGGAGGCGGAGGTTGCAGTGAGCCAAGATCACACCACTGCACTCCAGCCTGGGCAACAGAGTAAGACTTCGTCCCTCCTGCCCCCCACCACCCCCCAAAAAAAAGAAAAGAAAAGAAAGAAAAATTAATTTCACCGTTTCTTTTTACTCCTTTGACATGGTTACTAGAAAACTTCACATCACCTAGGGGGCTCACATTCTTTTTCTATTAGACCACTCGGGGCTATGGAGTTCCCATTTTAACCAGACTCTTAAAAAAAAAAAAAAAAAACCACTGAAGAAAGAAATTACAGAATTGTGCTCACAGAAACCTTTTTTACCAGAATATCCAACGTTGGTGTATGGCTTCCTGTAAAGCATTTTGCACTCAAACTTCTACGCATAAGACACGAATTCCAAAGGCCTTTGGATGCCTTGAAGCTTACGCATCAAACAGAACTAGAAAAGCTTCAACACGGAAGCAAGCTGGTTTCGCCTCCGGAACGCGCCAGCTGCTCTCCTGATGAATGCGGGCATTCAGGGCTTATGGATCCGCTGCGGATGCCTCTATTCTGGGCTTCTTCCATATGATTAGGAGGCTGTTCCTACTCTGTAGTTTTTCATTCCAAGCTGCGTGCGATTTTCTGCAATCAGGTTTGTTTCTCCAGGGTTCAATGGGTGGCGATGAAAACACGGAGAGTTTGACAATCCGGGCAGGTGGTGAATACGGAAGCTAAGAGGATTGCACGCAGTGGCTGTATCTGGGGGAGGGTGAGTTAACTCTGCCAAGTCCCAGGAGGGGCCATGAGTGGCCTCGGGGGGCTGCCAGGTGCACAGTGTCCTCTGGCTATGCTGACGCCTCCAATTCTTTGAGCAGTGAGGTGATTGAGTTGGCATAAGGTCTCTTAAAGGTTGAACTCAGAGATGTTTCTGAATGGCCTGGGGTGTCAACAGGTATGAATCAGTGTGCCCATCATGGCCAGTGGACCTCATTCCCCCATCTCTGATCAGTAAAATGGGGATGTCAAGGACCAATGGGCAGTGCTGAGAGATTCCACATGTAACAGGGCTATGGTATAGTAGTTTCCCATGGCTGCCGCAACAAACCACTACGAACTGGGCGGTTTACAACAGAAATTCATCCACTTGCGGTTCTGGAGACCGGAAGTCTGAATCAAGGTCTCGGCGGGGCCACGCTCCCTCTGAAAGCTCAAGGGAAGATCCTTCCTCGCCTCTTCCAGCTTCTGGGAGCCCCAGGTGTTCCTTGGCTTATGGCTCCGTCCCTCTAGTCCCTGTTTCTCACTTCCCAGGGCCATCTTCTCCCTATGTTTCTTGGTGCTTCTGTGTCCAAATTCCCCACTTCTTATAAGCACATCAATCATTAAATTGAGGGTCCACTCTAATCCAAGATGATTTCATTTAACTTGATCACATCTGCAGACCCCATTCCCAAACAAGGGCTCACTCACAGGCCCAGGGCTAGGACTGGAATACATATTCTTACTCTCGGGGAGCACATTTCAGCCCACATGACTGGCTAAGCAGCGGGCCCCACAGCTCTCCTGCTCTTATTAACCAAGAGTGGGCTGTGTGTGGTGGCTCACGCCTATAATCCCAGCACTTTGGGAGGCTGAAGCAGGAGAACGGTTTGAGCCCAAGAGTTTGAGAACAGCCTGGGCAACATGGTAAGACCCTGTCTCTACAGAAAATGTAAAAAGTAGCCAGGCCTGGTGGCATGGGCCTGTGGTTCCAGGTACTTGGGAGGCTGAGGTGGGAGGACCACAAGCCCAGGAAGTTGAGGCTGTAGTGAGCCATGATTGAGCCACTACACTCCAGCCTGGGCAACAGAGTGAGATCCTAAACAAAAACAAACAAACGCCAGGCATGGTGGCTCACGCCTGTAATCCCAGCACTTTGGGAGGCCGAGGCGGGTGGATCATGAGGTCAGGAGATCGAGACAATCTTGGCTAACACGGTGAAACCCCCTCTCTGCTAAAAATACAAAAAATTCGCCTGGCGTGGTGGCGGGCGCCTGTAGTCCCAGCTACTCAGGAGGCTGAGGCATGAACCCGGGAGGCGGAGCTTGCAGTGAGCCGAGATATCGCCACTGCACTCCAACCTGGGCGACACAGTGAGACTCTGTCTCAAAACAAACAAACAAACAAACAAACAGGGCCTCTTTGTGCCAGGTGCAGAGCTGGGGCCAGAGTGCAGCCCGGAGATGCCAGGCCTAGGCTGTTGACACAAATGATGTGGTTTATGACAACACCTGCATTCCCTCTGGGAGTCTAGAATTTTGACACATGTCAAGCAGAGGGTGATGACACGACCAGCCCCCAATAAAAAGCCTGGGCACGGAGTCCTCGGTGGGCACCCTCTGCTGGGGGAATTAAGTGCGTCCCGTGTGACTCCCCAGGGAGAGGACTTCGAAGCTTGAGCCTGGCCTCCCTGGGACTTCACGCGCCTTTTCCCTTTGCTGATGGTGCTTGCGTCCTTCCGTCACAATAAATCACAGCCGTGAGGACAGCTATATGCTGAGTCCTGCCAGTGCTCCTAGGGAACCGGTGAGCCTGTAAGTGGTCTTAGGAACCCTGCCACATGCAGCAACTGCAGACCTTCCTGTGAGACAGGTGGCAGCTGGGACCAGGGCGGTGGGGCTGGAAAGAGCCCAGCTGGGGGATTTCCTCTGGAAAGGCCCAGGGGAAGAGCGGCCTCCACCTTGTGGACGGAAGGAGAGCAGTGGAGCGGGGACAGCTAAGAGATCCCTCCTTACCTGGCACACCACAGGGCATGGCAGAGAAAACGGGAAGGTGACTTCATCCTGAGAGCATGGGATGCCTCTGGAGCTCTTAAGGTGGTAAGGGACAAGGTCTCCTCTGGGTATAAAAGTTGCACACCCTGAGCGCTCTGCCCAGGTTAGCTCCTGTCACCCCCTGATGGAATGCAGGTGGAGGTGGGGCAGAGCCGCCTGGGAAGGGAGGTGTAAGTCTGGGGGCGGCGCAGGCTGCAGGCCTGGACTAGAGGTGCCCCACTCAGTTACCAGGACCGTTGCTGCCTTGCCATCCGCCAAGACCAGTATCAGTGCCCCAACCCACATGTAGAAAGGGAGGGGCTGTGCCCCGCCAATGTTCTCTTCCTGGCTATAAATGTGTGACTAGCACTGCACCATCAAACTGCACTACCCTCCTCCCCAGCCCACAAAAGCAGGGGAGCTCCCCTGGCAATTCTTGCCCCATGCGGTGGGTATGGCGGATGGGCTGGTGCAGCATCGGATGACACCTGCCCCCAGCCTGCCTTCCTGGATGGCAGAAGCTGGAGAGCTAAGAACTGCATTAGCCTGCCTCCCTCGCAGCTGGGGACTGGACAGAAAGTAAGTTCCGCCTTGCAGTTCCCCCATACACACACGACTTTGAAAATTAAGTGAAGTGTTGCAGCCAATATGCACGGTTCCAGAAATGGCCAGGGTCCCTGCACCTACACGCAAAGTCTAGTTGTTGTGGTGGCAGCAGTGGCTTCCTGGTCCTCAAATTATGCTACAGTTGTGTGACCTGGAACTCAATGGTCTCAACAGCTGCAATCCTGGACGGCCAGTTCGGCAGTGTCTGAGGCCATGAATCTCTCCCTCAGCCTTTCTGAAGATTCCTTTGAGTGTCTCTGTCTCCATGAAATCCCCTTCTGCCTAAATAACTAGTCATTTATTGCACGGATCCCAGTGAGCCAGAGTACTATACCTCTGGTCCATGTGTTTTGCCTAGGGACACACAAGTTGGCACTACCCAGTCAGTCGCACCTTACCCTAAATGGCATCTGGGAAATCTCAGCTTTGATGGGCCATTTGTTTTTTATTTTTGTTATTATTTTAGAGGAGTCTTGCTCTGTCGTCCAATCTGGAGTACAGTGGCATGATCATAGCTCACTGCAGCCTCAAACTCCTGATCTCAGGCAATCCTCCTGCCTCAGCCTCCCGAGTGGCTGGGGACTACAGGTGCACACCACCACACCCAGCAATTTTTTGGTACTTTTTTTGTGGAGATGGGATTTCACCACGTTGCCCAGGCTGGTCTGCAATTCTTGGGTTCAAGCAACCGTCCCACCTTGGTCTCCCAAAGCACTGGGATTACAGGCATGAGCCGCTGTGCCTAGCCTCTATATGAGACTATTAAAATAAAAAATGTTTACTCCTATCCTCACTGACCAGCCCTCCGCAACCTTCTCACGTATTACTCACTGTGAGTACCAGTTCCACACCACCAGAACCACCAAAACAGAATGACACCTTACGCGAATGCCACCCCCACCCTTACCATCAAGTCCAAGAACATCCAAGAGCTCGGTCCACACTTTCCACAGTGTCTCCACGAACATATCCACTCCCAACACGAACCTCTCGGTCAGCCTGGCCAAGAACTGCAGAAACAAGAAAACAGTCATCACCCAATTTCTACTCACCACTCTGCTGTTTTCCTCTATCTGTCAAGCAGTGAACCGGGGAGCCCGGAAGTTTATACCTGGGAAGGGAAAAACCACACGTCTATGATGAATACCACATACGCCCAGGGGAGTGACTTGAACTGGATACTGATGACAGCCCAGCTGAGAAAAATTGGTGAAAATGACCCCTTCCTTGGAAGGGCTGAACAAGGCACCTATGGAGGCTGGGACTCTGCAGGGCCGCGTTACGCCGCTTGCCATTGCTCCTGCTGTCTTTCATGCTCCCTCTTGGGTCAGGGTCTCTGCTTTCTTCTGTCTGATTTCTCTTTTTTTTTTTTTTGAGACGGAGTCTCGCTCTGTCACCCAGGCTGGAGTGCAGTGGCCGGATCTCAGCTCACTGCAAGCTCCACCTCCCGGATTCACGCCATTCTCCTGCCTCAGCCTCCCGAGTAGCTGGGACTACAGGCGCCCGCCACCTCGTCCAGCTAGTTTTTTGTATTTTTTAGTAGAGACGGGGTTTCACTGTGTTAGCCAGGATGGTCTTGATCTCCTGACCTCGTGACCCGCCCGTCTTGGCCTCCCAAAGCGCTGGGATTACAGGCTTGAGCCACCGTGCCCGGCCTTCTGCCTGATTTCTCTAAAGAGACAGGGTCTCGCTGTTGCCCAAGCTGGGGTGCAGTGGTGCAATGATAGCTCGCTGCAGCCTCAAACTCCCGGGCTTAAGCAATCCCGCCTCAGCTTCCCAAGTAGCTAGGGCTACAGGTGCAGCCACCACACCACGCTTTATTATTATTATTGTTATTATTATTATTTTGTAGAGACGGGGTCTTGCTACATTGCCCAGGCTGGTCTCAAACTCTAAGCCTCAAGCGATCCTCCTGCCTGGCCCTCCCAAATTCCTGGGATTACAGGCGTGAAACACTGCACCGCACCCTGCAGGTTTCTCATTTTTAGAGTGGAAGTTTCTGCTCCTAAGAAGCTGGTAATGATAGAGCCCCATGCTCTATCCAACTCTAAGGACCCCGGGCCTCTGAGGTCTTCATTTGCCCTCCAGGTGACACAGGGCTAAAGAAACATGAATACAAGGTACAGCCTCATTTTAACTTTTTTTTTTTTTTTAAAGTGATATTGTATACATGTAGCATAAAACTCAAGCCTACCAATAGGTATTCAGTGGACAGTAAGCCTTCCCTCTCATTTCCTGGCAACCTGAATCCCCCTCCAGAGGAACCACTATGACCACTCGCTTGTGAACCCTTCCTTAGATGTGCCAGGTGAATAATGGCACGGACATATTCTTTCCACAGTGGCAGCACAGGTGTACAGCTGAGCTGCTTTTCTCGTGCAACACTCTTATCTTGGAGATCACTCACACTCAGAACACAGAGCTGCCCCACCCTTTTTAAAAGATGGCACACCTGGAGCCAGGCCCCTACTCACGGACACCTGTGTGGTTTCCAGCCTTTGCTATTACGGGGAAAAAAGAGCGAGCCCACGATGAATGCCACCCAAGTGGTCTACTGGCCCAGGGGATGAACTTGAACTTGATACAAATTGATGACAGCCCAACAACTGAGCAAAACCGAGTAAAACACACCCCTTCCCTTGTAAGGGCTGACCAAGGTATCTATGGGGGCCGGGATTCTGCAGGGCTGCAGCACACAGAGTGCTGCCATAATAGAACCCACCTACATGGGCCACTTGGCTCATGTGTGCAGGGTAAATGCCTCTGTGAATTGGCGACAGCATTTTTTTTTTTTTTTTTTTTTTGAGACAGGGTCTTGCTCTGTCACCCAGGCTGGAGTGCAGTGGTATGATCTCGGCTCACTGCAGCCTCCACCTCCCAAGTTCAAGCAATCCTCCCACCTCAGGCTCCCAAGTAGCTGGGACTACAGGCTTGCACCACCACACTCAGCTAAAATTTTTGTATTTTTAGTACAGACAGGGTTTCACCATGTTGGCCAGGCTAGTCTTGAACTCCTGACCTCAGGTGATCTGCCCACCTCGGCCTCCCAAAGTGCTGGGATTATAGGTGTGAGTCACCACACCTGGGCAGCTACAGTAGTTTATTTTATTTTATTTTGAGTCTCATTTTGTCGCCAGGCTGGAGTGCAGTGGCACGATCTCAGCTCACTGCAACCTCCGCCTCCTGGGTTCAAGCGATTCTCCTGCCTCAGCCTCTCAAGTAGCTGGGACTACAGGCATGCACCACCATACCCAGCTAATTTTGTATTTTTAGTAGAGATGGGGTTTCCCCATGTTGGCCAGGATGTTCTCGATCTCTTGACCTCATGATTCACCAGCCTCAGCTTCCCAAAGTGCTGGGATTACAGGCATGAGCCACCATGCCCAGCTAGCTACAGCATTTTAGACTGGATGGTTCCTACAGGACAGAGGAGATAAGAGCAGGGCTGAATCAGGAACTAGGAGAGTAGAAAATGCCAATAACCTCAGAGGTAGCACTGTGGCTGAGAAAGCACAAGCCGGGCTGTCGACTGCCTGGGTTCAAATCCCAGCTCTGCCTCTTACTAGCCGGGTTTCCATGAGCATATTATATATATTCATAAGCTCTCTGGGGCTTCAGGGTTTGCACTAACAATGGAGATAACAGTACCTATTTAATCTGGTTATTGTGAGCTTTACATGGGATATTCACGTGAAATGCTTTAAGCACATGGTAAGTGTTCAAGACTCCTGTCGACATCCAATATTCTTCTTTTTTTGAGACATGGTCTCACTCTGTCACCCAGGCTGGAGTGCACTGGCGCAATCTCGGCTTAAGGCAAACTCTGCCACCTGAGTTCAAGCAATTCTCCTGCTTCAGCCTCCTAAGTAGCTAGAATTACAGGTGCCTGCCACCACACCCGGCTAGTTTTTGTATTTCTAGTAGAGATGGGGTTTCACCATGTTGACCAGGCTAGTCTCGAACTTCTGACCTCAAGTGATCCACCTTCCTAGGCCTCCCAAAGTGCTTCCCAAAGTGCTGGGACTACAAGCATGAGCCACCGTGCCCGGCCAATGTCCAATATTCTAACAGAAGCATTGACTTCACAATGTCCTATGAGGACACCAACATTTTAGCCCTAAAAAATAGTATAGAGGCTGGGCATGGTGGCTCACACCTATAATCCCAGCACTTTGGGAGGCTGAGGTGGGAGGATTGCTTTAGCCCAGGAGTTTGAGACCAGCCTGGGCAACAAAATGAGACCCTATCTCTAATTTACCTTAATAAAAAATTTTAGGCTGAGCGTGGTGGCTCATGCCTGTAATCTCAGCACTTTGGGAAGCCAAGGCGAGTAGATCACCTGAGGCCAGGAGTTCAAGACCAGCCTGGCCAATGTGGCGAAACCTCGTCTCTACTAAAAACACAAAAAATTAGCTGGGCGTGGTGGTGCACGCCTGTAATCCCAGCTACTTGGGAGGCTGACGCAGGAGAATTGCTTGAACCTGGGAGGCAGAGGTTGCAATGAGCCGAGATTGTGACACTGCACTCCAGTCTGGGCGATAGAGGGAGACAGCATCTGAAAAAAAAAAAAAAAAAAAAAAAAAGATGGTTGGGCGCAGTGCCTCACGCCTGTAATCCCTGTACTTTGGGAGACCGAGGCAGGTGGATCACCTGAGGTCAGGAGTTCGAGACCAGTCTGATTAACATGTTGAAACCCCGTCTCTAGTAAAAATACAAAAAAAATTAGCCAGGTGTAGCGGTGAGCGCCTGTAATCCCAGCTACTTGGGAGGCTGAGGCAGGAGAATCGCTTGAACCTGGGAGGTGGAGGTTGCTATGAGTTGAGATCACACCATTGCACTCCAATCTGGGCAACAGAGCAAGACTCTGTCTCAAAAAAAAAAAAAAAAAAAAAGATTTTCACAGGAGCGTGAACCCTATTGTGAACTGCATGCGAGGGTCCTAGGTTGCATGCTCCTTGTGAGAACCTCATGCCTGATGATCTGTCACTGTCCCCCATCACCCCCAGACGGAACAGATGGAACCGTCTAGTTGCAGGAAAACAAGCTCAGTGCTCCCACTGACTCTACATTATGGTGAGTTGTATAATTATTTCATTCTATATTACAATGTAATGATAATAGAAATAAAGTGCACACTAAACATAACGTGCTTGAATCATCCTGAAACCATCCCCCCACCCAGTTCATGGAAAAACTGTCTTCACAAAACCGGTCCCTGCTGCCAAAAAGGTTGAGGACCGCTGCATTAGAGAGAAGAGGAGGGTGACTGCCCCTCCCTTGGGTGGGGGTCGGTGGGGGGATCTGGGAGGAGGGCCTGCAGAAGACCAGCGTAAATCAGAACCACAACCACGAAGAGGTCTTCCAGAGATTCCACGTCACGGCACACATCCCAGCTCAGTGGTTCTCAGAGTGTGGTGGTGCCCGGACTAGCAGCAGCATTACCCAGGAGCTTGCCAGAAATGCAGACTCTCAGGGCCCCACCCAGATCCACTGCCTCAGACTCTCCAGGGATGGAGCCCAGCAATCTGTTTCCACAAGCCTCCTGGTGATGCTGATGCACACTCCAGGTTGAGGACCTTGACTGAGAGAGGCAGTTGCACATGTTCCTTCAGAGCAGCACTGCACTAAAGAGCTGCAGGCAGGCCAGAAATACGGGGACAATGGAAGAGACACATAAGACAGTGATCTGCTCATAAAATGGAGTCCATATCCACAGCAACAAAAACAAAGGATGGACATATCCAGCAACATCAAGAAATAGCAGAAAGCAATAATAATGAGTAAACAGATTACACAATGTATGTCCCCCCCCTTTTTTTTGGAGACAGGGTCTTGCTCTGTTGCCCAGCCTGGAGTACAGTGGGGGTAATTGTGGCTCACTGCAGTTTCAAACTCCTGGGCTCAAGCAATCCTCCCACCTCAGCCTCCCATGTAGCTAGGACCGCAGGCAGCTGCTACCATGCCCAGCTTTTCCTGTCACAATTTTTTTCTTTTTCCTGAGACAGAGTCTTGCTTTGTCACCTGGGCTATAGTGCATTAGCGCCATCTCAGCTCACTACAACCTCCCCCTCCCAGGTTCAAGCGATTATCCTGCCCCAGCCTCCTAAGTAACTGGAATTACAGACACACGCCACCAAGCCTGGCTAGTTTTTGTAAAATAGTGGAGACAGGGTTTTGCCATGTTGGCCAGGCTGGTTTTGAACTCCTAACCTCAGGTGATCTGCCTGCCTCAGTCTCCCAAAGTGCTGGGATTACAGGTGTGAGCCACTGCACTCAACCTACAATTCTTTAAAATATGTGTGACTTGTATATGTTTGTAAATATACAGCAATTTTTTTTTGCTGGGGGGTGAGACAGAGTCTCGCTCCGTCACCCAGGCTAGAGTACAGTGGTATGACCTCGGCTCACTGCAACCTCTGCCTTGTGGATTCAAGCAATTCTCCTGCCTCAGCCTCTCAAGTAGCTGGGATTACAGGCATGTGCCACCATACCCGGCTAATTTTTATATTTCTAGTAGAGACTGGGTTTTGTCATGTTGGCCAAGCTGATCTCAAACTCCTGACCTCAGATGATCCATCCACCTTCCCAAAGTGCTGGGATTACAAGCGTGACCCACGGCGACCAGACAGTATATAGCAATTTCTATAATTTGTTCAAATGGAGGGAAAAAGAAAGGCTTTTGTGAGAAAAGAATAGCAAGCCAGGCTGGGCGCAGTGGCTCATGCCTATAATCCCAGTACTTTGGGAGGCCGAGGCGGGCGGATCACGAGGTTAGGAGATCGAGACCATCCTGGCTAACACGGTGAAACCCCGTCTCTACTAAAAAATTCAAAAAAATTAGCTGGGAGTGGTAGTGGGCGCCTATAGTCCCAGCTACTCGGGAGGCTGAAGCAGGAGAATGGCAGGAACCCAGGAGGCAGAGCTTGCAGTGAGCCGAGATTGCACCACTGCACTCCAGCCTGGGTGACAGAGCGAGACTCCATCTCAAAAAAAAAAAAAAAAAGAGAATACAGGCTTTTAAAAATGCCACCAAGTGCCCAGGAAAGGGTGCGTGGAAGCAGTTATTTTGGGAGGAAGGGACATTCCTGTTCATACTGTTGAACCTTTCTGTGCCTCAGTTTTCTCCGCCGTGGGAGAAATGGGACTGAGAGCGGATTCAAGAGCAGAACCTGTAAAGACCTCAGCACAGCGCCCAGCACACGGCAGGTGCCCAGTATGTCGGAGCGGCTGAGGTACTTGTTGCATTCATGGGCTGCAGGGTGGCAACCTGGAACTCCCTGCAAGCCGAGCGGTCACCTCCCATGTAACACAAGCTGACAGGCAGGTGCTCTGAAACCTGCCATGCCTGAGAGGCTGGCGTGCCCGAGCAGCTCCTGGCATTGCTAAGAAAGGTGCAGGTCAGAGGTTCTTTCTCACGGTGGAAAGAACAGCACCTGACCCCTCCTGAAAACTTGCCCCGGGCAGGAGAGGGTGAATTCAGGGAGGATCCCATCACCTGCTGATTAACCATCTGGCTGGAGAAGTTGCTGTTCCCTGTGGGGCCAGCTCCGCCTGCTCTGGTGTGTAACACCCTGACCCACTTTGTGTGGATGGAGACATAGGAGCCCTGGGGGGAATAACATGGGCTGAACTGTGTCCCCCGAAAGGCTTATGTGGAAGCCCTAAACCCCAGGATCTCAGAATGGGACTGTATTTGGAGACAGGGTCTTTACGGAAGTGATTAAGTTGAAATGAGATCTTAAAGGTGAGCCCTAATCCGATTTGACTGCTGTCCTTATGCAAGTAGGAGAGTAGGACCCAGATGTATAGAGGAAAGACCACTCGAAGACATAGGGAGAGGGCGGCCATCTGCAAGCCAAGACGCAGGGCCTCAGGAGAAAGCAACCCTGGCACCTCGAGCTCAGATTTCCAGCCTCCAGAATGGGAAAAAATGTATGTCTGCTGTTTAGGCGACTGGGTTGCACTGCACACAAACACAGGAGCTTATAGAGAAGCCCCAAGCCTGGAGGCGGTTCCATCAGAAATCGGGTGAAAATGCAAGCCTGAATCGTATCAGGCCTCTAGATCTTTTTTTTTTTTTTTGAAACAGTCTTGCTCTGTCACCCAGGCTGGAGTGCAGTGGTGTGATCTCGGCTCACTGCAACCTCCGCTCCCCACCCCACGTATTCAAGCAATTCTTGTGCCTCGGCCTCCTGAGTAGCTGGGATTACAGGTGTAAGCCACCACACCTGGCTACCTTTTTGTACTTTTAGTAGAGATGGGGTTTCTTTTTTTTTCTTTTTTTTTTTTTTTTGAGACGGAGTCTCGCTCTCTTGCCCAGGCTGGAGTGCAGTGGCCGGATCTCAGCTCACTGCAAGCTCCGCCTCCTGGGTTCACGCCATTCTCCTGCCTCAGCCTCCCGAGTAGCTGGGACTACAGGCGCCCGCCACCTTGCCCGGCTAGTTTTTTGTATTTCTTAGTAGAGACGGGGTTTCACCGTGTTAGCCAGGATGGTCTCGATCTCCTGACCTCGTGATCCACCCGTCTCGGCCTCCCAAAGTGCTGGGATTACAGGCTTGAGCCACCGCGCCCGGCCGAGATGGGGTTTCAACCATGTTGGCCAGACTGGTCTTGAACTCCTGACCTCAAGTGATCTGCCCGCCTCGGCCTCCCAAAGTGCTAGGATTACAGGCATGAGTCACCGTCCCTGGCCAGGCCTCTAGATCTAACCACTGGTTCTTGGGGATCTGGGACATGGGGCACAGGGAAACACCACCATGAAGATGCACCCGGCCAGATGCAGATGGCGGAGATGCTATGGGGTGAGACCCAGCTTCTCCACAGAACAAGATGGCATCCAAGAAAAAGCATGAGGCGGGGGCATTAAAATTAAAAGTGATATAAATCATGATGATTCGCTGTACTATGGAAGTGACGGGATGATAATAGCCCTTAATTCTGTGTCTTCCTTCCCAAAACCCATCACCCAGTCTCATTATGAGAAAAACATCAGCCAAATTCCAATAGGGAGCATCCTACAAAATCCCTGACCGGCTGGGCGCGGTGGCTCACGCCTGTAATCCCAGCACTTTGGGAGGCCATGGCAGGCAGATCACTTGAGTTCGAGAGCAGCCTGGCCAACATGGTGAAACCTCTTGTCTCTACTAAAAACACAAAAATTAGCTGGGCATGATGGCATGCAACTGTGGTCCCAGTTACTCAGGAGCTGAGGCAGAAGAATTGCCTGAACCTGGGAGGCAGAGGTTGCAGTGAGCAGAGATCACATCACTTCACTCCAGCCTGGGTGACAGAGGAAGATTCTGTCTGGAGGGGAGGGGAGGGGAGGGGAGGGGAGAACTCCTGATCAATGCTCCTGAAAACTATCAAGGTCATCAAAAATAAGTAGAGCCTGAGAAACTCCCAGCCGAGAGGACCTCGGGAGACCTGAGGACCAAATGTCGGGTGGGATCCCAGATGGGATCCTGGGACAGAAAAGGGTGGTAGGAAAAACTACGGAAGTCTGAATTACAGACTTCAGCAAATAATTGATGTAACAATATTGGTTCATTAATAGAACATCAATATACAACTTTAATAATGGGGGAAATGGGGTGAGAGGTATATGGCGACTCCCTGTATTATCTTCACAATTTTTCTATAACTCTAAAAGAACAGACTATTTTTTAAACTCTACTCATAGAAAGAATAACGTTAATTTATTTTTTAAAAAGGCTTGGGGCTGGGCATGATGGCTAACGCCTGTAATCCCAACACTTTGGGAGGCCAAGGCCAGAGGATCATTTGAGTCTGGGAGTTAGAGACTGGCCTGGGCAACATAGCGAGACACCGTCTCTATAAAAAATTAAAAAATTAGCTGGGCATGACGGCATGTACCTGTGGTTCCAGCTACTCAGCAGGAGGTTGGGGGATCGTTGAACCTAGGAGGTTGAGGCTGCAGTGAGCTGTTCATGCCACTGCACTCCAGCCTGGGTGACAAAGCAAGACCTTGTCTCAAAAAAATAAAAAAAAATTAAAAATTTAAAAAAGAGACTTAAAAGATACTTCATGTGTAGACTTGTTTAGATCCAAATTCAAACAAAGCATTTTATAAAAAGACATTTTGGGTCAGGGAAATCAGAAAATGGAGCTGCATTAGATGTTAAGGAATAAGCTGTGATGATGGTATTGTGGGGTTTGTTTGTTTGTTTTGTTTTGTTTGGAGACAGAGAGATGTCTCGCTCTGTCACCCAAGCTGGAGTGCAATGGTGCGATCTAGGCTCACTGCAACCTCCGCCTCCCGGGCTCAAGCGATTCTCCTGCCTCAGTCTCCTGAGTAGCTGGGATTACAGGTGAGCGCCACCATGCCCAGCTAATTTTTATATTTTTAGTAGAGACGGGGTTTCACCATGTTGGCCAAGCTAGTCTCAAACTCCTGACCTCTAGTGATCTGCCTGCCTTGGCCTCCCAAAGTGCTTGGATTACAGGCATGAGCCACCATGCCTGGCCGGTATTGTGGTTTTGATTTTCACAAAATTTGTATTGTTAAAGATGCTAACTGAAATATGCAAAGGTGAACTAATATCTTGGATCAGCTTTAAAATATTATTCCAGGCACCCCCCCAAAAAAATTTAGGAAGGAAAGAAGCAACCAGAATGGCAGAAAGTTGCTACATGGGAAGACCTGGGTGAACGAGGGTTCACTCTACTCTCCCTACCTTTGGGTATGTTGGACAGTTTTCAGAATGGAAAGTTGAAATATGAGGACAAGGTGAGCAAACTATGGATGCCTGAGGCCTCAGACAAACAAGGCCCAGCCATCGCCTCTGTGGGAGGGAACAAGATTGCTTCAAGCCTGGGATTTCATCAGCCCTCTTCTTACAGCAGTCAGGTGAGGACATCCAACACCCGGGGACATCCAACACTGGGGTTGGGTGATAGCGGCCTTCCTGCATCCTCATCTTGCTTTCCCTCCATCACCCTCAGGCACATACAAATGGGTCCTGTGGAAAATCAGGCCATGAGGGCAAAGGCATCTTGATGAGCAAGCCAGGGAGAGGGGTGGGAGATTCTGCCATTCAGCGGTTTCCCAAGCATCTGAAGAACACACAGAAATGCAAAGGCCAGATGAACGGAAAATGCTGGAACATACATACAGACCACGTATGAACCACAGAGGGGAAAGGGCACCCCCAGCGTGGCGAGCCTGCCCAGCCTCAACCCAGGGATCAAACTCAGCGTCAACCAACAAGAAAGTGATGGCACAAACAGACACCACGAGCCCCGATGTGGTGCTGCCTCAGCAAGGACACACGGCGCCTTCTGTAGAATTCTTGCCATGAAAGCTAAGTCTGAGCCTAACCCAGAGGAAATAATCAGATAATACACACTGTGGGACATTTCAAAAGACAGTTCTGGACCGGGCGCGGTGGCTCACGCCTGTAATCCCAGCACTCTGGGAGGCCAAGGCAGGTGCATCACGAGGTCAGGAGATCGAGACCATCCTGGTTAACACGGTGAAACCCCGTCTCTACTAAAAATACAAAAAATTAGCCGGGCATGGTGGCGGGTGCCTATAGTCCCAGGTATTCGGGAGGCTGAGGCAGGAGAATGGCGTGAACCTGGGAGGCGGAGCTTGCAGTGAGCTGAGATCGCACCACTGCACTCCAGCCTGGGCAACAGAGCGAGACTCCATCTCAAACAAACAAACAAACCAACCAGTTCTGGTCTGTCAAAACCACAGCGATACTACTTTACCTCTGCCAAGATGGCTAGAATCAAAAAGGTAGACCATAGCAAGTGCTGACAAAGATGTGGGGAAATGAGGCCCCTCCTACCTTGCTGGTAGGCAGGTAAAATGGTACATCTGCCTTGGAAATGGGTGACGGTTCCCCAAAGTGTTAAACAAAAAGTTCCTGTATGACCCAGCAACTGCACTCCTAGGTATGCAACACAAAATACTGGAAACATATGTCCACACAAACATTTGCACATGGATGTTCAGAGCAGCATCATTTATAACAGACAAAAAGTGACATAAACCCAAATGCTCATCAATCGATGATCAGGTAAATAAAAAGCCATAAAGAGGAATAAAGTACTGATCCTGCAATATGGATGAACCTTGAAAACATTAGGCTAAGTGAAAGAAGTCAGACACAAAAGGCCAGATTGTACAGGACTCCGTTCTTATGAAAAGCCCACAGGAGGCTCAGTCATAGAGACAGAAAGCAGACTGGCAGTTGCTTAAGGCTGGGAGTTGGGGCAAAGGAAAAAAGTAGGGACTGCTAATGGGTACAGAGTTTCTTTTTGTAAGAACTTTTAGAACATGCAAATGTTCTAAAATTGACTGTAGTGACAGCTGTACAGTGCTGTGAATATACTAAAAACTGCTGAGCTTTCAATGAATAAGTTGTATGGGATATGAATTATAGCTCAAAAAAAAAAAAAAAAAAGACATTCAGTCTGTAGTCTTTAAAAATGTCGATGCTGTAGAAGTCCCTTACTGGGCCAGGGGCAGTGGCTCACGCCTATAATCCCAGCACTTTGGGGGGCCAAGGTGGGAGGACTGCATGAGCCCAGGAGTTAAGAGACCAGCCCAGGGCCGGGCGCGGTGGCTCAAGCCTGTAATCCCAGCACTTTGGGAGGCCGAGGCGGGTGGATCACGAGGTCAGGAGATCGAGACTATCCTGGCTAACATGGTGAAACCCCGTCTCTACTAAAAAAATACAAAAAACTAGCCGGGTGTGGTGGCGGGCGCCTGTAGTCCCAGCTACTTGGGAGGCTGAGGCGGGAGAATGGCGTGAACCCGGGAGGCGGAGCTTGCAGTGAGCTGAGATCACGCCACTGCACTCCAGCCTGGGAGACACAGCGAGACTCCGTCTCACAAAAAAAAAAAAAAAAAAAAAAAAAAAAAAAAAAAAAAAAAAAAGAGACCAGCCTGGGCAACACATGGGTTTCGAGGAGAAACCCTGTCTCTACGAAAAATACAAAAAATAAATAAATAAATAAATAGACATGGTGGCACACACTTGTGATCCCAGCTACTCAGGAGGTTAAGGCGACAGGATCGCTTGAACCCAGGAAGCAGACGTTGCACTAAGCTGAGACTGCGCCACTGCACTCCATTCTGGGCTACAGAGTGAGAGCCTGTCTAAAAACAAATTCATAATTAAGTCCCTTCCTCCACCAAAAGTGAGGGAACTCTGACAGACTAGAGACATGAACACCAAATGCATGAGCAGTCCTTAACTGGGGTGTGGATTTTTTATGAGCTATAAAGACAATTTGAATATGGACTGTATATTACAAAACACTGTACTATATTTAAGTTTCTTGGCTTAGACAATGGGATTGTGGTTCTGTAGGAAAAAGTATTAAGATGTCTGCAACTTTGAAATGATCCTGCCAAAAACCGAAAATAAATGTGTGTGCGTGTGTGTATGCGTCTGTGAGATGTGTTTGCAGAGAAAAAAGTTTGGGGGGAAATGTAAGAACTGGTGACTTTAGGGGAGACGTTTGCAGCTATTCCTTGTTCTGTTATTTCAGCATTTTGGTACTTTGAAAAATTTTGAACATAAAAAATTAGAGGAAACATTATCTTGACTGTGGTAATTTTTCACAAGTATGTATGTCAAAAGGTGTCAACTTGTACACTTTAAATACGCAGTCTATTGAGGTGTAGTGCAATTACACCTCAAAAAAGCTGTTAAAATGTTGGTAGGGGAAAAAGGACTGGAAAGCGTCAAAGTTATTTTGCTCAAAATACTTTCTTGCAAACAGCAAAAAATGCAAGCCTCTTTATTTAAAAAAACAAACAAACAAACAAAAACAACAAAAGAACCTAACAGCTCAATAGAAGAACGGCAAAAAAAATCAGGGCAGTTCCCAGAAAATATCGATGGATTCTTAATAAGGGAAAAGACCATCTGTCTCATACATAATAAAGCCAAAAGGTTTAATGAGGCTGGGTGCGGTGGCTCACGCCTATAATCCCAGCGCTTTGGGAGTCCAAGTCGGGTGGATCAGAAGTTCGTGAGTTCAAGACCAGCCTGGCCAACACGGTGAAACACGCTCTCTACTAAAACTACAGAAATTAGCCGGGCGTGGTGGTGCACATCTGTATTCCCAGCTACTTGGGAGGATGAGGCAGGAGAATCACTTCAACACAGGAGGCAGAGGTTGCAGTGAGCTGAGATCACACCACTGCACTCCAGCCTGGGTGACAGAGCAAGACTCCGTCTCAAAAAAAAAAAAAAAAAAAAACAGGTTTAATGAGCCACTTTGTTGGAAAGGGCTTGGGAACTGGCCTTCACACATGTCTGGTGAGAGTGGAAACTGCTATCACTCATTGAAGGACCATTTAGTAGTATCTTTGCAATATGAACAATGCATATAGAGCCCTTACTATGCAAGGGCTCAAGCAAACAGAGTAAATTCACATGGGTAGACATCAACACAGTAGTGACCTTAGGGGGTTAGTAACCACGTGGGAGCAGAAAGGGACTTCTGGAGGCCGGAACAATCCACTTTTAGATCTGCTAGTCAAGGAGTATGTTCGGTGTGTGACGATTCATGATGCTATAGATTGATGTAAACAAAAGAAGTACACCAATGACATTTCAATTAAACATATAAAAGAGGCTCAAGCCTGTAATCCTGGCACTCTGGGAAGCCGAGGCAGGTGGATCACCTGAGGTCAGGAGTTCCACACCAGCCTGACCAACATGGAGAAACCCTGTCTCTACTAAAAATACAAAAGTAGCTGGGTGTGGAGGTGCGCACCTGTAATCCCAGCTACTCAGGAGGCTGAGGAAGGAGAATTACTTGAAGCCAGGAGTCAGAGGTTGCAGTGAGCCGAGATCGTGCCATTGCACTCCAGCCTGGGCGACAAGAGTGAAAGTCCATCTCAAAAAAAAAAAAAAGTGTAAAAGAGCAGGGAGTACTAGCTCACCCCTGTAATCCCAGCACTTTGGGAAGCTGAGGTTGGGAAGACTTGAAGCGAGGAGTTCAAGGCTTCAGTGAGCTATGATTTCACCATTGCATTCCAGCCTGGGTGACCTGTCTCTTACAAAACAAACGACCTGTCTCGGGTGACCTGTCTCTTACAAAACAAACGACCTGTCTCTTACAAAACAAACGAACAAACAAACAAAACTTCTTTTTAAATGTACAGACCCTATGACTCAGCAATTCCATTTCTAACAATTTATAGATGAACTTGTCTATGTGCACACAAAACAATACATATAGAAAGACCTAAACTGCAGCCATGTTTGGAGTGGCCTGAGACAGGACCAAATGTTAGCCACCAGGGGCAGGTTCCACGATGGCACATCCTTACAGCAATGTGTTCTTTGCAGCCCTTCACAAGGAGGAAGCAAAGTTTAGGTACTGATAAGGTCTGATCTTCCTGTTTTTTGTTTCTTTTTTTGAGACAGAGTCTTGCTCTGTTGCCCAGGCTGGAGTGCAGTGGCATGATCTCCACTCACTGTAATCTCCACCTCCCAGGTTCAAGTGATTCTCCTGTCTCCGCCTTCCGAGTATGTGGGACTACAGGCACATGCCACCATGCCTGGCTAATTTTTTTTAGTAGAGACAGGGTTTCACTATGTTGGCCAGGCTGGTCTTGAACTCTTGACCTCAGGTGATCTACCCACCTCGGCCTCCCAAAGTGCTGGGATTATAGGCATGAGCCACTGTACGCAGTCCTCCAAATTTATTCATTTTTATTTTTACTTTTTTAAAAAATTTTATTATTTTTTTTTTGAGACGGAGTCTCGCTCTGTCACCCAGGCTGGAATGCAGTGGCCGGATCTCAGCTCACTGCAAGCTCCGCCTCCTGGGTTTACGCCATTCTCCTGCCTCAGCCTCCCGAGTAGCTGGGACTACAGGCACCCGCCACCTCGCCTGGCTAGTTTTTTTGTATTTTTTAGTAGAGACGGGGTTTCACCGTATTAGCCAGGATAGTCTCGATCTCCTGACCTCATGATCCGCCCATCTCAGCCTCCCAAAGTGCTGGGATTACAGACTTGAGCCAACGCGCCCAGCCTATGTATTCATTTTTAAAAACAGGGGCCGGCCGGGCGCGGTGGCTCAAGCCTGTAATCCCAGCACTTTGGGAGGCCGAGACGGGCGGATCACGAGGTCAGGAGATCGAGACCATCCTGGCTAACATGGTGAAACCCCGTCTCTACTAAAAATACAAGAAAATTAGCCGGGCGAGGTGGTGGGCGCCTGTAGTCCCAGCTACTTGGGAGGCTGAGGCAGGAGAATGGCGTGAACCCGGGGGGGCGGAGCTTGCAGTGAGCCGAGATCGCGCCACTGCACTCCAGCCTGGGGCACAGAGCAAGACTCCGTCTCAAAAAAAAAAAAAAAAAAATAAAAAATAAAAAAATAAAAAATAAAAAATAAAAACAGGGGCTGGCGCAGTGGCTCATGCCTGTAATGCCAGCACTTTGGGAGGCTGAGGCAGGTAGATCACTGCAGGCCAGGAGTTAGAGACCAACCTGGCCAATATAGTGAAACCCCGTCTCTACAAAAAATAAAAAACTTAGCAGGGCATGGTGGTGCACACCTGTAATCCCAGCTACTTGGGAGGCTGACGCAGGAGAACTGCTTGAACCCGGGAGATGGAGGTTGCAGTGAGCCGAGATCTCGCCATTGCACTCCAGCCTGGGAGAAGAAGCAGGAGTGCATCTCAAAAAAAAAAAAAAAAAAAAAAAAAAAAAAGGCAGCAAAGCAACTGGCCCAGGGTCACACAGCGAGTGAGAAACAGCTGGGATTCAAACTCATGTCTGTTCCCATGACATCCAAACAGGATGGTCATAGGTTTATTTCAGACAAGTCCTAGATTAGAATATGGGGGCCCAGGCATGGTGGCTCACGCCTGTAATCACAGCACTTTGGGAGGCTGAGGCGTGGATTATGAGGTCAGGAGTTCGAAACCAGCCTGGCCAACATGGTGAAACCCCCATCTCTACTAAAAATACAAAAATTAGCCAGGTGTGGTGGCACGCACACCTGTAATTCTAGCTACTCAGGAGGCTGAGGCAGTAGAACTGCTTGAACCTGGGAGGCAGAGGTTGCCATGAGCCAAGACTGCGCCACTGCATTCCAGCCTGGGTGATAAAGTAAGACTCCATCTTGGAAAAAAAAAAAGAATTTTTTTTTTTTTTTTTTTAAATACCATCAAACTTCACAACCCACAAAGCAGGTTTGGCTTTAATTAGTAAACCCAGGCATGCTGAAAACTACAGTTGCTAGCAGACCCAGTTTTCCTTTATTTAAAATTTACAAAACAGGCTGGGCATCGTGGCTTACACCTGTAATCCCAGCACTTCTGAGAGGCTGAGGCGGGCGGATCACTTGAGGTCAGGAGTCTGACCTGTCTCTACCAAAAACGTAAAAAATTAGCCAGATGTGGTGGTGCTCACTTGTAATCCTGGCTACTCAGGAGGCTGAGGCAGGAGAATCGCTTGAACCCAGGAGGCAGAGGTTGCAATGAGCCAAGATCATGCCAATGCACTCCAGCCTGGGTGACAGAATAAGACTCTGCCTCCAAAAATAAACTAATTAAATTAAAAAAAAAAAAACCATAAAATTAACAAAACAATATCCCCAAGCCTGGCCAGTCTGGGCTACAGTCAGCAGGAAATAAAGTAAGTCAGGCCAGGTGTAATGGCTCACGCCTGTAATCCCAGCACTTTGGAAGGCCAAGGCAGGAGGATCACTTGAGGTCAGGAGTTCGAGACCAGCCTGGTCAACATGGTGAAACCTCATCTCTACTAAAAATACAAAACTTAGCCAGGCATGGTGGCGGGTGCCTGTAATCCCAATTACTTGGGAGTGTGAGCGGGGAGGATCACTTGAACCTGGGAGGTGGAGGTTGTAGTGAGACGAGGTCACGACACTGCACTCCAGCCTAAGCAACATTGGAGCCAGACCCCCGTCTCAAAAAAAAAAAAACAACAAAACGGCCGGGTGTGGTGCCTCACGCCTGTAATCCCAACACTTTGGGAGGCCGAGGGGAGTGGATCACAAGGTCAGGGGATCGAGATCATCCTGGCTAACATGGTGAAACCCCTACTCTACTAAAAACACAAAAAAATTAGCCGGGCGTGATGGTGGGCGCCTGTAGTCCCAGCTGCTTGGGAGGCTGAGGCAGGAGAATGGCGTGAACCCGGGAGGCGGAGCTTGCAGTGAGCCGAGATCACACCACTGCACTCCAGCCTGGGCGACAGAGCAAGACTCTGTCTCAAAAAAAAAAAAAAAAAAAAAGAAAGTAGTGAAAAAACAAGTCAGGTCAGCCTCTGAATGCTGCACTGACTCGGGGAACAGGGAAGGGGGTCATAAGGCAGGAAAACAGGCGAGATACTAATGTGGGCTCCAGGTCCACTCTGCCTAGGTTCACACCCTGGCTCTGCCACTCATCTGACCTGAAACCAGCCACTTCACTGCTCTGTGTCTCAGTTTCCTCATCTGTCAAATGGGAACAGTAATACTACCTACTGCACCAGATCATTCTAAGGATTATATAAGGTTATTCTATCTACAAAAGCACTTAGTAATCATTAGCATCTCCATTAAAGGTACAAACCCTGGTTTACCCCAGGAAGAGCTCTGACCCCCAGATTCACAGATGCTCTGCCAGAATAGACTGTCTTATTTAAGTCTTAAATATCCACTCATATTTCATGTGGGGAAAAGAAAGAGATCAGCCTGTTACTGTGTCTATATAGAAAGAAGTAGACATAAGAGACTCCATTTTGTTCTGTATTTGAGATGCTGTTAATCTGTGACCCTACCCCCAACCTTGTCCTTGCAAGAGACATGTGCTGTGGTAACTCAAGGTTTAGTGGATTTTGGGCGTGCAGGGTGTGTCTTTGTTCCTAGAAAAGCTAGGTATTGTCCAAGGTTTATCCCCATGTGATAGGATGAAACAATGTTGCTAAAAGGTTTATCTCAAGGCACAGGATTTTCCTTTAAACTTATTCATGTCACAGAGATCCTTGTTCTTATGTCTTACTGCTAATTTCCTCCCTAAAATAGATCCTATTGTCCTGCCACTCCCTTATCTTTAAGATGGTAAAGATAATTATCTATAAATACTAAGGGAACTCAGAGGCCGGTGCCGGCGTGGGTCCTCTGTAAGCTGAGCACCAGTCCCCTGGGCCCCCGCTTTTCTTTCTCTATACTTTGTCTCTGTGTCTTATTTCTTTTCTCAAGTCTCTCGTTCCACCTAACGAGAAACACCCACAGGTGTGGAGGGGCAGGCCACCCCTTCAATTTCATGTTTATTGGCCTTAGATTGTCACATGGAACCGCCATCAGTTGAGACATGGGGATCCTGTTGAGACATGGGGATCCCTGCGTGAAAAAGACAGGCTTCTTTTTGCTCCAAAACAAATGATTTCTGCCTTCAAATGGCTCCGGAACAGCATCAAGAGGAAGTAAGTGAGGCTCCCTGGGCTCACACCCCAGATCCCGCCCCCGCCAGACTCCAGGGCAACCTTTTCACATTCAGGCGTTCAACCCTGCTTCTTTGCCCCTCCTTGGTCACCTACAAAGCGTTCTCTCCCCTACATGTATGAAGACACAGACCCACCTGTGCAAGAGGTGCCCCTGCCCATAGGAGAGGGAAGTTAAAAGTTACCGTTTTCCTAACAAATTAACCTTTCATTTTATCCAGTAAGAACATCCAGTCAATCTTATTTGGGCCTTAATGTTCCTTTCTATTCCCCACTCCCTCTCAATGAGCAGAAAACTTTAATTTTTTAGCCATGATTCTGGGCCAGGAAGGTACCAACTATTCATAATTACAAGCTTGCAATGAAGGGGAATGATTACTATCCCCATTTAACAAATAAGGAAACTGAGGCTCAAAGAAGTGAAGTCACTTCCCCAAAGCCATCCTAACTGGTAGAGCTCCAACTTGAACCCAAGCTTCTCTGACTCCAAAACCCCAGGAAGGCTGGCAGCAGGCAAGACCTCCCTCCTCCCCAGGGAACAGCAAAGGAACCGCAATACCACACAAAACTGTCCCCAGGAACTTCCTCCTTCTCAGGAGCTGGTCGGCAGACTTCGGCCCGGAATGGCACCCCTATCCCACCTAGCTCCAGAGAGCAGGAACTGGGGAAAACTCCCTCCGCTCCTCCTGGGACTCAACACCCTTCCCAGGAGGCTGCAGGGTCCTGGACCTCCCCAAACTAAACAAAAGGCTCCACGCGAAAAGCCCCGCACATAGTAGGTACTCGGGTTTCCCAAAGCAACCGAGCAAATCGTATTGCTTCTTTCTTTTCCTGTAAAGTAAAAACAACTCCAAGTATCTTCAAAGCAGGAGGAGTGGGGCAGAAGGTCCCAGGGGAAGTGGGTCGGGACGCGAGGCTAAGACAAACCCTGGGTAGCTGGGGAGGGCGCAGCCGCGTGGAGACCGAGAGCGCCAGCGTGCTGCCTGGCTCACAGTAGGAGCCATTCAAACGCGGTGAATGAATGAATGAGACGCGCGGCAGGCGTCAGCGCAGCCGGGAGAGACTCTGGCCGCGCCGACCGCGGGGGCAAGGTCCAAGGAGAAGCGCGGCGCAGAGGAGAGGGCGGCCCGAGGCCCGGCCGCCCAGACCTGCACTGGTCAGGCCCGGCGGGGACCGCAGGAGGCAGGCCCCGAGGCGCAGGCCGGACCCCCTTCCCGCGCGCCGGCCGGGCGGGCGCCCCGGAGGCCGCGCTCCTCCCAGGCCGGCCCCGGCAGCCAGGTGCGCGGCGGCCGGGGCAAGGTGACCGCGGGCGCGGGCCCGGCGCCCACCTTCTGAGCGGCGCGCACGTTGTCCTCGCCGAACAGGCTGCTGACGCTCTGCGAGAAGGTGTTGACCGTGCGGCGGTAGCTGTTCTTCTCCGCGCCGCCGCGGCCCCGCGCCCCCTGCGCGCCCGGGGCCAGCAGCCCGAGCAGCAGCACCAGCAGCAGCAGCAGGAGCCCGGCCCGGGCCAGGGGCCCGCCTGAGGCGCGCGCGCCCATGCTCGGCCGGCGGGGTGCGGGGTCGCGGTGCCGGGTGAGGGCCGTGCGCTGGGCCGCCGCGGGCTCCGGCTAGGGCAGGGTTGGCGCGCTCGGGGGCCGCGCGCCGCGCCTTTACCCACCGCCGCCGCCGCTGCTGCGCCACCCGCCCCGCCCCGCGCGCAAAGGCGCGACGGCCCAGCCCACGCTGCGCCCCGCCCCCGGCGCGGGACCAACGCGACCCGGCCCCGGGGCCCCGCGCCCGCCTCCCGGAAGCCTGCCCCGACCCGGTACGGCTTCTCATCAATTAAAAAAAAAATTCTTTCTTTTGACTTATCCGTGGGAAAGCAACCCGTGCCTGTAAAACTTGCTACAGCTTCAACCAGGGAAGTGACCGCAACTGATTGGAAAACATGAAATAGACATATATGTAATCTCCCTGAATTTATTATAATGGTACCCCAAAATTGGCCCTCGTGGGCATCAGCTCATTCATTCTGAAAATTTTAAATAACAAAAAAGCATCAGGCATCCTCCTGCTCTTCCTGAATGAACTGTATTTCAGAGCCCCAAAATAGTAGGGGAGGGAAACTTTCTTTTAGCACAGTCCGGCTAATACATGAGGATGAATGAGAGAATCCGAAAATTATTTGGCACCCCTCAGTGGAATGATGGATTCACGCGATGATCATCAGAAATGGGTAAAACCAAGAGGCGAGGGTTTGGCGGGGAACTTGAAAATGGAGGGGCCAAGCCGCGAAGTCCCGGCCCCGCCAATCGATCTTAGTGCCAGGAAGTACCAGCGCCACCTGCGATGGATTCTTGCCAAGACAAGTTGAGCATGAACCTGATGGGGCCTCTAGATCAAACCTATAGTTTACAGGAAATATGGCAGATAAGGAAAACTTACAAGCAGCAGAAGCAACCAACCAACTCCATCATGTGGGGCATTCAACGACACAAACGACCCAGTTCGTTCAATAAATAAGCGGTATAAAAGGTGAGCGGAGAGGAGGATAATTGGTTTTAAAGACTTAAGAACCATAATAACCCATGCAATGCAAGGACCCTGTTTGCATCCTAAATCAAACAAATCAAGTCTAACCAACTTTCTTTTTAGACAACCAAGAAAATAAAACTCAATTTTTGCCAATCCAAAGAATAAAAAATGCTCTTATTTTTGAATTTACGTTTTCTGGATTCCTAGTAAGGTTTTCATAGATTTATTGGCCATTTGAATTACTTCTCTTTGAATTATGTATTCATATCCTTTGCACATTTTTTCCTGTGTTGTTCATCTTTTTTTTTTTTTTTTTTTTTTTTTTTTTTTTTTTTTTTTTTTTTTGAGACAGAGTCTCGCTCTGTCGCCCAGGCTGGAGTGCAGTGGCCGGATCTCAGCTCACTGCAAGCTCCGCCTCCCGGGTTCACGCCATTCTCCGGCCTCAGCCTCCCGAGTAGCTGGGACTACAGGCGCTGCCACCTCGCCCGGCTATTTTTTGTATTTCTTAGTAGAGACGGGGTTTCACCGTGTTAGCCAGGATGGTCTCGATCTCCTGACCTCGTGATCCGCCCATCTCGGCCTCCCAAAGTGCTGGGATTACAGGCTTGAGCCACCGCGCCCGGCCTGTTCATCTTTTTAAAAACTTTTTTGTAGGCTGGGTGCGGTGGTTAACGTCTGTAATTCTGGCACTTTGGGAGGCTGAGGCGGGCAACCTGAGGTCGGGAGTTCGAGACCAGCTTGACCAACATGGAGAAACCCATCTCCACTAAAAATACAAAATGAGGCCGGGCGCAGTGGCTCACACTTGTAATCCCAGCACTTTGGGAGGCCGAGGCAGGTGGATCACAAAGTCAGGAGATCAAGACCATCTTGGCTAACATGCTGAAACCACGTCTCTACTAAAAATACAAAAAATTAGCCGAGCGTGGTGGCAGGTGCCTGTAGTCCTAGCTACTCGGGAGGCTGAGGCAGGAGAATGGCGTGAACCCGGAAGGCAGAGGTTGCAGTGAGCCGAGATCGTGCCACTGCACTCTAGCCTGGGCAACAGAGTGAGACTCTGTCTCAAAACAAAATAAAACAAATATATATATATAATGAGCCAGGTATGATGGCGCCTGCTTGTAATCCCAGCTACTCGGGAGGCTGAGGCAGGAGAATCGCCTGAACCTGGGAGGTGGAGGTTGCAGTGAGCCGAGACTGAGCCACTGCACTCCAGCCTGGGCAACAAGAGTGAAACTCTGTCTCAAAAACAAAACCAAAAAAAACAACTTTTTTTACTCTGGGTGTAGTGGCGCACGCCTGTTTTGGGAGGCCAAGGCAGGAGGATTGCTTGAACACAGGAGTTCGAGACCAGCCTGGCCAACATAGTGAGACCTATCTCTACAAAAAATAACAATAAACTTTTAAATTAAGGTATAATATACAGAAAAATACACAATCATATAAATTTTTATGAATTTTCACAAGCTGAATACACAAGGTAACCAGCACCCAGATGGAGAAATGAAACATTACCAGTTTCCCCCAAAGCCTCCCTTTGTTCCCTCCCATTCACTAGGCTCCTCTTAAAATGTAGGGGATTCATGTGTTTGAAGTTTATGTAAATGGAACCACACAGTACGACTCTGGAGGTTGGCTTCTTTTGTTCAACTTTATTTTTTATTTATTTTTAATTTTCTGAGACGGAGTCTTACTCTATTGCCCTGCTGGAGTGCAGTGGCCATGATCTTGGCTCACTGCAACCTCTGCCTCCCAGGTTCAAGCTATTCTCCTACCTCAGACTTCCGCGTAGCTGGGACTATAGGCACGTGCCACCACACCTAGCTAATGTTTGTATTTTTAGTGGAGACGGGTTTCGTCATGTTGGCTAGGCTGGTCTCAAACTTCTGACCTCAGGTGATCCGCCTGCCTCGGCCTCCCAAAGTGCTGGGATTACAGGTGTGAGCCACCATGCCCGGCTTTTGTTCAACTTTATATTTGTGAGATCCATCCATTCTGTTATGTACCTGCCTTCTTCTTGCTGTCTAGGATGGTCTATACCATCTGGAAGGTAATTCATTGATATATTACATTTTAGAAGGAAATATAGGCAAGTGTACTAATACCTATTTAACATTTTTTAAAGGTTTTCTAAACTTTTTTTTTTTTTTTTTGGAGACGGAGTCTCGCCCTGTTGCCCAGGCTGTAATGCAGTGGTGCCATATCGGCTCACTGCAACCTCCGCCTCCCAGGTTCAAGCGATTCTCCTGCCCCAGCCTCCCAAGTAGCTGGGATTACAGGAGCACGCCACTACACCCAGCTAACTTTTGTATTTTCAGTAGAGACAGGGTTTCACTATGTTGGTCAGGCTGGTCTCGAACTCTTTTTTTTTTTTTTTTTTTTTTGAGACGGAGTCTCGTGCTGTGTCACCCAGGCTGGAGTGCAGTGGCGCGATCTCGGCTCACTGCAAGCTCCGCCTCCCAGGTTCAGGCCATTCTCCTGCCTCAGTCTCCGAGTAGCTGGGACTACAGGCGCCCGCCACCACGCCCGGCTAGTTTTTTGTATTTTTAGTAGAGACGGGGTTTCACCGGGTTAGCCAGGATGGTCTCGATCTCCTGACCTCGTGATCTGCCCGCCTCGGCCTCCCAAAGTGCTGGGATTACAGGCTTGAGCCACCGCGCCCGGCCCGGTCTCGAACTCTTGACCTCGTGATCCACCAGCCTCGGCCTCCCAAAGTGCTGGGATTACAGGCGTGAGCCACCGCGCCCAGCCTCTAAACTTTTAATTTATTTAAATAAACACATTTAAAAAAGAAACTTTAGATCACTGTCATCCTAAGCAACAAAATCCATAAAAACACAGATTTGAGCCTGGGTGCGGTGGCTCAGGTCCGTAATCTCATCGTTTTGAGAGGCCAAGGTGGGGGGATCACTTGATGTCAGGAGTTTGAGACCATTCTGCCCAACATGGTGAATCTCTACTAAAAATACAAAAATTAGATGGGCATGGTGGTGGGTGCCTGTAATCCCAGCTACTTGGAAGGCTGAGACAGGAGAATAGCTTGAACTCGAGAGGTGGAGGCTGCAGTGAGCCGAGATTGCTCCACTACACTCCAGCCTGGGCATCAGAGAGAGACGTCTGTCTCAAAAAAACAAAAACAAGAAAACAAACAGAAAACCCCACAGATATGATACGCTGATTATGCTTTTTTAAAAATGTCATTAAGGCCTTCATGGTGGCTTATACCTGTAATTCCAGCACTTTGGGAGGACAAGTGGATCCCTGGAGCCCAGGATTTTGAGACCAGTCTAGGCAACATAGGGAGACACCATCTCTACAAAAAACAGAAAAATTAGCCGGTTGTGGTGGTGTGTCCCTGTAGTCCTAACTACTCAGGAGGCTGAGGTGGGAGGAGAGGTCAAGGCTGCAGTGAGTGGTGCTTGCACCACTGCACTCTGGCCTGGGCCACAGGGCGAGATCTTATCTCTTAAAAAAAAAAAAAAAAGAGGGCCGGGCGCGGTGGCTCAAGCCTGTAATCCCAGCACTTTGGGAGGCCGAGACGGGTGGATCACGAGGTCAGGAGATCAAGACCATCCTGGCGAACACGGTGAAACCCCGTCTCTACTAAAAAATACAAAAAACTAGCCGGGCGAGATGGCGGGTGCCTGTAGTCCCAGCTACTCGGGAGGCTGAGGCAGGAGAGTGGCGTGAACCCGGGAGGTGGAGCTTGCAGTGAGCTGAGATCCGGCCACTGCACTCCAGCCTGGGCGGCAGAGCGAGACTCCGTCTCAAAAAAAAAAAAAAAAAAAAAGAGAGAGACCTTATCTCAATAATAATAATAATAATAATAATGCATTGTTTCCCAGTGTGTTACAATGTGATGTCTAATAGACAACTTTAATTTTTTTTTTTTTGAGACAGAGTCTAGCTCTGTTGCCCAGGCTGAAGGGCAGTGATGCAATCTTGGCTCACTGCCAACCTCCACCTCCTGGGTTCAGTCAGTTCTCTGCCTCAGCCTCCCGAGTAGCTGGGATTACAGGCGCCTGCCACCATGCCTAGCTAATTTTTTTTTTTTTTTTTTTTTTTGGTATTTTTAGTAGAGACGGGGGTTTCACCATCTTGGCCAGGCTGGTCTTGAACTCCTGACCTTGTGATCTATTCGCCTCAGCCTCCCAAAGTGCTGGGATTACAGACGTGAGCCACCGCGCCCGTAGAGGCCTCCTTTTAGATCTTCCATCTGTCCCTGGGATGGAAATATCTGGTGCCTTTTTTTTGTTTTTTTTTTTTTGAGACGGAGTCTCGCTCTGTCGCCCAGGCTGGAGTGCAGTGGCGCGATCTCGGCTCACTGCAAGCTCCGCCTCCCGGGCTTACGCCATTCTCCTGCCTCAGCCTCCCGAGTAGCTGGGACCACAGGCGCCCGCCACCTCGCCCGGCTAGTTTTTTGTATTTTTTAGTAGAGACGGGGTTTCACCGTGTTCGCCAGGATGGTCTCGATCTCCTGACCTCGTGATCCGCCCGTCTCGGCCTCCCAAAGTGCTGGGATTACAGGCTTGAGCCACCGCGCCCGGCCTTGGTGCCTTTTTAAAACTACACGACTAATACGTTTCTTGTAGGAATATCAGAAAATGCAGATGCGCAAACCAGGGTTGGGGGGAAGAAGTTTGGAGTATTGGGGGTGAGGTGTATTTTTAAAGGTGGCGAAACACTTTCACTCCCAAGCAGCCAAATTAGTATCAGTAGATGTAATTCATATTTAAACCCAGACTACCGCAAGCGAGAACAGCCCTGGACTTAAACTTCGGCCTGGGCGGGGACCTCAGGCCCCGCCTCCTCTAAATAGCCCCGCCCCCTTCCCGACCCGGCTCCGCCTCTCCTCTTGCATGTTTTCTCTTCCAACCCCGCCCCTCATCGGCCAAGTCAGTTACAGCTCTCGCGATAACGTAACCCGGAAGTCTCACGGCCGGAGTTGGTGGTCCGGGAACCCACGTGGGCTGAGTTTCGGGTTGCTTTGGTGGTCCGACCCGCTGTAGTGCTCACCCGGGCCTAGTCGCCATGGGGAAGCTGCGCCGGCGGTACAACATCAAGGGGCGCCAGCAGGCGGGTCCCGGCCCCTCGAAGGGCTCCCCCGAGCCGCCCCCCGTGCAGCTGGAACTAGAGGGTAAGACAACCCCGGACGGGGGCTGGATTTCGGGAATTTCCCAGGGCGGCCTGTGCCCTGCCTTCAGGGCTCTGGGGTGAGGATCCCAGGGGGGTGGGATGGGTCCCCCCATTCCAGATGATCCAAAGGAGAGGGGCTTAGTGACAGCCTAGTTTTAACAGTGTGTGGGGAATACCCGTGGTTTCTCTCGCCCTCAAATAGTAACATGGAGAATTTGGCAAAAAAAATAAGAGTAGTTCCTTCGCTTCCCATGACTTCGATTATAATCTCTTTATAATCTTCAGCAACCCCCAAATGTGTATTTTCAGCCCAGACTTGTCTGCTCAGCTCCTGGCTGGCTGACATTTCTCTCAGACCCCTTTTTAGTAGTAGCCCTTATTACATGCCAGGCACTATTCTCGGCACCGAGACATAGCAGAAAGGTAGATTTTTAGAAAATCCCTGAGTTACCTGCTGTATAGGAGGAGACAGGCAAAGAATAAACATATAGAAAATTCTGTGGATACCGTGAGCCGATAAAACAGAAGAGGTCATTGGGTAGGTTGCAGCATCCCATAGAGTTGCTGGAGAAGACATCACTCTGTTAGAGTCAAGATCTGAAGGAGGCCTGGGTGACTGCCTGGAGATGAGAGAAAAAACAGGGGGCCAGGGCAGGTCAGGCCTGGACTGGGGTCTTGGCGAGGACTGGGGCTTTTTCTCTATGGGAAAGGGCAGCCATGAGGGCAGAGGAGGACAGATGAGGGCTTATGTTTTAACAGTATCACTTTGGCTGCTGTGTTGAGAAAAAACAGTAGAGGTGAAAGGTAGAACCAGGATGGGGAGGAGGTGGAGGTGATGCTTGGACCAGGGGGCAGCAGTAGGAAGGTGAGAAATGGGTGGATTCAAGATGTGTTTTGAAGGCTGGCAGTATCTGCTGGCTGACAGGGCTTGTGGACAAAAACAATGGCGGTGACAAAGAATGACTCCCAGCGGTTGAGTGGGTAGCTCGTGGGGAGGACCAAGAGCTCAGCTTTGGCTATGGGTAGTTTGGAGCCTGTTAGATACCCAGGCAGGGAGAGTAGGCGGGCAGCTGTTGACTCAGATACTCAAGAGATCCAAGTCCAGGTGGAGGTATCCATTTTGGAATCAGACATGTATATAGGTATTTATTTAGTCAGAAGACTGAGGGTATGAGTCCAGCCCTGGAGGAGAGGGAAATAAGGAGCCTGCAAGGGAGATGGAGTGGCCCGGAAGGTGTGTGATGAGCTGCGACAGTGTGATTGCCCTAGGACCAGGGAGGAGGACTCTCCCTGTGGGTCAGGTGCTGCTTCGGAATCAGGGAAGGACCGAAGAACCACTGGATTTAACACCGGAAGGGCATTTAGCACCTCAGTAGGGGTGCTCTTGGAGGAGGCTTGTGGTGAAGCAATTGTGTGGGTTCAAGGATGTCCTGTAGGCCCCTGAAACTAAACATGTTCCAAAATTGAACTCATCCAGCCACTTGTGTTAAGACCCCAAGGGCCAGGCTGACTTGGCCATTAAGAAAGATTCTAGGAACAGAAGGAAGGGTCACCAGGGGTGCTGGAGGAGTCTGCTTCCTTCCACCACTAATCAGCATTCTCTTCCACACATTTGTTGGACCTGGAAGGCAGTGAGGGCATAGGGAAGAATGTCAGAGTGGGAATCTGATAGTCTGAGTTCAGTCCTTGGAAGTTGCACGGATAGGCCGGGCATGGTGGCTACACCTATAATCCCAGCATGTTGAGAGGCCAAGGCAGGCAGATCACTTGAGGTCAGGAGGTCGAGACCAACCTGGCCGACATGGTGAAATCCCGTCTCTACTAAAATACAAAAACTAGCCAGGCATGTTGGTGGGCACCCGTGGTCCTAGCTACTCGGGAGGCTGAGGCAGGAGAATGGCTTGAACCCGGAGACAGAGGTCACAGTGAACCAAGATTGCGCCACTGTACTCCAGCCTGGGTGAGAGAGTAAGACTCCATCTCAAAAAAAACAGAAGTTCCACAGACAGGCTGGGAGTTGAGGCAGATCCCCTGACATCTCTGTGCCTTCGTTTTCACGTCTGCAGAATGGGACCAGTAGTACACGTTGAGCATCCTTAATCCAAAATACTCCAGAGTTCTAAAGTTTTTGAGTGTCAACATGACACTTAAAGGAAATGCTCATTGGAGCTTCCAGATTTCAAATTTTTTAGATTAGGGATGCTCAACCAGTAAATAGAATACAGATATTCCTAAATCTAAGACACATCTGGTCCCTAGCATTTCTGGAAAGGGATATTTAACCTGTGGTAGCTGTCCTACCTCCTATCAGAGTTTTGGAGGTGGTAATTTGGGAAAATATGTTGGTGACCGAAACGAGAATGCTTTGAAACGTAAAGAAAGGTTACAGAGGCGGGGTGTGTCCCAGGACAGGGGACAACTGTTATGATGGCAGTGACAATTCAGGATGGCACCTCAAAGACAGCTGTAGACACTGGACTGACACTTGGAACTGGACCATCTGAGCAGAGGGGCTGAGGTCTCTCAGACCCAGAGATTTGGGGAAAGTTGTTTCTCACATCAGAACAGGACATTTCCATGTATTCCTGCCTTTCTCAGGGCCTAGAGGAATCTCATAAGAACATGACTCAGATTGCCTTCTTTTATTTATTTATTTATTTATTTATTTGAGATGGAGTCTCGCTCTGTCCCCAGGCTAGAGTGCAGTGGCGCAATCTCTTGACTTCAGGTGATCCGCCTGCCTCGGCCTCTCAAAGTGCTGGGATTACAGGCATGAGCCACCGCACCCAGCCCGCTGTACTTAATTAGGGTCACAAAACCTGTCCTCTTTGTAACATAAAGACGTAGAAACCAAACAGTTAATCAAAGAATCAGATCCTCGGCCGGGCGCGGTGCCTCACGCCTGTAATCCCAGCACTTTGGGAGGCCGAGACAGGCGGATCACGAGGTCAGGAGATCGAGACCATCCTGGCTAACACGGTGAAGCCCCATCTCTACTAAAAATACAAAAAATTAGCCAGGCGTGGTGGTGCACGCCTGTGGTCCCAGCTACTCAGAGGCTGAGGCAGGAGAATGGCGTGAACCCGGGAGGCGGAGCTTGCAGTGAGCCGAGATCGTGCCACTGTACTCCAGCCTGGGTGACAAAGCGAGACTCCGTCTCAGAAAAAAAAAAAAAAAGAAAAGAATCAGATCCTCCCCACACAGGAACACCAGACAGCAAACCCCAGCATCAGACGTCAGGCAGACACAGGTATTTGCTAAGGTTTGTCCTACCTAAGATTCTGCAGTTGGTGGAGTTGAAGAGTGATATGATAACTGAATTTTTCTAAATTTGTCTAGATTGTATACATTCAAACTATTATAGAAATAGATAAGATGGAAACTTAGCCTAGTCCACTATACACTCTTTTTTTTTTTTTTGAAATAGAGCCTTGTTCTGTCGCCCAGGCTGGAGTACAGTGGCGTGATCTCTGCTCACTGCAACCTCTGCCTCCCGAGTTCAAGCAGTTCCCGTGCCTCAGCCTCCCGTGTAGGTGGGATTATAGGTGCATGCCATCACATCTGGCTCGTTTTTGTATTTTTTGTACAGACGGGGTTTTGCCATGTTGGCCAGGCTGGTCCCCAACTCCTGGCCTCACTTCCCAAAGTATTGGGATTGCAGGCGTGTGCCACCGTGCCCGGCCCTACTGTACACTCTTAAGAGAGTATCAGGCTGGGCATGGTGGCTCACGACTATAATCCCAGCACTTTGGGAGGCTGAGGTGGGTGGATCACTTGAGGTCAGGAGTTCGAGACCACCTGGCTAAGATGGTAGAACCCAGTCTCTACTAAAAATACAAAAATTAGCTGAGCATGGTGGTACATGCCTGTAATCTCACCTGCTCGGGAGGCTGAGGCAAGAGAATTGCTGGAACCTGGGAGGCAGAGGTTGCAGTGAGCCGAGATTGCACCACTGCACTCTAGTCTGGGGCGCAAAGCGAGACTCTTTCTCAAAAAAACAAAAAGATAACATCATAGTATTATTTTTCTTTTTTAGGGGGCGGGGAGGGGTTTTTTTTTTTTTTTTTTTTGAGACAGAGTCTTGCTCTGTCGCCCAGGCTGGAGTGCAGTGGTGTGATCTCGGCTCACTGCAACCTCCACCTCCCAGATTCAAGAGATTCTCCTGCCTCAGCCTCCCAAATAGCTGGGATTACAGGTGCCCACCACCACACCTGGCTAATTTTATATTTTTAGTAGAGACAGGGTTTCGCCATGTAGGCCACACTGGTCTGGAACTCATGACCTCAAGTGAGCCACCTGCCTCAGCCTCCTGAAGTGCTGGGATTACAGGCATGAGCCCCTGCGCCTGGCCTTGAGAACATCATAGTATTGTTATGAAAATAGATTTGGGCCGGGCGCGGTGGCTCAAGCCTGTAATCCCAGCACTTTGGGAGGCCGAGACGGGTGGATCACGAGGTCAGGAGATCGAGACCATCCTGGCTAACACAATGAAACCCCGTCTCTACTAAAAAGAATACAAAAAACTAGCTGGGCGAGGTGGCGGGCGCCTGTAGCCCCAGCTACTCGGGAAGCTGAGGCAGGAGAATGGCGTGAAGCCGGGAGGCGGAGCTTGCAGCGAGCCCAGATCGCGCCACTGCACTCCAGCCGGGGCGACAGAGCGAGACTCCATCTCAAACAAACAAACAAAAAGATTTGACCTCACAGACTCCCCTGTTCCTGTGTCCAGGCTCTGGAGGCCCCCATGTGGGTCAGGGGGACTATGGGAGGCAGGACCAGAGCCACCTCAAGGAGAATGGGGCCTTAATAATTGTCTGCGCTCTTTCAGACAAGGACACTTTGAAGGGAGTTGATGCGAGCAACGCGCTCGTTCTACCGGGGAAGAAGAAAAAGAAGACCAAAGCCCCTCCGCTGTCGAAGAAGGAGAAGAAGCCTCTGACCAAGAAGGAAAGGAAAGTGCTGCAGAAAATCTTAGAACAGAAGGAGAAAAAGAGCCAGGTACGCCCCACTCGGACAGGGTCTGCACGTGGCTATCCAGAATAGAGAGAGATGGGGGGGTCTCTCTCCTCCTAAGGGGGTGACTAGAGAGAGATGGGGGGGTCTCTCTCCTCCTGAGGGGGTGTCTGTGGCGCAACTGATAGAACTTTCTGGAATGAGGAAAATTCCAGTGCATGGTCCAGTGCAGTAGCCACTAACCACATGTTGCTGTTGAGCACTTGAAATGCAGCTACTATGGCAGAGGAACTGAACTGAACTATTCTGGAGAATGTCCAACTTTTTTCCTTAATTGTTTTTTCTTCTTTTTTTCAAAATTTACATTTAATTTTTTTTTTCCTTTTTTGTTTTGTTCCACCACCCCTCACACCTTTTCTGGCTCTACCAAACCTTAAATTTTTATTTTATTTTATTTTATTTTATTTTATTTTATTTTGAGATGGAGTCTTGGTCTGTTGCCCAGGCTGGAGTTCAGTGGTGCGATCTTGGCTCACTGCAAGCTCCGCCTCCTGGGTTCAAGCGATTCTCCTGTCTCAGCCTCCTGTGTAGCTGGGATTACAGGTGCATGCCACCACGTCAGGCTTTTTTTTTTTTTTTTTTGTATTTTTAGTAGAGATGTGGTTTCAGCGTGTTAGCCAGGATGGTCTTGATCTTCTGACCTCGTGATCTGCCGCCTTGGCCTCCCGAAGTGTTGGGATTACAGGCGTGAGACACCGCTCCCGGCCAACCTTAAATTTTTCATAGAGGAAAAAAGTTTGTCATGGGAAATTCAAACATATGCAAGAGTACAGAGAACAGTATGATGAACTCCCATGTGCCCATCGTCAGCTCCAACATTGATCAGCCCCTGGTCAATCTTGGATTATCTCCACTGCTGGTCACTTTCCCACCCCTGGGTCATTTTGAAGCAAATCCCACGTACAATGAATCTGTGCTAGTTTCCTGGGGATGTCATACAAATGACCACAAACTGAGGGGCTTAGGACAGTATAAATTTGTTCCTTCCCAGCTCAGGAAGCCAGAAGTCCGAGATTAAGGCATCGGCAGGGCTGTGCTCCTCACTGGGCTCAGGGGAGGGTCATTCCTGGCCTCTTCCCGCTCCTGGTAGCTCCAGGCATTCCCTTGGCTTGTGGCTGCGTCACTCCAGTCTCTGCCTCCGTCTTCCCTCAGCCTTTCCTCCGTGTGTCTCGTCGAAGGGTGCTTCTCATTGGATTTAGGTCGCACTCACATACTCAGGATCATCTTGTCTTGAGATCCTTCACGTAGTTACGTAATTACATCTACAAAACCTTTTTTCCAAATAGGATCATGTTCGCAAGTTCCAGGATACAAACACATCTTTGAGGGAGGCTGCCATTTAACCCACTATACATAGCATTTTATCCATAAATATTTCAATTTGTATCTCTATAAGTAGAGACTTTTAAAAATGACCAGAATACCATTAGCACTTCTAATCTTTTTTTTTTTTTTTGAGACAGAGTCTCGCTCTCTGTCATCCAGGCTGGAGTATAGCGGCACAATCTTGGCTCACTGCCAGCTCTGCCTCCCAGGTTCATGCCATTTTCCTGCCTCAGCCTCCCGAGTAGCTGGGACTACAGGTGCCCGTCACCACGCCCAGCTAATTTTTTGTATTTTTAGTAGAGACGTGGTTTCACCGTGTTAGCCAGGATGGTCTTGATCTCCTGACCTTGTGATACACCCTCCTTGGCCTCCCAAAGTGCTAGAATTGCAGGCGTGAGCCACCGTGCCCAGCCAACCTAATCTTTTATTTTAATATCAAGCATCTAGCAAATGGTTAAATTTCCTGTTGTTTCATGGATACTCCTCACCCATCTCTTGTTTTTTTTTTCCCATTGCAGTTTATTTGTTGTTTGTCTTACGGAATTTCCTACCTTCTGGATTTTAAACATTTTATTTTATTTTATTATTATTTTTTGAGATGGAGTTTCACTCTTGTTGCTCAGCCTGGAGTGCGATGGCGCGATCTCGGCTCACCGCGACCTCCGCCTCCCGGGTTCAAGCGATTCTCCTGCCTCAGCCTCCCGAGTAGCTGAGATTACAGACATGCGCCACCATACCCGGCTAATTTTGTACTTTTAGTAGAGACAGGGTTTCTCCATGTTGGTCAGGCTGGTCTTGAACTCCCAACCTCAAGTGATCCACCTGCCTCAGCCTCCCAGAGTGCTGGAATTATAGGCGTGAGCCACTGCACCCAGCCTTAAAATTTTATTTTAAACATGCTCCTCTGCCGTCTGAGTTTTTTGTACATTAGTATTTGGATCTGTAGCAGTGACTCTCATCTGGGACAGTTTAGCGCCCCCCACTAGCCCTGGGGACATTTGGCATTGTCTTGAGACATTTTGGGATGTGACAACTTGGGAGTGCTGCTGGCATCTGGTGGGTGGAACCATGGGATGCTGTTAACAGCCTACAATGCGCAGAAAAACAAAAACTTATTTGGCCTAACTGTCAATAGTGCTGAGATTGAGGAACCCTGACCTGGAGGCTTCATGAGAATCAAGTTTGACTTTTGGTGAGGCCACTGCACGCAGGAGCTGTGTCTTTGTATCAGGAGGCTTGAGGGTCTCTCTCCGGCAGCCGTGGATGGGCAGTCCCCGGAGCCTTAGTAGGGGGAAGACTCACTCACCTGTGAGCGTGTTCTTTATTTTTTTTGGAGACAAGGTCTTGCTCTGTCACCCAGGCTGGAGTGCAGTGGTATGATCTTAGCTCACTGCAACCTCTGCCTCCCAGGTTCAAGCGATTGTCCTGCCTCAGCCTCCCGGGTACCTGGTACCACAATCATGTGCCATCACGCCCGGCTAATTTTTGTATTTTTAGTAGAGACATGGTTTCACCATGTTGGTCAGGTTGGTCTTGAACACCTGACCTCAGGTGATCTGCCTGCCTCGGCCTCCGAAAGTGCTGAGATGGCAGGCATGAGCCACTGCGCCTGGTCGGCATGTCCTTTTTAAATCCTATTTAGAATGCTTTCCCACTGTGCTATACCTTGCTCTGTGTGTGTGTGTGTGGTGTGTGTGTGTAATACACACATAGAAGCGTGTATAAAACCTATATGTACAATTACAAGAACAATAAAGGAAAAACTCATGAAACCCTCACCCAACTGAAAGAAGCCAACTGGGTGCATCCCCTGCACACAGCATTGCTCAGGGTAGCTCAGGGACCAGTTCACATCAGACACACAAAGCCGTCTCCTTCCTCAGAGCGGCTAGGGAGCACTGCTGTACATGACTGAGCTGTGCTTTATTCGTCTCCTGTTGATGGACATCTGGGGGGCCATAATCTACTGTGATACCCTGCTGCAAAGAACCTCATTTATACAACCCCAGATTCTGTAAAAGGGGTTAAAAAAGCCCTGCCAAGCTTGCTGTGTCTGTTGATGGAAGAACACCGTGCAGCGGTAGAACTACAATTTGACCTCTGATTTTGAAGACTCCAGTTGTTAATGATGCTGAAATGTTATTAGAGTTTCTTTTTTTTTTTTTTTTTTGAGACGGAGTCTCGCTCTGTCGCCCAGGCTGGAGTGCAGTGGCGCGATCTCGGCTCACTGCAAGCTCCGCCTCCCGGGTTCACGCCATTCTCCTGCCTCAGCCTCCCGAGTAGCTGGGACTACAGGCGCCCACAACCGCGCCCGGCTAATTTTTTTGTATTTTTAGTAGAGACGGGGTTTCACCGTGGTCTCGATCTCCTGACCTTGTGATCCGCCCGCCTCGGCCTCCCAAAGTGCTGGGATTACAGGCGTGAGCCACCGCGCCCGGCCGTTATTAGAGTTTCACTTCCCTTCTTAGGAGAGGGTCATGATGGCAAATGCATAACACACTCGCTTCCTTTCCCAGCGAGCAGAGATGCTACAGAAGCTGAGTGAAGTCCAGGCTTCCGAAGCCGAGATGAGACTCTTTTATACCACCTCCAAGCTGGGCACTGGGGACCGCATGTACCACACCAAACAGTGAGTTGGCCATTCCTTTCCTAACCCTGCCCTCCCTCCAGGGCCCCCTAGGGAGGGTGCATAGGTGATGGGGTCCTCTGGGGGTGGAGCATTTGAGAAAATACCTTTGTGGTGGCCTGAGTGGCTGATAATTGATTATCATCCTAAATGCCTCTAGTGGGTAAAGGCCATAGATGCTGCTGAACCTTCTGCGACACACAGGACAGCAAAGTTTCTTGCTCCAGTGATGTGGGTGTTTTCCTGCGATGTAGGGTCCCATGTTACAGCTCCTCCAGCTTTTGTACAGCTGATTAGGCCAGAAATTGCCATTAGGTGGTCAAGGGCTGGATTTGGCCCGTCAGTGGCTTTTGTTCGGTTTGTGTTGTGTGGTTTTTTTTTTTTTTTGAGACGGAGTTTCGCTCTTGTTGTCCAGGCTGGAGAGCAATGGCACGATCTCAGCTCACCTCAACCTCCACCTCCCAGGTTCAAGCGATTCTCCTGCCTCAGCCTCCCGAATAGCTGGGATTACAGGCATGTGCCACCACACCCGGCTAATTTTGTATTTTTAGTAGAGACGGGGTTTCTCCATGTTGGCCAGGCTGGTCTCGAACTTCCAACTTCGGGTGATTTGCCCACCTTGGCCTCCCAAAGTGCTGGGATTACAGGCGTGAGCCACCATACTGGCCGGTTTGTGTGTCGTGTTTTTTTTTTTTTTTTTTTTTTTGAGACGGAGTCTCGCTCTGTCCCCCAGGCTGGAGTGCAGTGGCCGGATCTCAGCTCACTGCAAGCTCCGCCTCCCGGGTTCACGCCATTCTCCCGCCTCAGCCTCCCGAGTAGCTGGGACCACAGGCGCCCGCCACCTCGCCCGGCTAATTTTTTTTTGTATTTTTTAGTAGAGACGGGGTTTCACCGTGTTAGCCAGCATGGTCTCGATCTCCTGACCTCGTGATCCGCCCATCTCGGCCTCCCAAAGTGCTGGGATTACAGGCTTGAGCCACCGCGCCCGGCCTGTGTCGTGTTTTAAGGCATGAGTGCTGTTTGCCAATATGTTAGCTTCCTGGTGCTGCCATAACAAATTACTGCAAACAACGGTGGCTTAGAACAACCAAGCCGAAACGGCAGCTACTCTGGCAGCTGAGGTGGGAGGATCACCTGAGCCTGGGAGGTTGAAGCTACAGCGAGCCGTGATTGCACCACTGCACTGCGTCCTGGGTGACAAGGCGAATTCATGTTCCCACCTAGTCTTGACTACTTGGACAATCCGGCCACACCAGCAGTGTCCCCACCAAGCTGCTGACCCTTAAATGGCCCGTGTGCCCCTCCCACCTAGTCCCACCAGGCTCTGTGGTCTCACTCAGCCTGTGCTGCTCGTTTACATGAGGCCTGGCCTGTGCCTGTGAGCACTGTTCAGTTAGTGACTGTTTATCAAGTGCAGACTGTCCCAGGCTCTCTGCTAGGCCCTGAGGGTAGAGCAGTGCACAGAAATAAAGTCCTTTCTCTTAAGGAGCTTCCCAGTGTCATGGGGGAAGGTGTAATCGTGGGAGGTCAGCAGGTGAGTGCATCTGTGTCCCATGCTGGGAAGCACTGAACAGAAAATGAAGCAGGGAAGAGCAAGGGAGAAGGAAGAGGTGTAGGGTCTGTGTGTGGTTAGGGAGTCTCCCTGACAGCTGGCACGTAAGCAGAGGCTTAAGTGGAGTGAGAGGAGCTATTTGTAGGAAGGGCATTTCAGGGAGTGGAACAGCAGGTGCAAAGGCCCTGAGGCAGAGAGGTGTGTGACCCTGGAGTCCTGACCTCTGGGGACTGAGGTGGGGCCTCTGGGTCTGAAGTCTCTGCTGTCTCAACAGGAAGCCTGATGAGGTGGTGGCCCCAGGCCAGGAGAAGATCAGCAGCCTCAGCGGTGCCCACCGGAAGCATCGCCGCCAGCCCTCAGCTGAGGAGGAGGAGGAGGAGGAGGAGTCAGAGCTGGAGGGGGAGTCAGAGCTGGACGAGGACCCGGCTGCTGAGCTGGCTGAGGCTGGTGCGGGGACCACCGTGGCACCTCTGCCACCAACTCCAGCACCCAGCTGTCAGCCCGCGCCGGCTGGGATGCCTGTTCCTCCTCCTCCAGCTGCAGCACCCCCACTGCCCAGGGCCCTGGCCAAGCCTGCTGTCTTCATCCCTGTGAACCGCTCCCCGGAAATGCAGGTTCGCTACCCTGTGCAGAGGTTTGATCTCAGCTGACTGCAACCTCCGCCTCCGATGCTCAAGTGATCCTCCTGCCTCACCCTCCCAAGGAGCCTGGGACTATGGGCACGCGCTACTATGCTTGGCTAACTTTGTATTTTTTTGTAGAGTCAGGGTTTTGCCATGTTGCACAGGCTGGTCTTGAACTCCCATGCTCGGGCAATCTGCCCACTTTGTCCTCCTAAAGTGCTGGGATTATAGGAATGAGCACCATGCCCGACCTTCACCGCTGTTTTAAACGATCTTGTCCCTCTCCTATGAGCGCATGTGCAGAAGTTTCTCTTGAGCACTGTTTGCAGATGACGTCATAGCCATCTTTGGGTCATGAATTGAGTAGCTTTTAATCTTTTCTTTCTTTTTTTTTTTTTTTTGAGACAGTGTCTTGTTTTGCCTGCCAGGCTGGAGTGCAGTGATGTGATCATAGTTCACTGCAGCCTCTACCTCCTGGGCTCAAGCAGTCCTCCCACCTCCGCCTCCTGAGTAGCTAGCACTACAGATATGTGCCATCATACCTGGCTAACTTTTTTATTTTTATTTTTTTGTAGAGACAGAATCTGGCTATGTTGCCCAGTCTGGTCTTGAATTTCTGGCCTCAAGCAATCCTCTGCCTTGGTCTCTCAAGTCTCTGGGATTGCAGGTGTGAGCCATCATGCCTGGCCTCATATTTTAAAAAAAAAAAAAAAATGGAGGCCAGGCGCAGTGGCCCACACCTGTAATCCCAGCACTTTGGGAGGCTGAGGCAGGTGGATCACCTAAGGTCAGGAGTTTGACACCAGCCTGGCCAACGTGGTGAAACCCCATCTACTAAAAATACAAAAATTAGCCCGGCATGGTGGTGGGTGCCTGTAATCCCAGCTACTCGGGAGGCTGAGGCAGGAGAATCACTTGAACCTGGGAGATGGAGGTTGCAGTGAGCCAAGATCACACTATATTGCACTCTACCCTGGGCAACAAGAGTGAAACTCCGTCTCAAAAAGTAAATAAATACAACAAGTGGAATAGAATAGAATAGAAATAGAACAAAATTAAGAATATGAGCTTGTTGGCCAGGCATGGTGGCTCACGCCTGTAATCCCAGCACTTTGGAAGGTGGAGGCGGGCAGATCACCTGAGATCAGGAGTTCAAGACCAGCCTGGCCAACATGGTGAAACCCCATCTCTACTAAAACTACAAAAATTAGCTGGGCGTGGTGGCATGTGCCTGTAATCCCAACTACTCAGGAGGCTGAGGCAGGAGACTCACTTGAACCCGGGAGGCGGAGGTTGCGGTGAGCTGAGATCGCGCCACTGCATACGCATTAGGCTGAGCCATGTTTCACAGAACTGTTCCTTTCATATATGATACATATATGTGTCTGTGTGTGTACTGAGTCATGATATAAAATGTGTTTCTTTTCATGAGTCATAGGAAAAAATGTAGAAGGCACCTGCTCTGGAATATGTGCCTAGGAGAGGAACTGCAGGGCCACACACCCTTGACTTTGAGAAAATTTGCACCAGATTATTTGTCAAAGTGACTATGCCATTAATTGAGACTCCCGCCAGCGACAGCTGAGGGTTCCCATATCTCTGAGAGACTGCTCTGCCCCAACCAGGCTGTGCCTGGTTCACACCATTCTCCTGCCTCAGCCTCCCGAGTAGCTGGGATTACAGGCACCCATCACCATGCCCGGCAAATTTTTTTTGTATTTTTAGTAGAGACGGGGTTTCACCACGTTAGCCAGGATGGTTTCTATCTCCTGACCTCGTGATCCACCCGCCTCGGCCTCCCAAAGTGCTGGGATTACAGGTGTGAGCCACCGCGCCCAGCCAGGAGACAGGGTTTCACCATGTTGGTCAGGCCGGTCTCGAAGGATGTGATGAGGTCAGGCCTGGTATCCCGAAGGATGCGGTCCCTGTCTCTGTCTCACCTGGACCATGGCTCCTGGTCCCCTCTCCAGCTGTCAAGGCCTCCTTCCCCAGCAAGCACATCTGTTCAGCACCCACGTGTCAGCTGCCACCTTCCTGGAGGTCACATCACTGTCTGTCGTCTTGCTGCTGCCCAAGTGCTGACTTCGTCTCCTTCCAGGAAGAACGGCTGAAGCTCCCAATTCTCTCTGAAGAACAAGTGATCATGGAGGCTGTGGCTGAGCACCCCATTGTCATCGTGTGTGGCGAGACCGGCAGCGGGAAGACCACACAGGTGCCTCAGTTTCTCTATGAAGCAGGCTACAGCAGGTAGGGGCTGGACACAGTGTTCTCTCTAGGTCCCTCAGTGACACTGGAGATGCCCCGAAAGGTTGATAAGAGCCTGGGGCTCGCTGGGATCTGATCCTGGATCTGCCCTGTGCATGCTGTGTGACTTCAGACAAGCTACTTAACCTCTCTGGGCCCCAGCTGTGAGATGGGAATAATGGCACCTACTTCACAAGGTTGTCATGTGGATTAAGTGAGTGAACTTGCGTAGCATACTTTATCCCTGGCACATAGAGCTATGTGCTTCCTATTTTCTTTTTTCCTTTTTTTTTTTTGAGACAGTGTCTCACTGTGTCGCCCAGGCTGGAGTACAGTGGCGCGATCTCAGCTCACTGCAAGGTCCGCCTTCCAGGTTCACGCCATTCTCCTGCCTCAGCCTCCCAAGTAGCTGTGATTACAGGTGCCCGCCACCACGCCTGGCTAATTTTTTTGTATTTTTAGTAGATATAGGTTTTCACCACGTTAGCTAGGATGGTCTCGATCTCCTGACCTCGTGATCCGCCCACGTCAGCCTCCCAAAGTGCTGGCATTACAGGCGTGAACCACTGTGCCCGATCAAGAGACGGGGTTTCACCATGTTGGTCAGGCTGGTCTCGAACTCTTGACCTCAGGTGATCCACCCACTTTGGCCTCCGAAAGTGCTGAGATTACAGGCGTGAGCCACCGCGCCCGGCCTGTGCTTACTGTTTTCACTGTGTAGCCCCCTGTGGGCACTTTTGACCCATGTTTGTTGGGGTCCCCAAGACCATGTGCAGGTTCCATAATTGGGGACTTCCGGGACTCAGCTTGTTATCCCGTGCATGGCTATAGTATGTTACAGCAAAGGACGCGATCGGCAGAGGGCAGTGGCACCTGTACAGGAGAAGCCCAGCTCCAGCTTCCAGAGTCCCCTCCTGGTGGACTCACGCAGGACACACTGGATTCTCCAGTGGCCACCTGTGGCCACACAGGAACTACTCTGCACCAGGGAAGCTTGTTAGAGATTCAAGGTTCACGGCTATTATTGGGGTAGCCTAAGCCCGCCCTGCCTGGCAGGAACGAAATCCTAGATGCCTAGAAGGAAAGCAGGTGTCCGGCATAAACCACCCTGTTTGCACAAACAGCCTGGGCACAATGGGCCCGCACTTACAGGGAATGGAAGGAGCTCTCCTGTTGTCCAGGTTCAGGCACCCAGCGAGGACCAGCCCTGTCAGCAGCCTTTCGAGGGAGAGCAGCCCCAGGCCTGTGGCATTAACATTCCCACAGAGCTGGGACCAGCCACCCGTCGGCTTGGCGGGTTCGTCTGGAGGAGCTTGTGCTTGACTGGGGCAAACAGAGCTCCCAGCCTGGTTCCCCCAGGCCCCGTTCCTTCTAGCGGCTGCCTGGTGTCCACTGCACCGTGAATGTTGAACTGTTTTCTGTGTGTTGTTGGCATTTGGGCTGTTCCCTTTGCTGTTAAAAGTAGTGCAGCCTGGCCTTGTTTCCCATGGCCCCTGGGCGAGCGCCAGGTCAGTATGGTGAATCTTGCTGTGGAACTGCATGAGGCTTTGGGATGAGCAGGTGGGGCCACGCACTGTTGATGGCCATGTTCTTCCTCCCCCAGTGAAGGCAGCATCATCGGTGTCACAGAGCCCCGCCGAGTGGCCGCCGTGGCCATGTCCCAGCGAGTGGCCAAGGAGATGAATCTGTCCCAGCGGTGAGGGCTCTACTTCCTGGGGGGAACTATGGGGTGGTCCTGTGGCCTTGCCCAGACCTCCTGGGAAGCCCAGGAGGAGTTGAGCGGCGTCTGTGCTGAGGGTGCTGGGTGGAGTGTCACCTCTGCGTGTAGCACTGGGAATCATGGTGGGAGACAGCTTTCCAGGACCTGCCCAAGCAGGCAGCCTTCAAGCAGGCCCTCGGCTTACATCCTGCACAGTATGTGGAGGGGACAGAGTGGCCCATCCAGGGGCTCGAGAACAGAGCAGGGGGCCAGATGCAGGCAGTCACGGGGCTAGTACCTAGCATTGCCGGGTTAATGTAAAAGTCAAGGTTGTAAAGTACAAAATCTTGGCTGGGTGTGGTGACTCACGCCTGTAATCCCAGCACTTTGGGAGGCTGAGGCGGGCAGATCACCTGAGGTCGGGAGTTTGAGACCAGCCTGACCAACATGGAGAAGCCCTGTCTCTACTAAAAATACAAAATGAGCCAGGTGTGGTGGCACATGCCCGTAATCCCAGCTACTCGGGAGGTTGAGGCAGGAGAATCACTTGAACCTGGGAGGCAGAGGTTGCCGTCAGCCAAGATTGCATCATTGCACGCCAGCATGGGCGAAAAGAGTGAAACTCTGTCTCAAAAAGAAAAGAAAAAAAAATCCGGCAGTAAGTCTGCAGGACTTTCTTTGGAAAGCAACCTTGAACAGGCAGATATAGCACTTGCTTTGCAATGGCTGGGAGCACGTGTTTATAATGCAGATGCCTGTGTCTAACATGTCCAACGTGGTCTAAAATCCAGAAGGCACAAAAGAGCACAGAGTGAGAGCCTGCCTCATCCGCCTACTCATCAGATGTTACTAGGCAGCATCTAGTGTGCCAGGCCCATCCTGGGCTCTCAGGATGTGGTGGTGGGCCGGACAGAGCCACAGCCCCCAGGTCAGCACGCCTGTCGGGGGTGGGCCGGACAGAGCCACCGGCCCCCAGGTCAGCATGCCAGTCGGGGGTGGGCTGGACAGAGCCACAGCCCCCAGGTCAGCCTGCCGGTCGGGGGTGGGCCGGACAGAGCCACCGGCCCCCAGGTCAGCATGCCAGTCGGGGGACTTGTTGTCTTTGTCGGTTAGGCTGGGAGGACACTAAGGCAGGGACGGAGTACTGGGGGCCCCTTCTCACCCAGTGCCCTGCCTCCTCCCCAGGAGCAGCCACCACTGCCCATCTCCTGCACATCCTCCTGGACAATTCTTTTTTTTTTTTTTTTTTTTTTTGAGACGGAGTCTCGCTCTGTCGCCCAGGCTGGAGTGCAGTGGCGCGATCTCGGCTCACTGCAAGCTCCGCCTCCCAGGTTCATGCCATTCTCCTGCCTCAGCCTCCTAAGTAGCTGGGACTACAGGCGCCCGCCACCGCGCCCAGCTAATTTTTTGTATTTTTAGTAGAGATGGGGTTTCACCGTGGTCTCGATCTCCTGACCTTGTGATCCGCCCGCCTCGGCCTCCCAAAGTGCTGGGATTACAGGCGTGAGCCACCGCGCCCGGCCCCTCCTGGACAATTCTGTGCATAGTCAGCGTGCGTCTAGAAAAAACTGCCTCATCCTCTTTTTAACTTGTTAAATATTATAAAAATGTGAGGACTGGGCATGGTGGCTCATGCCTGTAATCCCATGACTTTGGGAGGCTTTGGCAGGCAGATCACCAGAGGTTGGGAGTTCGTGGCTAGCCTGACAAACATGAAGAAAACCTGTCTCTACTAAAAATACAAAAAAAAATTAGCTGGATGTGGTGGCACACACCAGTAATCCCAGCTATTCGGGAGGCTGAGGCAGAAGAATCACTTGAACCTGGGAGGCGGAGGTTGCCGTGAGCTGAGATCACCCCATTGCACTCTAGCCTGGGCAACAAGAGTGAGACTCCATCTCAAAAAAAAAAATTGGGGGCATATGCATAAGTAGAAAAGATAGTATAATAAGCCCCCAGGTACCCAAGACCTAGTTATAATAATTGTCAACTCCTGCCCTACCCTGTTGGGTCTGTACTCTCCTCCTGGCCCCACTCCCCACCACTGTTTAGAAGCAAATCATAGGCCGGGCGCGGTGGCTCAAGCCTGTAATCCCAGCACTTTGGGAGGCCGAGACGGGCAGATCACGAGGTCAGGAGATCGAGACCATCCTGGCTAACCCGGTGAAACCCCATCTCTACTAAAAACTACAAAAAAAAAACTAGCCGGGCGAGGTGGCGGGCGCCTGTAGTCCCAGCTACTCGGGAGGCTGAGGCAGGAGAATGGCGTAAACCCGGGAGGCGGAGCTTGCAGTGAGCTGAGATCCGACCACTGTACTCCAGCCTGGGCGACAGAGCGAGACTCCATCTCAAAAAATTAAAAAATTAAAAAAAAAAAGAAGCAAATCATAGATACTTTATCCTCGATATTTTGCTGTACAGATCTGAGAGAAAAGGACTAATTTTTTTTTTTTTTTTGAGATGGAGTCTCACTTTGTCACCTAGGCTAGAGTTCAGTGGCGTGATCTTGGCTCACTGCAACCTTTGCCTCCAGGGTTCAAACGATTCTCCTGCCTCAGCCTCGCGAAGAGCTGGAATTGCAGGTGCCCGGCTAATTTCTGTGATTAGTAGAGATGGGGTTTCACCATGTTGGCCAGGCTGGTCTTGAACTCCTGACCTCAGTTCATCCACCCATCTCGGCCTCCCAAAGTGCTGGGATTACAGGCGTGAGCCATTTTTTGTTTTTTTGAGATGGTTCTGTTGCCCAGGCTGCAGTGCAGTGGTGCCATCTTGGCTCACTGCAGCCTCAACCTCTTGGGCACAAGTAATTCTCCCACCTCAGCCTCCTGAGTAGCTGGGACTACAGGTGCGCACCACCACACCAGGCTAATTTTTGAGTTAAGACAAGGACTTTTTGTGAAACACACACAGCTATAGTACCCCTATGATAGCTGCCAAGTCTGTGTAGTCTCCAGAACACACTCTAGCCCACGTGCAGGTCTCCCCGGCGTCTCCTGGCGTGGTCGCCATCCGAGGAGGGCTCTGGCCAAGGTGTTTGGAGCCTGGCTCCTCAGTTGCCCTCAACAGCTCCTTCCCTTCCCTTCAGAAACCAGGATTTTGGAGGGGGAGAGTGGACTGGGGAGATGTCTGGGCCTCGTTTCGGGTTGCTGGTAGGCCCTGCCCTCAAGCCGCCTGCCTGCTCCATGACCTGCCTTGTAGTGGCCCCATGGGGACAGCCCCAGCCAGGCGTGGCTCTGCCCTAAACTGAACTCTGCCCACACAGGGTCGTCTCCTACCAGATCCGGTATGAAGGAAACGTGACAGAGGAGACCAGAATCAAGTTCATGACGGATGGTGTGCTGCTCAAAGAAATCCAGAAGGTTGGTTGTGGATCCTGGCTCACGGAGCAAGGCTAGTGGGCGTGGGGGTGGGGTGCTAGGCGTAGCACTCCCATGGTGCTGCTGTGTGACTTTGGGTGAGTTACTGAACCTCTCCAAGCTCAGTTTCTTGATGAGTATGTTAGTGCATTCCTCCGAGAATCATTTTGAAGTGGAAGTTGTAGAGTGCATGCCAACAGCTTAGCACAGTGGCCCGTACCTAGAAGGTGCTCGTGAAATGTGAACTTATATTTTTATTATAACTGTCTCACAGAGTTCACGCCTTGCCCAGGGTGTACTGAAAGCCTGTGGTGTGCAGGCTCTGCCCTGCGGTGGGCCCAGACACAGACACCTCTTGGGAGCTTCGAGTCCCGTTGCGTTTGGTGAGGGGCAGCACCAGACTCGGAGTGGGGTGCCAGCCTCAGGCTGGGGGACAGGGGAGCCGTTGGGCCTTGCCCTTGAGAAGGGGTACGTCTTCACGGTCCCTGGCCACAGAAGCTGCGTCCCAAGGTCTTTCCGTTTGTAAATCGGAACCCGAGCTGCTGCCTCCCATCAGCGCACTTGGGCCTTGGAGAAGCGCCCCACGCTTCCTAGGGAGCTGGCCATTTGATCAAGCGGATGGCACGCGTGTCTGGAGAGCCTGCAGGGCCCGGGTGGGGGACTGCTGTCTGGTGAAGCAGCTGTGCTCCGTGCTGGCTGTGACATCCCCTTGGGCAGGGCCAGTCTCCCAGGGGGATGGCAAAGGTGATTCCAGCCCTCCTGGCTTGGAGGCCACTGGGACTCCTGGGGGTGTCGGTGGATGCAGTTTGGGTCCGGGTGGCCCCTGTCTGTGTGGCATCTGCTGTCCGACTGCCCACGGCCCTACCCCCCATCTCATGTCCATTTCCCACCTGCCCTCCTGCCCTGCGGGCATCGAGTTGAGCAGCTCACCTCTGAAGAAGAGCAGCTGCCCTTCCTCTCACACTGTCTCCTCAAGTGGGGGTTCTGAGACGTGAAGCGGCCCTTGGGGCTCAGGCCGGGAGGGCGGGCCTCACCCCTGGACCTCCCCCCAGGACTTCCTGCTGCTGCGGTACAAGGTGGTGATCATCGACGAGGCCCACGAGAGGAGCGTGTACACGGACATCCTCATCGGCCTCCTGTCCCGCATTGTGACTCTCCGGGCCAAGGTAGAGCAGGAGGCGGGTGCTGGGGAGCCCCGAGCCCTGGGCCCCCCCAGCTCTGTCGGAGGCTTGGGCTCCCTTCACTTGTTCCCCGTTGCACCCTGGGCTGCTGCCATGAGCAGGTGCCTGAAGGACAAGGTCCCCTTGGGCCTAGGTCTAGGCCCTGTGCCAGGGCTGTGAATCTTGGAACAGCCCCTGTATGATCCCTTCCCCACCGCTCCGGCACCAGCCTCATAAACTGGTGTCCTTCTCCGCACCCAAAGCAAGAGGCTCAGGCGAAGTGCTGATGCCTGGCCAGGCGCAATGGGCCAGTTGATGAGGCCTCTGGGCCTCTGGGATCAGCAGAGCGGGTGGGCCTGCCTGGCCAAGGGTCAGACTCCCAGAACTCTGAGAGGGGCTCCCCAGGGCCTCTTTCTCCATCTCCCTGCCCCAACCTGACACAGGCCTGCTGAGTGGAGGGTGCCACCCGGGGGCTGGGCTCTGTGCAGGAGGCCTGTCCTACCCTCCCGGCGGGGAGAGGGGCCTGTGCTCCACATGTGCCACGAGCCTGGCCATGTTCAAGGCCCTGATAATCGACAGTGAACAAGACACCATCTTGTTCTAACAGTTCCTGCCCCCCTGGGGCTTCCACTTCAGCAAGGGTGGCAGGCAGGACGCAGACTCAGAGTGTGTGAGCCAGTGACGGACAAAACCGGGGGCAGTGGAGGGAGGATGCGGGGCTAGTGAGAGTTTCACCCGAAAGGTGATCTCTGAGCTCGAGTGGAGGGCTGAGTGAGGAAGGGAGCGAGCAGCGTGCGTCGCAGAGCAGGGAGAAGTCTGACTGGAGGAGCGCAGTGTAGAGGTCCGGAGGTGGGCATCTGCCTGGTGCCTTTTTTCTTTTGGTAACAAGCTTTATTGGGCTGTGATTCACATTTCATATCATTCATCCATTCAAATGTACAATTCAATGGTTTTTAGTCCATTCACAGAGTGTGCAGCCATCACCACAGTTTTACGTTTCATCACTCATCAATCCCAAAAGAAACCCTAGGCCGGGCACGGTGGCTCACGCCTGTAATCCCAGCACTTTGGGAGGCTGAGGTGGGTGGATCACTTGAGGTCAGGCGTTCGAGATCAGCCTGGTGAACATGGTGAAACCCTGTCTCTACTAAAAACACAAAAATTAGGCCTGGTGGCGGGCGCCTGTAATCCCAGCTACTCGGGAGGCTGAGGCCGGAGAATCACTTAATCCCAGCGGGTAGAGCTTGCGGTGAGCCGAGATCGCGCCACTGCACTCCAGCCTGGGTGAGAGAGCGAGACTTCATCTGAAAAACAAAAACAAAAAGAAACCCTGTGCCTTTTATGGTTTTTTGTGGTGGTGATTTTTGTTTTGTTTTGTTTTTTTGAGGCAGAGTCTCATTGTCACCAAGGCTGGAGCGCAGTGGTGCAATTGCAGCTCACTGCAACCCTGACCTTCTGGGCTTAAGGAATCCTTTTGCCTCAGCCTCCCAAGAAGCTGGACCATGGTCACTCTGTAACCATTTGCAAATGATTTCCGACAGTGGCTGCAGAGTTCCATGGTACTTCCCCACCAGCAGTGGCAGAGCTTCCAGCTTCTCCACATCCTGCTAACACTTGTCATTTTCCATTTTTATTATTCTAGACATCCCTGTGGGTGGAAAGTGATATCTCACTGTGGTCTTGGTTTGTGTCTTTAGGGAGTCTAGAGTGGCCAAGCAGCGAGCGTGAGGTGGAGTCAGGAAGGCACGGGGGTAGGGCAGAGAGGGACGGTCACTGTGGAGCAAGAGAGGGGCCTGTGCTGGGTGCCATGCCTCCCACAGAGGTGCTCTGGCCACTCCTTAGCTTCTGGGTTTGGGGTTTCCTAGCAGCAAAGGCAGCAAGGGCTTGAAGCAGAGCTCATCATGAGGCCATCAGGCATTGCTGAGCGGCCTGGGGACCAGAGAGCTCCCTCCCACCCCCAAAGACCTCCGAGAATCAGGCAGCTCCTCCCTGAGCCCCCAGAACAGACACCCGGTGAATCTTGGTGTCAGGTGGGAGCTAGGTTGGGTGGGCCCCAGTCTCAGCCCACCTGCCTCATATTCCACCATCAAAGCCTGACTCCGAAAGATACCCTGGAACAAGCCACCTCCCTGGGAGCAGCAGGTCCCGCTATTGACTCACTTTCTCCAAGGAGCCTTTGGCATCCAGAAAGGGGCAGAGGGTGGGGGCTGGAAACGGGGTGGGCAGCAGGGCACCCTCATGCTGATTTCCCAGGCTTCGGACCCACCTGTAGTACTGGGGCCGCGGTCACCAAGCCTGTCCTCCCACAGAGGAACCTGCCACTCAAGCTGCTCATCATGTCGGCCACGCTGCGGGTGGAGGACTTCACCCAGAACCCGCGGCTCTTCGCCAAGCCGCCCCCGGTCATCAAGGTAACACAGGGTCCCAGGTTCTCCGTGAGCTTGGACGGCACAAGGACGCCCTGGTGTCGGGAGCCTCCTGAGAGACCTCACTTGGTCCCATGGGGGATTGACAGCAGCTTGGAGAGGGTGTTGGAAACCTTGATTCAGAATGATGGGGAAAGGGAAGGCAGCCCTGGGCCGAAGCTCGCCCCCCACCGCGCCTTTCTGGGCATCCCACAGGTGGAATCCAGGCAGTTCCCAGTAACTGTGCATTTCAACAAGCGGACACCACTGGAAGACTACAGCGGTGAGTGCTTCCGGAAGATTTGCAAGATCCACCGGATGCTGCCCGCAGGTGAGGCCCTGGCCAGGTCAGGGGAAAGGAGCCTCCCTTCCTAAACCCTCGCTGAAGGCACAAGTGTGGGAGGGCCCATCTCCGAGTGGCTCAGAAAAGTCCCTTGTCCCTGCCAGGCCTCACTCCCTCACTTACTCCAGAGTGTTCACACCACCTGTCCTGCCTTATTCCACTCAAAATACTGTGAGGCTTCAGCAGCCACCAGATGGTAGAGTTTGCCATCTGTCCCCATCTGATAAGCAGAAAAACCCACAGAGCACAGGCCGGTGCTGGCAGGTGACCATAGACACTGCAGGGGAACAGGCACATCCCCTCGAGAATCACGGATACCCTTCACAGTTCTGCCTTGTCCCCATCACACCCGATCCTTTACTCACCTCATGTTACGGAAATGGACGTGACCTTTCTGTGTGAATAGATTGTGATCACTTCTAGCCAGTGATCACTTCTACTTTTTTTTGAGACAGAGTTTTACTTTTGTTGCCCAGGCTGGAGTGCAGTGGCGGATCTCGGCACACTGCAACCTCCGCCTCCTGGGTTCAAGCAATTCTCCTGTCTCAGCCTCCCAAGGAGTTGAGATTACAGGTGCACACTGCCACGCCCAGCTAATTTTTTGTATTTTGGTAGAGATGGGGTTTCTTCATGTTGGCCAGGCTGGTCTCGAACTCCTGACCTCAGGTGATCTGCCTGCCTCAGCCTCCCAAAGTGCTGGAATTACAGGTGTGAGCCACCGCGCCCAGCCTAATCAGAGACTCTTGTGTGCCGAATTCGGGCCCAAGGCTGACTTTCTTCATGTTAGGGAGGCAGGGAGCCGTGGGGGTGCTTCCCACCAAGCTTGAACTCCTCCTTCAAGGAAGCTGAGGTCGCTGCTGCATGATGCTCTGTCCTTGCTCTGCTTACAGCCTCTCGGGGCTCCCATCCATTCTCTGGGAGACTGGGGCTGGCGGGAGGCGAGGCGGAAGCTTGGGCAGTGAGCCTTCCTGCAGCCTCGGGTCTCAGGGCAGCCACGGCGCTGTCACAAGTGTGGTGTGCAGGTTTTCACTTGAGCACATTTCTCAGGGCTTTAGGGTCTGTGCCTGGGAGTGGCGTTGCTGGGCTGTGTGGTCGCTGTGTTTGTTGAACTCCCTGGCAACAGCTCCTTCAGTCTGGGGGTGCTGCCTCCTGCTCGTCTATGTCTGTGTACCCCTGTCCTCCCGCATTATCCCTGGAGCCCCGCCTCTCAGAGCAGGGCCTGGCAGGTGCCCATTGCTAAGCAAATGTTTGTGAGTGACTGATGGATAACAGAGGGGCCCGTTCTTTCTGCAGGCGGCATCCTGGTGTTCCTGACGGGGCAGGCTGAGGTGCACGCGCTGTGCCGCAGGCTCAGGAAGGCTTTCCCACCCTCCAGAGCCCGGCCACAAGGTAAAGAGGACTCCCCGACCCGCGCTCTGCCCTGAGCAGCTGGGCTTGGCCTCACGCTCCCTGGCTGGGGTGCAGCTCCCGCCTCTGAGCTTCCCTCTGGGAGCGTCAGCACCTTTGCCGTCCCCCACCTCACCCCCGAATAAATGGCCGTGCCTTGAACAACAAAGAGCAGTGTGCTAGTGACCATGCAGGCCACACACGCCTTTCTCTCCAACCTGCCCCTTTTCCAGAAAAGGATGATGATCAGAAAGACTCAGCGCAGGAAATGCGGAAGTTTAAGAAGTCGAGGGCCAGGGCCAAGAAGGCGCGGACCGAGGTACGTGGGGGGCTGGCAGGGACTCCTGGAGAGTAAGGCTGCGTTGTCCAGGATAGCAGCCGCCAGCCCCATGTGGCTGCTTAGGTTTAAGTGTAATTGGAATAAAATGAAATTAAAAATCCAGTTCCTGGTCGGGCGCAGTGGCTCATGCCTGTAATTCCAGCACTTTGGGAGGCCAAGGTGGGAGGATCGTTTTAAGGCCTAGAGTTTGAGACCAGCCTGGGCAACATGGTGAGACCCTGTCTCTACAAAAAATTTTTAAAATTAATCCAGTGTGGTGGCACATGCCTGTGGGCCCAGCTGCTCAGAGGCTGAGGTGGGAGAACTATCTGAGCCCAGGAGGTCAAGGCTGCAGTGAGCCGTGATGGCCCCACTGCACTCCAGCCTGGGCAACAGAGTGAGACTCTGTCTCTGAAAAGGAAAAGAAGGCCAGGCGTGGTGGCTATGCCTGTAATCCCAGCACTTTGGGAGACTGAGGCGGGTGGATCACCTGAGGTCAGGAGTTCAAGTCCAGCTTGACCAACATGGCGAAACCCCGTCTCTACTAAAAATACAAAATTAGCCAGGCATGGTGATATGCGCCTGTACTCCCAGCTACTCTGGGATGGCTGGGCTGGGAGGTGCTTTCCTCTAGCCTCTGCATGAAGGCACCGTGGGTCTTGCGGTCCGTGACAGTAGCGTAAGTACTCAGCCATCTCCAGCTTGCCTGTTGCACTACTGATGTGTCAGGCAGTGATCCAAGTTCTTCACATGTGTTCGCACAACCCTCCCACCAGCCTGAGAGACAAGGTCTGTGATAGTCCCCATTGTTTAGGTGGGAAAACTCAGACAGGAAGAGATAGTTGGGTCACACGGCCCGGGGGTGTGGACCGGGCTTCCACATGAGGGCACCTGTCTTCCTGCACATGCCTCATCCTCACACCCAGGGTCCCTGCAGCCCGGGTGTCTATGTGTTCGCCATAGGTGCTGCCCCAGATCAACTTGGATCATTACTCGGTGTTGCCGGCAGGTGAAGGCGATGAGGACAGGGAGGCGGAAGTGGACGAGGAAGAGGGGGCCCTGGACTCCGACCTCGATCTGGACTTGGGGGATGGCGGGCAAGATGGAGGTGTGTTCCTAGCCCCACTTCCTGCTCACATGCATTAGCTCTGCCCTGAGGCTGTGCCCAGAGCCCTTGTGGCCCCCTGGGGGCCGGGGTTCTAGCAGCTTTGTCCTCGATGCTTCCTGAGTTCTTTGAAAGTGCCGGGCACGAGGAGGCCTGGAACATTTGCCGTGCTGGATGTAATGGGGCTGCCAACCCCTTTGCTGACAGGTGCGGGTCTCCAGGGCCCAGGGGTGTTGCCCCGCTCCGTGTGCTCGCAGGAGCCCCCGAATGTAGATGGACCCAGTGCCCTGCTGTGCCTACCCAGGGGCTGAGTGGGGCAGCAGAGGGTACCCCAGTACTGGCTCAGCCTGAGCCTACCACAGTGCTGCCAGGACACGAAGAGCAGAGTCAGGCCCCCAGGATCCATGCCAGGGGTTTGGAGGAGGAGATTGTGCAGCACAGCAGGGGTTCAGATCCGACTCAGGGCAGTAGAGATAAGAGAGCCCCTGGGAACCTCTCAGCAGTCACCCCAGGCTTGGCCTGGCTGGTCCCAAGGGGAGCCTCCTCAGCAGGGCAAAGAAAGGAGTTCTGGTGGAGCAGCCTACGGGTGCAGGGCAGCTGTGGCTGGCTCCTGCCTGTGGGCATCTGTCCCGGCCCGGGTGCCAGTAACCTCTGCTTTCCCTCCAGGTGAGCAGCCGGACGCCTCCCTCCCACTCCACGTGCTCCCGCTGTACTCTCTGCTGGCCCCAGAGAAGCAAGCACAGGTAACCGTGCTGGGCCGGTGCCCAGCTTTTGGGGCACTTTTAAGGACATTGCAGTGAGGTTAGTCAAGCCCTTGGTCCTCTCCATCTGCTGTTTGACCAGCATCCCCAGAGTTTTGAGGAATATTGAGGTAGTTTTGGAGAATAGGGAACAGTCCTGCAAGGCACTGGGTCCCAGATGGGATGGCTTGTCCTTGCTACCTCTCCAGCACACCAGCCTGGCTGGCTCTGTCCTTGGACCTCCATTCTACGATTTCTTTCCTGATTCTGGTGTTTTCCTGCCATCCCCTCCCTGAATCCTAGGTCTTTAAGCCTCCACCGGAGGGGACTCGGTTGTGTGTTGTGGCCACCAACGTTGCCGAGACGTCTCTTACCATCCCTGGCATCAAGTACGTGGTGGACTGTGGGAAGGTCAAGAAGCGTTACTACGACCGCGTCACCGGCGTGTCCTCCTTCCGTGTCACCTGGGTCTCCCAGGCATCAGCTGACCAGCGAGCAGGCAGAGCAGGACGGACAGAGCCCGGCCACTGCTACAGGTAGGTTACCCAGGCTCCTCCTCAGGGACGTTGGCGCCGCCTTGCAATAGCCACTGAGGAACAAGGGAAGGACACTGACCCCACCTCCATCTGTAGTGCATCCCGTGTCCTGCCGGGCCCCTGTGACTTTGGGGTGCTCCCCAGCCCTTTTGCTGGCTTTCAGATACTCACAGTATTTCTTTCTTTTTTTTGAGATGAAGTTTCACTCTTGTCACCCAGACTGGAGTGCAATGGCGCGATCTCGGCTCACTGCAACCTCCACCTCCTAGATTCAAGCAATTCTCCTTCCTCAGCCTCCTGAGTAGCTGGGACTACAGGTGCCCACCACCACTCCCAGCTAATTTTTGTATTTTAATTTTATTTATTTATTTAAATTTTTGTATTTTTAGTAGAGACAAGGTTTCAGCATGTTGGCCACACTGGTCTCAAACTCCTGACCTCAGGTGATCCACCCGCCTCAGCCTCCCAAAGTGTTGGGATTACAGACGTGAGCCACCGTGCCCGGCCTACTTGCACTCTTTCTTTTTTTTTTCTTTTTTTTTTCAAGATGGAGTCTTGCTCTGTCGCCCAGGCTAGAGTGCAGTGGCCGAATCTCAGCTCACTGCAAGCTCCACCTCCCGGGTTCACGCCATTCTCCTGCCTCAGCCTCCCGAGTAGCTGGGACTACAGGCGCCCGCCACCACGCCCGGCTAATTTTGTATTTTTTTATTTTTATTTTTTGTATTTTTAGTAGAGATGGGGTTTCACTGTGTTAGCCAGGGTGGTCTCGATCTCCTGACCTCGTGATCCGCCCATCTTGGCCTCCCAAAGTGCTGGGATTACAGGCATGAGCCACCGTGCCCAGCCCACTGTTTCTTTATTCTGCTACTGAGGTCAGGGCCAGCTCTTGAGTGCTGTTTGTTTTGTTAACAGCTTGATCAGGATATAATTCACATACCATAAAGTGCATAATTTTAGAGCGTACAATCCAGGAGTTTTTAGGACAGTCACAGAGTTCTGCAACCATCACCACAATCAATGTCAGAACTTCCCATCAACCCAAAAAGAAACCCCGTGGCCGTTGCGATCACCCCCCATTCTTCCCTGCCCCAGCCTGTGGCAAGCACCAGTCCGCTAGTGTTTGTCTCTAGGGATGTGCCTGTTGTGGACAGTTCAGATAAATGCAATAAAGTCATACAAGGTGTCGCCCCTTGTGTCTGGCCTCTGCCGCTCAGCACGGTTAAGTTTTCGAGGCTCACCCTGGGTAGCCGGTGTTAGCTCCCCGCTCCTGGCCGTGGCTGAATGATATCGCACCATATGGATGTGCCAAGCTTTGTTTGTCGGTTCATCAGCTGGTGGACGTTTGGTTGTTTTCACCTCGTGGCTATTGTGGATAGTGCTGCTCTGAACACTCAGGTACAAGGATTTGCCTGACTCTGTTTTCATTGCTCTTGCAGTGGAACCTAAGAGAACCGCTGTGCCGTATGGTAACTCTGGGTTTAACTTACCGAGAAACCACCAAACTGTTTTCCACAGCAGCTGCCCCATTTTACATGCCTACCAGCAGTGAATGAGGGTTTCAGTTTCTTCACATCCTCACCAACACTTTTTTATTTTTTGTTTGAGATGGAGTCTCGCTCTGTCACCCAGGCTGGAGCGCAGTGGTGCAATCTCAGCTCACTGCAACCTCCGCCTCCCGGGTTCAAGTAGTTCTCCTGCCTCAGCCTCCCGAGTAGCTGGAATGATAGGCATGCATCACCATGTCCATATAAGTTTTTGGTTTGTTTGTTTGTTTTGTTTTTGAGACTGAGTCTCGCTGTTGTCAGCCTGGGCTAGAGTGCAGTGGCTCAATCTCAGCTCACTGCAACCTCCGCCTCCGGGGTTCCAGCAATTCTCCTTCCCCAGCCTCCCAAGTAGCTGAGATTACAGGTACCCACCACCACGCCCAGCTAATTTTTGTATTTTTAGTAGAAATGGGATTTCACCATGTTGGCCAGGCTGGTCTCGAACTCCTGACCTCAGGTGATCCACCTGCCTCAGCCTCCCAAAGTGCTGGGATTACAGGCATGAGCCATGGTGCCCGGCCAATTTTTAGATTTTTGGTAGAGACAGGGTTTCACCATGTTGGCCAGGTTGGTCTCGAACACCTGCCTCGGCCCCCCAAAGTGCTGGGATTATAGGCATGAACCACCGCACCTGGCCAGCACCAACACTTATTTTTAATATTTTTGTTTTGCTGGGTTTTTTTCTGAGAGACAGGGTCTCACTCTGTTGCTCAGTCTGGAGTTCAGTGGCACAAGTATAGCTCACTGCAGCCTCTGCCTTCTGGGCTCAAGCAGTCTTCCCGCCTCAGCCTCACATAGCTGGGAGTAGAGGCACGTGGCACTGTGCCTGGCTTCAGGTGTTTTTTTTGTTTTGTTTTGTTTTAATGTGTGACTATGTCCTGTCACACAGCCCTGCCGAGGTCCTGAGAACATGTGCCCCTACCTCCCCCACCCCCACTTTTTTTTATATGAAAGCTTCAGTATTTTTGAGCCTAGCTCTCCTAGTGGGTGTGAAGTGGTATCACACTGTGGCTTTGGTTTGTTTCCCTAATGATGGCCTCTTTTCATATGCTTACTGGCCCTTCATGCATCTTCCTAGGGAACTGCCTATTCAGATCTTTCACTCATTTTTTAATTAGGTTATTTGTCCTTTTATTGTTGATCTGTAAGAGTTCTTTAGGCCAGGCACTGTGGCTCACGTGTCTGTAATCCTAGCACTTTGGGAGGCCAAGACGGGCAGATCACAAGGTCAGGAGTTCAAGACCACCCTGGCCAACATAGTGAAACCCTGTCTCTACTAAAAATACAAAAATTAGCTGGGCATGGTGGCATGCACTTGTAATCCCAGCTACTTGGGAGGCTGAGGCAAGAGAATCACTTGAACCTGGGAGGCAGAGGTTGCAGTGAGCCAAGATCATGCCCCTGCACTCCAGCTTGGGTGACAGAGCAAGACTTTGTCTCAAAAAAAAAAAAAAAAAAAGTTATTTATATAACCTGGATATTAGATCCTAGTCAGATGTGTCATTGACATATATTTTTTCCTAATCCATGTGCTGTAATTGTGTGTATGTGCGCGCGTGTATGTAATAAATAGCTTTATGGCTGTTCCTTTTTTCAGGGCTACATGTTAATTACAAAAGTAGAAAATTTAGAAAATTTACAAAGAAAACCAGTAAGAAGTAACTGTTGTTAAAGTGTAGAGTGCTATGCACCCTCCCCTGTTTTAAGTACTCTACAAGGAATAATACCTTTTCTTTTGGTTTTGAGATGGGGTCTCGCTCTATTGCCCAGGCTGGAGTACAGTGGTGCCATCTGGCTCACTGCAACCTTCGCCTCCTGGGTTCAAGTGATTCTCCTGCCTCAGCCTGCCGAGTAGCTGGGACTACAGGTGCATGCCACCGTGCCTGGCTAATTTTTGTATTTTTAGTAGAGATGGGGTTTCCCCATGTTGGCCAGGCTGGTCTCGAACTCCTAACCTCAAGTGATCCATCCGCCCCCGCCTACCAAAGGGCTGGGCTTACAGGCGTGGGCCACCACACCCAGCCCGTGGAATAATATCTAATTAATTTTCACCAATTCCCTACAAGGCAGCAGCAATTTGAGCTGCATTTCACAGGTGAGGAGAACGAGGCAGGAAGAGGTGAAGCACTGTGCCTGGTGTCAGGTCGGGATCCAGTCTGTGGCCGTGGCTGAGTTTTGCGTTTGTTGTCCCGGTTTCTCTCTGCCCAGGCTGTATTCATCTGTGGTTTTTGGTGTGAGTTTTGCATTTGTTGTCCCGGTTTCTCTCTGCCCAGGCTGTATTCATCTGTAGTTTTTGTGTGAGTTTTGTGTTTATTTTCCTGGTTTCTCTCTGCCCAGGCTGTATTCATCTGTAGTTTTTGGTGTGAGTTTTGTGTTTATTTTCCCGGTTTCTCTCTGCCCAGGCTGTATTCATCTGCGGTTTTTGGTGACTTTGAGCAGTTTCCTCCTCCAGAAATCACCCGGAGGCCTGTTGAAGACTTAATCCTTCAAATGAAGGCTCTCAACATTGAAAAGGTCAGTTGCTGTCCCCAGTCCCGCTCTGAGCCACCCCAGTGGGCCACCTCCCTTTTCCCTGAGGCAGGGAGCCCAGAGCTGGGCCTGCTGGTGTCTGGCCTGTGGCAGCTGCTTACACGACAGTGCATCAGCAGGTGCTCCCAGGGCTTTTGGACTCCTGTCACCGTTGCCTCCCTAATGCTGTGTCCCCCGTGGGCACCCAGGGGATGGCTGCCTGGAGTAGAGGCAGCAGGGTCCTGCACGCTGTTCGTGGACCATCTGTCCGTGGGGTGTGCAGAACATGCTGCTGGCTCTTCCTGGCTGCAGCCTTCTCCGACCCAGTCCTCCAGTGGAGGGGGATCCCTCTAGGGTCACCTCCCCTCTCCCTGCTCCAGGGCAGGCTGAGCCAGGCAGTGCCCCGTGCCATGCTGCGTGCTGTCCTGTGGGCATTCAGATCACCATTTAACTGATGAGGAAACAGAGGCAGGGAAGTGAAGGTTTTTGTCCAGGGTCACACATCTAATAAGCAATAGAACCCTTTTAAACATCTGTGCTCACTGATTTTTCTGGATGTTAATATGTTCAAAATTATAAAAACTTTAGATACTTGAGATCACCAGGGAGAAGGTGAAGCCTGTCCCACTGTCCACTATTTGTGACCTGTGTCCCAGTTATGTTTCCGAACACATAACATCCTGTACTTTATTATTGTGGTTGTCTGAATATTGTGTGATATTTTACAGGCTGCTTTGGGCTTTTTTCACCTAATAAAAATCATGGGTGCTGGCCAGGCATGGTGGCTCACACCTGTAATCCCAGCACTTTGGGAAGCCGAGGCAGGTGAATTACTTGAGGTCAGGAATTCGAGACCAGCCTGGCCAACATGGTGAAACCCCATCTCTACTAAAAATAAATAAAAAAAATATTAGCCAGGGAGGCTGGGCGCGGTGGCTCACGCCTGTAATCCCAGCACTTTGGAAGGCCGAGGCAGGTGGATCACGAAGTCAGGAGTTCAAGACCAGCCTGGCCAACATAGTGAAACCCTGTCTGTAGTAAAGATATAAAAAATTAGCTGGGTGTGGTGGCACACACCTGTAATCCCAGCTACTCAGGAGGCTGAGGCAGGATAATCACTTGAACCCAGGAGGCAGAGGTTGCAGTGCACTTGGATTGCACCATTGCACTCCAGCCTGGGCGACAGGGCAAGACTCCGTCTCAAAAAAAAAAAAGAAGCCAGGCATGGTGACAGGCGCCTATAATCCCAGCTACTTGGGAGGCTGAGGCAGGAGAATCACTTGAGCCTGGGAGGCAGAGGTTGCAATGAGCCAAGATCATGCCATTGCACTCCAGACTGGGAGAAAAAAAAGGGCTGGGTGCGGTAGCTCACAGCACTTTGGGAGGCCGAGGCGGGCAGATCACAACATCAGGAATTCGAGACCAGCCTGGCCAATATGGTGAAACCCCGTCTCTACTAAAAATACAAAAATTAGACGCTACAGGTGGTGGGCACCTGTAGTCCCAGCTACTTGGGAGGCTGAGGCAGGAGAATTGCTTGAACCTGAGAGGCAGCAGTTGCAGTGAGCCGAGGCCGTGCCATTGCACTCCAGCCTGGACGACATAGCAAGACTCCATCTCAAAAAAACAAGAACAAAAGAAAAAGAAAAACATCATGGATGCCAAGCATGTGCTGGGCGCTGTGTATGTGTGACCTCAGGTTATCCTCCCAGCCACTCCAGGAGGGAGTTGCTAGTGTTATCGCCCCATTTTCCAGATGAGGAGCCTGAGGCACGGAGACAGGCCTGATTGTGGGTCACATGGATAAAACGTGTCAGGGTTGGGCTGGGAGCTCAGTGTGGCTGGGAGCACTGTCTGGAGTGCCTCCCACAATGACATCAAGTCCCCTCTGTAGGAACTCTGCAGTGGCTTCCCCTGGCTCTTGAGTCAGCTCCAGAGCAGGTCCCCACCTGCCTTCCCCCAGTCCTGGGTTCCTAGCGTTCCCGCCCTACCTGCGTGCCTGCTGTAGGCTCACCGCCCCGCCTCTAGTTTTATTGAGATAGAGTTGGCGCACCACACAGTCACCCATTGAAAGTGTGTGGGTCAGTAGTTTCCAGTGTGTTCACAAAGTTGTGCAAACACCACCATGGCCATTTTCATCACCCCAGACGGAAAGAAAGCATGTCACCTTCATCTGTCACCACCTCCCAGCTCCCTGGCCCCTGCGCCCACTCCTCTCTATGGATTTGCCAGTTTGGGACATTTCATGCAGATGGAATCCTGCAACATGTGGCCTTTGGGCCCGGCATCTTTCCCTGAGTGTGATGTTCTCAAGGTCCATCCGTGGTGTAGCGCGTGTCGCTGCTTCACTCCTTTTCGTGGCTGAATCATAGTCCATTTTGTGGATGGACTGCGTTTTGTTCATCCACTCCTCCATTGAGAGACGCGTGGGTCGCTTCCGTCTTTTGGCTATTGTGATAAATTTATTCACATTATTATTATTATTATTTTGAGAGGGAGTCTCACTCTGTCACCCAGGCTGGAATGCAGTGGCATGATCTCAGCGCACTGAAACCCCCGCCTCTCAGGTTCAAGTGATTCTCCCATCTCAGCCTCCCAAGTAGTTGGGACTACAGGTGAGCGCCACCACGCCTGGCTAATTTTTGTCTTTTTAGTAGAGATGGGGGTTTCACCATATTGGTCAGGCTGGTCTCGAACTCCTGACCTCAGGTGATCTGCCCGCCTCAGCCTCCCAAAGTGCTGGGATTACAGGCATGAGCCACCGCACCGGGCCAATTTATTCATATTATGCCTCACTGACTACCTGTGGCCCCTCCTGGTCAAATGACGCTAAGTCCTCATGAGTGTAACAGTATGTTTAAAAACAAAAACCGAAAAAAGCACCCAGTGGGGGCAAAGCACAGACCTCAGTGCCTAGCCAGTGCTTGGGATGTGTTTTTGAGTGAATGGATGATGTGAGTGAGTGAAGGAGGCTTTGGGGTTCCATTGGGACCTGGCCTTTGAGGGTGCCCCAGCCCCTGTGTCCCCACTGGCATGAGCTGAACCCGGAGAGAGCGGGTGGAGGGAGTGCCTGCCACAGATGGAGCAGGAGCACTGGACTTGCTTCTTGGCATTCACCGTGTCCCTGCCGTGTCTCCTCGTGTCTCGTGTTCCAGGTCATCAACTTCCCCTTCCCGACGCCCCCCTCCGTGGAGGCCCTTCTTGCCGCCGAGGAGCTATTGATCGCACTGGGTGCCCTGCAACCGCCCCAGAAAGCAGAAAGGTAGGACCAAGAGATGCAGGACTCAGTTCCTGTCCCGTTCGGGGCCCTCTCTCCCCTTTGCTGGGCCTGAGCCACCTCAAGCGTGGGGCCTCCCAGCTCTGGCTCCAGAGCTCCTCTCAGAGCACTGCTACCACCACCTCCATCTCCAGGGTGAAGCAACTGCAGAAGAACCGGCTGAGTTGCCCCATCACTGCACTGGGCCGGACCATGGCCACGTTCCCCGTGGCACCCCGCTACGCCAAGATGCTGGCTCTGAGCCAGCAACACGGCTGCCTGCCGTATGCCATCACCATCGTGGCCAGCATGACGGTGCGGGAGCTGTTTGAGGAGCTGGACAGGTGCGAGGTTAGCAGCTGGGTACTCAGGGCCAAGCTCAGTCCCGACAGGGGCTCTGATCTGAGAGCCGACCTGCACCCTGACTTCCTAGGGAATTACCGGCTTGTTGGGTGGCCTCCTGCAAGACCCTCATTCTCTCTGAGCCCTTCTGTATTCTGATCTCTGCAGTGGCCGTGTTGGTCCCTGTCTGCTGCGCCTTATACATCGCATGAAATAGACTAGGAGGTGGGGGGGTCCCCCCGATCATCAGAGGGCCATAGATTCCAGGAAAAGGACACTTTGAGTGAAACCATTTAAAACACAGACCAAAATAGGGAAAGGCAGTACCCTTGAAAAGTGCCACTAAGGCCAGGCGTGGTGGCTGATGCCTGTAATCCCAGCACTTTGGGAGGCCAAGACTTGAGGTCAGGAGTTTGAGACTAGCCTGGACATGGTAAAACCCCATCTGTATAAAAAATTACAAAAATTAGCCAGGCGTGGTGGCGCATGCCTGTAATCCCAGCTACTCGGGAGGCTGAGGCATGAGAATCATTTGAACCCAGGAGGTAGAGGGTTGTGGTGAGCTGAGCTCGCACCACTGTATTCCAGCCTGGGCAACAGTGAGACCCTTCTCTAAAAAAAGAAAAAGAAAAGTGACACTAAGACTGTGAAAGTATGTTGAAAGTGTGTTTAGTGCATTGTGTATTTAACAAAATTTACTTACAGATTATGACTACATGCTGATTCTTAGAATGAACAATTATTTAATGATTTCCTGGCATCCTGTGGCGTAGATCTGCCTTTGGCAGCTTGATGATAAAAGGGGTCATTTCTGCAGAAATTTCTGGAAGCAACTTGAGTTTCTCAAGGACTTCGTAAGTCTTCAGCGTTCACATCATTCCTCCTGAAACAGCCTTTCACGCCGTCAGTTGTGACCATCTCTGCCTCAGCTGTGAGCCAGGCTTCTGCTGCCACCAGGTCTCATCAACTGTGAATGGTGCAGGCAGGCCCACGATGTCACTTCATTGACTCTGTGAGCCTCTGCATCTTGTGCAAAGCCTGCTGCTTGCTTCCCTTAGGGTCAGTCTGCCTGTGTTTGGGCCATCTTGTCAGATGACAGAGCAGACACTAGTTGGGAAGGCAGTTAGGTGGACACTGGGGAATCGTTTGAGATTTGGATGGTTTTTCTTTGTTTATCCTCCTCCACCTCCCCTCCCCAGTCTCACCCACCCTAACCAGGAACTTTGCTGTGGGCCACGTCACTGCGTGGGCCATTCCATACCGCAGCCACTAACCGCACGTGGTCTGAGCCTGTGAAATGTGGCAGTTACGACAACAACCTGACTTAAAACCTTACTTATTTTTAATAGTTTAAATTTAAACAGCCACATGTGGCTAGTGGCCACCATATTGGCCAGTGCAGTTCCAGACCTTTCCCTGTGCTCTGCCCGGACAGAGATTTACTTTGAGGAAATGAGATCAGATGGTCCTGCAACTTGCCTTTTCTGCATCCTGTATCTTTTCAGGGTCAGTGCATCTGAACTTCAAAAGCAGCTTTAGCCAGGCATGGTGGCTCACACCTGTAATCCCAGCACTTGGGATGCCGAGGCAGGCAGATTACTCGAGAGGTCAGGAGTTTGAGACCAGCCTGGCCAACACGGTGAAACCCCGTCTCTACTAAAAATAAAAAACCAGGCGTGGTAGTGGACACCAGCTATTCGTCAGAATCCCTTGGGGAGAATAATAGGGTTGTCTAGAGAAACAGAAAGTGGTGTCCGTTTCAGTCGGGGTCTGAAGGCACAGGAACCAGGAGCGTCAAGGGCAGGGAAGACCCAGCTCACGCAGTCAGCAGAGCCCGAAGTCACACCTCCTCTGCCTACTTGGGCCCTCAGTGGATCGGATGCGGCCCACACCCACACTGGGGAGGGCAGTAGCTTTACGCCGGTCACCAATTCAAAGACACACCCAGAAATAAAGCTTAACCAGCTATCTGGACATCCCTTTGCCCAGTTAAGTGGACACAAAATTAACTGTCACATGTAAGGTCTTGAAAACCGAGGTGTCTTGGCCTTTGCCCAGATCCCCTGATCAGCATCTCCTGGTCCCAGCATCTCTAAGACTGCCTGCCCAATGCTGGCGTCAAGGCTCTATAGCATGGTGACTGAGAGCTCAGATCTGGTTCAAATCTCCCTCTGCCATTCTGAGCTGTGTGGCCTTAGGCAAGTGACTGTACCACTCTGAGCTTCATTTTCTCCATCTGGAAAATGGGGATGATGATGATGATAATAATTGGATTGTTGGTAGAATTAGATGAGTTAGCACAAGCAAAGGTCTTTGAGCCGTGCCTGACACATATGTAAGTGTTAGTATTGTTTTCAGGTTTGGAAGCTACTGGCATCATTCATTTATCCAGTCCACTTTGGTGGCTATTTAAGCAGTTTGCAGAGTTTTTTTTTACTTAAAAATGGTGCAGTGGCTGGGCACGATGGCTCACGCCTATAATCCCAGCACTCTGGGAGGCCGAGATGGGTGGATCATGAGGTCAGAAGATCGAGACCATCCTGGCTAACATGGTGAAACCCCGTCTCTACTAAAAAAAAATACAAAAAATTAGCTGGGTGTGGTGGCAGGCGCCTGTAGTCCCAGCTACTTGGGAGGCTGAGGCAGGACAATGGTGTGAACCTGGAAGGCAGAACTTGCAGTGAGCCAAGATCGGGCCACTGCACTCCAGCCTGGGCGATAGAGCGAGACTCTGTCTCAAAAAAAAGAAAAAAAGCAACGGTGCAGCGGTGGCTGCCAATGGTGAATTTTGAGCTGGACCTTAATACCTTAATTACATTCATCGGTGACCCCACAAGGCCTCTGAGCCTGTCCTGATGAATAAAAGAGTTTCCCCCGCTGAGGCCCTGAGTACAGCCGGGACCCCAGCCCGGACAGTATGTGTGTGTTTGCAGACCAGCAGCCAGTGACGAGGAGCTCGCCAGGCTGAAGAGCAAGCGGGCCTGGGTGGCCCAGATGAAGAGGACCTGGGCAGGGCAGGGGGCTTCTCTGAAGCTCGGTGACCTCATGGTGCTGCTGGGTTAGTGCCCTGCCTGGTGGAGGGTGGTGGGGGGGGTCACCCAGGCATGGGATGGATCAGAGAGAGAGCATGCCCCCTCTTCATCCCCTAGGTGCCGTGGGAGCCTGTGAGTATGCCGGCTGCACGCCCCAGTTTTGCGAAGCCAACGGGCTGCGGTACAAAGCCATGATGGAGATCCGGCGCCTGCGGGGCCAGCTGACCAGCGCAGGTACGGCCCCGCGCCGGCATATGCTGCTGCACCCGGTGGGCACCCCAACCTGGGCACTTGAAATGTTTAAAAAAGTGATCCATAGGGTCCATGTTTGCACACTTGCTACGCACCAAAATGTTTTTATAACCCTAAATCAATACTTGGGGAGCTTTTCCAGGCACGAGGGAATGTGCACACGAGCAGGGCACTAACAGATTCGAGCTGCCAGCCTGCGCCTTCCCCCACCAGGTCGTCTCTCGGTTTCACCTTTTCCCTGGTGAGGCCCTGCCGTTTTCCATCACTGCTCTGGCCTGGACTCCCTTCCCTCCCACATGTCCCCCAGACCCTTCTCATGCAGAAGGATAAGGCCTTGCCCTGGACTCTACCTCAGCCCAGCAGCACATAATCCTTCCTGCCACCAACACCCAGGAAAGCTTGAGAGGAAGGAAATGTCCTCTAACATACGGCAAGAGGACCATGCGTACAGAGGGCAGCCTGGACACTGGGTCTCTTCTGGGCAGGCCACGTTCTTTTACCTAAGGCTAGTGGGGAATTTGCCTTCCATTCAAGGAGATCCCAGGGTTTGATGCCAGCATTGATGGCTCTCTTCCAGCCAATCCTTCTCCCAGCGCCAGGTGCATGGTGGTGGCCCTGTCACTGTGCTCTGTGTCCCTCTGGCTGTGGCTTTCCAGAACAGCCCCATTCCAGTTGCAGCAGCTCAGAATTGCAGTCAGCCTCTAGATAGCACTGGTTACAGTGGCTTGGTGACATTAGACCTTTACTGTTGCAAGGAAGAGAAGCCACTGAGTCAGCAGCCCAGGGCATTTCTCTGCTGCCATCCTCCTGCCATTCGCTGTGCCTTCCATCCTAAGGTCACCTCATGGGCTGAGGAGGTAGTTGGAGGCTTGGTCGCCCCTGCCTTCCGGGCAGGAGAAGGGAAGGACAAGGCCAGGGCACCCGCCGGCTGTCCTTTTCCCGTATTGAACGTTCCCAGGAATTCCAGCCGCAACTTCCTTCTTCACATCATGGATCAGAACTGAGTCTGAGGCCACCTGGGTGTTGGGGGAGGGCCGTCTCCTAGCAGAATGCTCTGCTGACCAGGCAGGATATGAGGCTTTGTCCCAAGGGAGAAGGAGGGGCTGGGGGGCGGCTGCAGTCCTGCCTGCTGGGGGCTTTGGGTCCTGCTGGTGGCCTCTGGGGAGTGGCTGAGGCTAGAGCACTGAACATGGTTGGGACTTTCTAGGAGGTCAGGGCAGAGCTGGCCCCAGGCCTCGCCACCACCATCCTCACTCTTGGATCTCCCCTCAGTCAATGCCGTGTGCCCAGAGGCTGAGCTCTTCGTGGATCCCAAGATGCAGCCGCCCACCGAGAGCCAGGTGACCTACCTGCGACAGATCGTGACGGCCGGCCTGGGGGACCACCTGGCCCGCAGGGTCCAGAGCGAGGAGCTGCTGGAGGACAAGTGGAGGAATGCCTACAAGGTGGGGCCCCCACCGTCTCCCTGCCAGGGTAGCTTGGGGCACGGTCGGGGCACCTGGCGAGGGGCAGGCAGGCTGGGTCCTCGGGGTCTTGGGGAGGCCTGTCCCCCTCAGTTGTGGGTCCCCACCGAGGAACAAGTGGGGCTTGCAGTAGAATCACATCTTCCTTGGTTAGTTTCTCACTCCCAACTTTTTTTTTTAATAACAGTTTAATGGAGATAGAATTCACACAGCATTTAAACTCTTTTTGGGTTTTCTGTTTTTCTTAGAAACGGGGTCTTGCTCTGCTGCCCAGGATAGAGTGCAGTGGCACAATCACAGCTCACTGGAGCCTCAAATTCCCAGGCACAAACAACGTTCTTGCCTCAGCCTCCTGAGTAGTTGGGACTAATTTTGTTGTTGTTTTGTTTTTTGAGACAGAGCCTCACTCTGTTGCCCAGATTAGAGTGTAGTGGCGCGAACTCAGCTCACTGCAACCTCCATCTCCTGGGTTCCAGCCATTTTCCTGCCTCAGCCTCCCAAGTAGCTGGGATTACAGGCACGTGCCACCACGGCCAGCTAATTTTTGTGTTTTTACTAGAGAAGGGGTTTCATCATTTTGGCCAGGCTGGTCTCAAACTCCTGGCCTCAAATGATCTGCCTGCCTCAGCCTCCCAAAATGCTGGGCTTACAGGCAGTGTTACCCAGGCTGGTCTTGAACTCCTGGCCTCTAGCAATCCTTCCACCTTGGGCTGCCAAAGTGTTGGGATTACAGATGTGACCCACTGCATCTGGCCTGCATTTAAACCCATTTAAAGTGTTCAATTCAGTGGTTTTTAGTATTTTCACAGAGTTTTGCAACCATTAGCATAGTGAACTTTGGAACATTTTTATTACCCAACAAAGAAACCCCACACCTGTAAGCTATGAGTCCCCAGTTCCCCTTCACCACTGTTTTCATGATCCTGCTTTCCGTCGGTGGATCTGCCTGTACTGGACATGTGGCATGAGTGGAATCTTAACATACATGGCTTTTTGTGTCTGGCCTCTTTCACTTAGTGTGATGCTTTCAAGCCCCATCCATGCCGTGGTGGGCGTGGGTGCTTCCTTTTTTTTTTTTTTTTTTTTTGAGATGGAGTTTTGCTCTTGTTGCCCAAGCCGGGAGTGCAATGGCATGACCTTGGCTCATTGCAACCTCCACCTCCCAGGTTCAAGCAATTCTCCTACCTCAGCCTCCCGAGTAGCTGGGATTACAGGTGTGCGCCACCACACCCAGCTAATTTTTTGTATTTTTAGTAGAAATAGGGTTTCATCAACATGGTGAAACCAGCCAGGCTGGTCTCGAACTCTTGACCTCAGATGATCCACCGGCTTTGGCCTCCCAGAGTGTTAGATTATAGGCATGAGCCACCGCACCCGGCACTTCCTCCCTTTTCATGGCTAGATCAGACTCCGGTGTGTAGATGGGCCGCGTTTCCTGGCAGATGGAACACTCTCCCACTTTTGTGGCTAGAGTGGATATTCAGAGTCTCCTGGGTTGAGAGTATGCAGAGACCCTGGGCTTGGGTTTCTTACTGACCACATCACCTCCATTCTCTGCAGACCCCTCTCCTCGACGACCCTGTCTTCATCCACCCCAGCTCCGTCCTTTTCAAAGAGCTCCCCGAATTTGTGGTCTACCAGGAAATCATGGAGACCACCAAGATGTACATGAAAGGTGCTGAGGCCTGGGGACAGCCCCTTGTCCCCCGATGGTGGCTGTGATGGGGGTGTGGCTGGGACCCTGGGGCAGAGGCATGGGATCCCCTCCCACAGAGGGTGCCGCTGTAACCCCAGCTTCCTCCCCCGGCCCCCAGGCGTCTCCAGCGTGGAGGTCCAGTGGATCCCGGCCCTGCTGCCCTCTTACTGCCAGTTTGACAAGCCCCTGGAGGAGCCAGCCCCTACCTACTGCCCCGAGCGGGGGCGGGTGCTGTGTCACCAAGCCAGCGTGTTCTGTGAGTTGGGGCAGTGTCCCAGGCAACCTGAGCCTCCTGCAGCCCTGGGCTTCTCGGACGCATGGCCCTGTCCCCTGCCCCTGGACGTGTGTGTCTTGGGTGGGGGAGGGATGGGACTCAGGCGGTCAGCTACAAGAGGGTCCCTGGCTCACTGACTCCTGCCCTCCAGATCGCGTGGGCTGGCCGCTCCCCGCCATCGAGGTGGATTTTCCAGAGGGCATTGACCGCTACAAGCACTTTGCCCGGTTCCTGCTGGAAGGACAGGTAGGTGGCACAGCGGCTCCAGGCCCTCATTTCAGGTACCGTGGGCAGCAGCAGCCTCACCCCTTCCTGTGGTCTCTCATCAGGTCTTCCGCAAGCTGGCCTCATACCAGAGCTGTCTGCTGTCCAGCCCCAGCACCATGCTGAAGACGTGGGCCAGGTACTGCTTGCAGTGGGCAGGAGGGGTCGGAGGCCTGAATGACCTCCCCAGGACTGCTGGGACAGAGCACCACACACAGGGAGGCTTAAAAGATCCGAAGTGTGTGCTCAGGTCTGAAGGCTGCAGGGCCACGCTCTGTGCATCAGCTTTTGGGGAGGGTCCTTCTTGCCTCTGCCGGCCTCCTGGGCTTGTGGCCACATCACGGCAGTCTCTGCCTCCATCTTCATGTGGCCGTCTCTCTGTGTGTCTCTAGTCTCCCTCCCTGTGCTCTCTCCTTATAAGGACACCAGTCATTAGATTCAGGGTCCACCCTACTCCAGGGTGACCTCTCCTTAACTCATGACATTTGCAATGACCCTCTTTCCATATAAGGTCACACGCTGATGTTCTTGGTGGGTATGAATCTGGGGTAGGGAAGACACTGGGCAGCTCCCCGAGAGCTGCCAGGTATCAGTGGGAGGCATCCTGGCCCTGGGGACTTCCAGCTGAGCAGACCCCTGCCCCATCCCGCCCACCACCTCTGCTTCAGGGCTCACCCTTGCCTGCCACCTCCTCCTGCTCTCCTCCTGCCTGTGGTCCAGACCCACAGACACCTCCCCCTTCCTGGGACTGGCGGAGCCTGTGGTGCAGGGGCTTGGAGCACTGGAGGCAGACCTGAAGGTGCAGGCAGGTGCCAGGGACTCAAGATGGGGTGTGTTGCACAGCACCTGCTGCTGGGCTGTCAGGAGCAGTGTCAGTCACCCAGCTCATGTTTTCCAGTGCGGCCCTGTCCCAGGCATGTTCTCGGGGCTGGGATACAGACACGGTCTTTGTCCTACAGTGGTGTCGCTCGGCCCCAGAGGGACAGAGCAGGACATGAGTGAGGCCTCAATGGGCTTGGGGTGGAGTGCGACTGGCCTGGTTGGGGAGAGCCTCACTGGGCAGATTCAGAGGAGGCAGGGCTGGAGCTGGGCACAAATCTGGAGGAAGGTTCCAGATGAGACAAGTTGCATGCACAGAGCAGCCTTGGTGGGCAAGGAATGTGGACCAGAGGCAGCCAGGGTAGATGGGAGGAGGTGGGATCTAGAGCCTTCTGTCCCAGGATGATTAGGGGAAGGGGACCCTTTGCCTTCCCTTTTATTTTATTATTATTATTATTATTTATTTTTTAGAAGGCCTGTCTAGAGAATTTTGTTTTTTGCTTTTGAGTTTTGTTTGTTTGCTTGTTTGTTTGTTTGAGACAGAGTTTTGTTCTTGTTGCCCAGGCTAGAGTGCAATGGCGCAATCTCAGCTCACTGCAGCCTCTGCCTCCTGGGTTCAAGTGATTCTCCTGCCTCAGCCTCCTGAGTAGCTGGGATTACAGGCACCCGCCACCATGCCCGGCAAATATTTTTGGATTTTTAGTAGAGATAGGGTTTCACCATGTTAGCCAAGCTGGTCTCGAACTCCTGGCCTCAGGTGATCCACCTGCCTCGGCCTCCCAAAGTGCTGGGATTACAGGCGTGAGCCACCACGCCCAGCCAATTTGTTTGTTTTTGAGACAAGGTCTTGCCCTGTCACCCAGGCTGGAGTGCAGTGGTATAATCATGGCTCACTGCAGCCTCCAACTCCCGGGCTCAAGGGATCCTCCTACTTCAGCCTCCCGAGTAACTGGGGCTACAGGTGCATGTCACCATGCCCAGCCAGCTCTTCACCCTCCGGGGTGGGGCCAGTAGGGTGGTGATGCCTGCCCTGTTTTCAGGCCCCCAGCAGCAGCTGGTCTGTGCCCTGGCTGCCTGCCACCAACCTGCATCCCTGCCCCACAGGCTGCAGCCCCGGACGGAGAGCCTCCTGCGAGCCCTGGTTACAGAGAAGGCTGACTGCCGTGAAGCCTTGCTGGCCGCTTGGAAGAAAAACCCCAAATGTGAGTTTGACCAGGGCCAGGGGGTGGGAGTGGACGGGATGGGGTCACCGAAGCAGGGGCTTTGTGCTTTGTGCACAGTCAGCCCTGGCTTGGCAGAAGGATCTGGCCCCATGGCTGCTGGCCGGCTTCCTGCCACCTCAGGAGAGTCCCTGGGCCCAGGGTCACCCTGACGCTATCCTCCTTCCCTCCCCTGCAGACCTGCTGGCCGAGTACTGTGAGTGGCTTCCACAGGCCATGCACCCCGATATCGAGAAAGCCTGGCCCCCCACCACTGACCACTGACCACTGACCGTCAGACACCTGGCTGGAGGGCCGAGGACTGGAGGGCTGGCAGCAGCCTGTCACCCTGCGACCATGACTGCCTGGCGTGGGCTTCATGGCCTGCTCTCGGGAAGCAGGTCAAGCCCTGGGAACCTCGTCCATGAGAATTCGATGCTGTATGAAGCGTGCTGCTGCCCGTGCCGTCTGGCCTGGGGGTGACTTTTTGAACTGATGATCACATGGTGGATGATGATTTCATCTCATGTGCTGGACGCTGTTCTGTTCAGTGTGCTCTTTGGACTACATTAGTCCGCCGTGGAGCAGCAGGGCCGGAGGTCTCTGCAGTCCCTTCCCCGCTGCCCTACCAGAAGGCCAAGGAGGCACGTGGAGGGCTCATCCTTTCTGCAATTCTTCCCTCTAGAGTCAGGGAGGTCCGCCCAGCCCTGGCCTCACAGCTGTCCCAGATGTTAGGTGAGCCACCGAGCTGTGCGTTGACCTTGAGGGGCCCGGCTCGGGGCCCCCAGGCTCCACGCCTTCTTGGGAGGGTGGACGCCGGCACCTTTCCTGTGTTACGGCTGCGGGGAGTGAGCATCTCGTCTGCCTGTGGTCAGCTCTCAGACGGCAGGGAGCGGAGCTGACCTTGGCCGTGCTTGGTCACCGCTGCCATGCCGCAGAGGATGGGCCTAGCTAGGCTGGGGCCACAGGACTATTCTGTCGGCCTTGAATGGGGACTGCAGAACCCTCAGTTTGTCTCCCTTGTTCCTCTGTGGCCGAGGTGGGAGGGGTAGGTCCCCCAGCAAGAGAGACAGGAGCACCCCAGACAGGACCAAGGAGTCGGGAGGCCCCTGCCCTTCCATCCTCCATGGTGAGGGCCCGGACGTCTCCCCAGAGCCCAGTGCTCGCAGGATGGATTCCGCTCCTGGCTTTGCTTCTGCGGCTTTGGTGGAGACAGTTATGGAATAAAATGTTCCTTGCACCCAGATTATTTTGTGGAATACGCTTGGGGAAGGACACCCAGGTGGCGAGTGTGCTGTCGCGGGACGCGGCCTAGTGGCCGACCTGCCTTCCCAGTACTGCCATCTGCTCTAGGGAGGCCTCTCCTCGCTGAGTTTACTTACTTCCCTGGCTGCTCTCGAAGCCCGAGCAGCTCCCTCTCCCCACCTGCCCCATAGCTGAGATGGCAGCCCGGCCCTTCTCGCTCCAGGTTCCTCCCCAGGAGCCCAAGGCAGGCCCGTGAGCCAGGGCCCTGCAGACACGTTTGCTTAACCCGCCCAGTGATTGAGGAAGACCTGAATTCCTCACTAACATGTAGAATTGAGCTGTTTCCCACTCAAAAGTACTGACCTCCAGCTTTCCTGAAATCCCACCGCACATGGGCTGGCAATTCTGAGATGCAAGCGGAAGCCATCATTCCCACCGCTGTCTCAGGCGCCGGGGCAGCCTCCTTAGGGACGTCCCTGCCTCCTCATCGCACTCCACAGCCACAGCAAAGCGTCCACAGTTGTAATTAGGCGATGCTTTTTTAAAAATGTTATGTAATTAACATACCATAAAATTCACCATTTGAAGGTATACAGTTGCTTTTAGTATATCACAGTTGTGCAACCATTACCATGACCTGATTCCAGAGCATTTTTCTAGCCCTAAAAAGATACCCCGTACCCATCAGCAGTCTGCCCCATTTCTCCCAGTTCCCCCAGCTCCAGGCCCCACGAATCCACTTTCTGTCTCTGGATTTGCGCTTTCTGGACATTTATCTCTTGTTGCCTTTTTTTTTTTTTTTTTTGGTTTTTTGTTTGTTTTTTTTTTAGAAATGTACCATTTTATTACAAAGAGGCTCACAAAAATGAAAATCGTATCTCAAAAAGGAAACTAGACTAGCACCTCCACCTGCAGAATTAGGAGAAGATGGGGCCGGCAGCGTTTCTTGGCTCACTTGAGGCCAGTGGGAAGGTTTGAAAACAGGCTGATGTTACCTGAGGAGCCTGGAAAGAACAGGAAATCCTTGAAGACCCAGCTACCCCTTCTAGAATGTTCAATAAGGGCACCTTTCCAAAGCTATTAAGCGGGCACTTGGCATTTCAGGATTTTGTCTTATGGTTGCATAAAAGTATCCCTTTCACCCAGACCTGGCACCCTTTATGGTTCAAAGTTAAGAACTGGGGAAGAAGGCCGGACGCGGTGACTCAAGCCTGTAATCCCAGCACTTTGGGAGGCTGAGACGGGCAGATCACGAGTTCAGGAGATCGAGACCATCCTGGCTAACCCGGTGAAACCCCGTCTCTACTAAAAAATACAAAAAACTAGCCGGGCGAGGCGGCGGGCGCCTGTAGTCCCAGCTACTCGGGAGGCTGAGGCAGGAGAATGGCGTAAACCCGGGAGGCAGAGCTTGCAGTGAGCTGAGATCCGGCCATGGCACTGCAGCCTGGGCCACAGAGCGAGACTCCGTCTCAAAAAAAAAAAAGAAAGAAAGAAAATATAAAATCTGACGGGTTGGGGGAGAAAGGTGAGGGACTCGGCAGGAAGCCAGAGCTGGAGAGGTCTGTTCAGGCCAACTTGACCTCCTCCTTGACCCCTTTGGCTTCTGGCTTCTCCTCCTTGGTTTTCTCCTCTTCTATGACTTCTTTCTTCTCCTCTGGGTCTTTCTCTTTTTCATCCTCTGTTTTTACTCTCTTGGCTTTTTTGAAGTTGGAAGAGTCCTTGCGGCCCCCCTCTCCCTCCTCTTCAGAATCGGAGAACTCTTCCTCACAGGCAGTTCGTTTGTCAGAGGAGCAGATCGAGATGCGCTGGTCAGGGTCTTCTTCGTCCTCATCGCTGCTCCCCTCAGGGATTTTGTCCTCAGGAATCGCCTGCATTTGGAGCTCGGGTGCATGAGGCAGCACTCTAAGGTTCTCAAACAGTCGCTGTTTGATCTTCTCCGGGTACTCATTGGTGCTCTGGTTAGTCATATTGGAAGGACTGATGTGGAGCTTGAAATCTGGTCCAAAGTATTCAAAGTAGTCGTTGTACGGAAGCTCATTAGGGATCTCCGTATCCAGGGCCACAGCTGTCTCGTATGTCCAGCACCGGGCAACATTATAAATGGTGTAACCACCACCTCCCAGCATCAGCATAGGCAGGTTAAAGCTCTTGACAAGTTCCACACACTTGGCTTGCCCTTTGATGGTTAGACTGAAGCAACCTAACCGATCCCCAGATAGGGAGTCTGAGCCACACTGTAAGGCCACCGCACTAGGCTGGAACATCTCCATTACTTTGGACATGACCGGCTTGAAAATGACCTCACAGGACTCGTCCTCAATCCCGTCTCGGAGCGGGTAGTTAACAGCATAATACTTGCCTTTGCCGGCCCCGATATCCCATAGGTCCCCAGTTCCTGGGAAGTACTCTCCATACTTATGAAAGGACACAGTCATGACCCGGTCTGTGATATAGAAGGCCTCTTCCACACCGTCGCCATGGTGAATATCAATGTCAATACACAGCACCCTCTGGTGATACTTTAGCAGTTCCAGGATGGCCAAGACGACATCATTGACGTAACAGAAGCCAGATGCCTCAGACTTCTTTGCATGGTGCAGGCGCCCAGCCCAATTCACAGCAATGTCCGTCTGCTGCTTATTAAGTTTCACAGCACTTGCCACAGAACCACCAGTAGACAACTGACAGAACTCAAACAGGCAATCGAATACCAGACAGTCCTCACCAATGTTGAATCTCTGCATCTGCTTGCTGTACTCCGACATGTTATCTGGACGGGTGGAGTGCAAGAATTTAATGTAGTCATCGCTGTGACTGCATGTCATCTCCTCAGCATTGGCTTTGTGAGGGCGATGGATTTCCATTTTTCGGTAGAGACCATAGTTGAGCAGCAAATTATGAGTCATGCGGATTCGGTGAGGCTTCACTGGGTGGCTTGTCCGTAGCAGTAATTTCCAACATCCCCGTCGTAATAGTAACAGACTTTCCTCCAGGTGCCCTGCGTCTGTGCCATCTTGCTCGCCTGCCATCCCTACCGTCAGTCGGTCCATCTGCCCTCCCGCCCGCTGCTCCGCTCCTTGTTTGTTTTTTTGAGACAGAGTCTCGCTCTGTTACCAGGCTGGACTGCATTGGGACAACCTTGGCTCACTGCAACCTCCGCCTCCCGGGTTCAAGCGATTCTCTTGCTTCAGCCTCCTGAGTAGCCGGGACTACAGGCACGTGCCACCACACCCAGCTAATTTTTATATTTTAAGTAGAGATGGGGTTTCACGATGTTGGCCAGGATGGTCTTGATCTCTTGACCTTGTAATCCACCCGCCTCCGCCTCCCAAAGTGCTGGGATTACAGGGGTGAGCCACCGCGCCTGGTTTGTTGGTTGTTTTTTTGAAAGGATCTTACTCTGTCATTCAGGCTGGAGTGCAGTGGTGCAATCCTAGTTCACTGCAGCCTCCATCTCCTGGGTTCAAGTAATCCTTCTACCTCCCAAATAGCTGGGACTACAGGCACACTCCACCATACTGGGCTACAATTTTCAGTACAGCCAGCTCTTGCTATGTTGCCCAGGCTGGTCTTGAGCTCCTGAAGTATTTCATTCCTTCCTATGGCTGAATAATACCCCAGTGTATGGATAGACCACATTTTTATTTGTTTCCATCTTTTGGCTATTGTGAATAGAGCTGCTGTGAACATTTATGTACAGGTTTTTGTGTGGATGCATATTTTCCATTCTCTTGGGTATATACCTAGGAGTTAAAAAAAAAAAAAAAAAACAAGAGCACCATTGCCTGGCCAATGTCATTTAGCTTTTATTTATTTATTTATTTTGAGACAAAACTGCATCTGCATGGCTGGTAGATACCTGAAAACATGCACACCCTAGAAAGTGGGCAGGAAAAAAGCAAAGAAATAATTCAGTTCTACTTCTTACCCAACAGATTTGGAAAAATTAAGAATCATGGGCCGGGCGCGGTGGCTCAAGCCTGTAATCCCAGCACTTTGGGAGGCCGAGACGGGCGGATCACAAGGTCAGGAGATCGAGACCATCCTGGCTAACCCGGTGAAACCCCGTCTCTACTAAAAAATACAAAAAACTAGCCGGGCGAGGTGGCGGGCGCCTGTAGTCCCAGCTACTCTGGAGGCTGAGGCAGGAGAATGGCGTGAACCCGGGAGGCGGAGCTTGCAGTGAGCTGAGATCCGGCCACTGCACTCCAGCCTGGGCGACAGAGCGAGACTCCGTCTCAAAAAAAAAAAAAAAAAAAAAAAAAAAAAAAGAATCATGGCCATAGCCAGTGCTGAAAATATAAGGAAAAGAGCACCTTCACACATTATTAGAGAATATGTAAGTTGCCACAGCCCTTAGAAAAATCCAGCAATATTTATTTATTTATTTATTTATTTATTTATTTATTTATTTTTCTGAGACGGAGTCTTGCTCTGTTGCCCAGGCTGGAGTGTAGTGGCGCGATCTCTGCTCACTGCAACCTCTGCCTCCCAAGTTCAAGTGATTCTCCTGCCTCAGCCTCCCGAGTAGCTGGGACTACAAGTGTGTGCCACCACACCCAGCTAATTTTTTGTATTTTTAGTAGAGATGAAGTTTCACCGTGTTGGCTAGGCTGGTCTCAAACTCCTGACCTCAGGTGATGTGTGCACCTGGCCCTTCCAGAGTGCTGGGACTACAGGCATGAGCCACCATGCCTGGCCCAAAATCTAGCAATATTTAAAATAAACTAGGCATGGTGGTTTACGCCTGTAATCCCAGCACTTTAGAAGGCTGAGGTGAGAGAATCACTTAAGGCCAGGATTTCCAGACCAGCCTGTACAATATAGCGACACCCCTGTCTCTACAAAAAAAAAAAAAAAAAAAAAAGAAAGAAAGAAAGAAAGAAAAGAAAAATGTTTGCTGGAGGTGGTGAAGTATACCTGTAGTCTCAGCTGCTGGGAGGCTGAGGTGGGAGGATCACTTGAGCCCAGGATTTGGAGGCTGCAGTGAGCTATGATCGCACCACTGCATTCCAGCCTGGGCGACAGAGAAAGAAGTACGTTTTGAAAAGTATCCATGCCCTTTGACCCTGCATTGCTCCCTGTGGAAATCTGTCCCATCGAGATACCGGCGCCAGAAGGCAAGGAAAGTGCATGTACCAGATGACTGACTACAACACTTCAGTGAGAGGAAACAAAATTACCCGAATGGCTAGGAGGAATGGTAATAAAGCATGCTAGCCCTGCGTTAGGAAATACTATGCAACCACGTCCAGAATTTGTCCTGAACTCCATCATGCTTGCACCTCCTCTGCCGCACCTCTGGAGGAAGTCCCCATCAGCTCTCCGGGCGGTGGCTGCACCTCCTTCCCTGTCTCCCCACATCCACCCACGCCCAGGGTGTATTCTCCGCATGGCAGCCAGAGGGAGCCTTTTCAAACCTAAATCTGGTCTGTTACCCTGCGTCAGGCCTCCCAGTGTCTTCGAAGGTAAAGTTCATCCTCATTCACTAAGCTCTGGGGCGGGGCTTTCCTCCTGCCCCTTCAACACAGAGCGCCCTTTCTCCAGCCTCAGGGCCTGGGCACCTGCTGTTTCCTCCGCTACACGCATTGTTTCTGCAGGGGACTCCCCTGGCAGCTAATCTAAAGCAGCCCCCACTCATGCACCCCTGAGTTTCCATCTCATCGCTATTCTTGTCTTCATAAAACGTATCGCTACTTGCTTATTGTTAAGTCTCCGGGACTAGACTATAAAGTCCAAGAAGGCTGAGAAAGCTTGCCTGGCCTGTCTTATCCAGGGATACCAGGGAACGTACACTTTACCCGGCACACAGTAGGTGTCGACGCGTGCACAGAACCTGACATGAGGCCCCCAGGAGTTAATGAATGGTCAATTGCAGAAGCTTTCTAAGGAATCCAGTGCTTTTCTATCTGTTTGATGAAACAAATAACTGGGAGTGTTCGTTTCAAATGGCATATTGCCGGCCCCGTAGCCGACCTACTGAACGCGGATCTCTGGTGGAGGGGCCCAAGGAATTTGTGATCGGGGGCAGGGATGTACGCTGGCGCAGGCCCTTCCAAGGGAGCTTTCTTCGCAGGCAGGTTGATGGGGCTCCCTGGGTCCTCTTTCCAGTCTTCCTTTCTGCGTGACTGTAATTTGCAGGAAAAAGGTAGAAAGAAAACCCTGGAGATGCCGGGGATTGAACCCGGGGCCTCATACATGCAAAGCATGCGCTCTACCACTGAGCTACATCCCCTTCTCTCGCAAGGTGCTTTTCTGGGAATGGTGATACAGAGAGTGCCCTTCGCTTTGCTAGTTCAGGTGTCTCAGCTTCCGAACGTACAGTGCCTCCAGCAACTCAAAGGGGCCTCTGCCCGCTCTGGGAAAGCTCGGAGGCCAGGGCGCCCGGCGCCGAGCCCGGATGACCCGCAAAGGGTAGGAACGACAGCGGGAGAAGGCTACAGCCTTAGAGACTGAGTTGCAGAAAATCACGTACGGCTTGTCCTCGTTAGTATAGTGGTGAGTATCCCCGCCTGTCACGCGGGAGACCGGGGTTCGATTCCCCGACGGGGAGGCTAAGAGACTTGACCTTTTGAAATACAGAAGGGGAAACCTTGCTGGCAATGCTTTGCATTGTTCAAAACTATACTGAATACCAGGATGTGCACGTCGCAGGTGTGCCCGCAACACTGTGAATTAGGGCCCTTTTGAGGATTCATTACCCTCCAAGGAGAGCTGGGGGGAAGAAAAAAGGGGGTACTCAGCAGTGGGCACAATAGGTTCATTTTTATGTCAAAAAATTATAGATATGCACACAAATGTGTGAGTATTTTCATGTTTCTGATTGGCGTCATGGTAACAACAGCAGCAGCAGCCGCCAACAATATACAGTTCTTAACATGTGCGGGGCAGTATTGGTAAGCGCTTTAGTGTTCACGCATTACATCCTCAAGCATCCTACCAACGTGCCGTTTTCTCCACATCAGACTGATGAAATACAAGCACAGACAGAGGCTCCGTGGCCCGCCCAAAGTCTCATCAGTCACAATCAACTGTAGACATAGGGGGCCTTTGGGGAGAAGGACTCGGGTGGTGGATGGGAGTAACTCTTTGACCTTCCATTTCTGTACCTTTCTGGACTTTTGGAATTCTATTTTTTTTCTCTCTTCTTGTTTTTCTCTCTTATTCGATTTTTATCAGAATGATACGTAGAATTTTTAAAAGTCAGATACAACTACTTTTGAAAATAAATGCTTATTCCCCGATGTCTCAGAGAAGAATTACGAATTAGACAAAAAGTGTCCTCAGCAAGGCGACTTTTACTTTCTGCAGAAAGGGTGGTGCCAGTCAGCAATTCTGCCACGAGCATACACAAAGTAAAAGAGACATAAGAATATTTATTCCTTATGCATGAGGTCCCTATTGCTGTGTTTTGACTTCGCTGACTGGAGGCAGACCTCACAATTTAAAGTAAAACCCGATTAGCTAACAGTTGAAAACTTTTTAAAATACATAAAGGCAGTGAGGAACAAAGGAAAAAAGGATGTTGCTTAGAAAGGACTTAGAAAAGTAATAATATTCCTAAACAAGGGAGGAGTGTAGGCTGCAAGCTGGGACATGCCTGGGCACGTCCAGCACGAATATTTTGACAAAGGTACAAGGACATAGAATGTACTACGTGCCTGTGAGCATGTTTAACATAGATACTAAAGTCAGAGTGGGCTTATTCTGTTACATTTGCTACCTAAGGCTTAACAGATAGTTATTACTATAAAATAAGAAACTTGAAGAAAGTTAGTTTTGAGAAAAGATATCAGTAACATTTATGATTCAAAGGGGAAGCTTTGAAGAGGAACTTTTGCTTTCTACAATTCCTTCCCTTTTAATTTTTATGATTTTTCCTTTTTAAACTGTTTTAGTATGTTTTGGCTTAATTGTTCTACTTGAGCTTTTAAGAGGAGAAGTCTCTTAGAATAAGGTGGGGGAGAGTTAAGATAGGTTTTAGTAGTTTTGGTAAGAACTGTCATTATTAATTTTGTCATTAGCTTCCGGAGGCATGGTATAATATAACATCTGAGAAGGAGAAGTATACCTAATACAGTAGTAATAGAAGTGAGAATTGAGGTTATAGTTTCCTTCCATTGACCAAACCATCCTCCTAGCCAATTTGAAATAGGGTTATTAATTCTAGAATTTCTAGTTAGCTCTTTAGATAAAGCAGTGAGACCTTATAAGGTTCTGGTTATACTTCCGTTAGGAGTAGTGTTATCTGGGATGAAGGTTGTACACAACATTGGGTTTTAATTATAACACAAGCACCACCTTTCTCAGTTAACACTGTATTTAAAGTCATTTTATTTTCCTAGACCATTTTACTAGTGGATCGTAACTGTTCTGCTCTTCCTTTAATAGCATCTTTAAGTATAGTTAATAAATTGCTGTTGATAGTAATAAATATAGTTTATGCAATATACATTCTTATTAATCGTTATTTGTGGGAGAAGGGATTTGAACCTCACAGCTATCTGATTTCTAGCTTTGAATTTATCTGGTATACCTCGTGGAATGTCAGTTGTATTTAAATAAACATGGGGGTCAAAGGACCTAAGAGAGCCTAAGAGAGGCTTCTCTTGTTTTACGATGTCGTGTTTGTTTGTTTTGTTTTGTTTTGTTTTGTTTCTGGTTCATGAAATGCCAGGGTAAAAGGGATAGCTAACTGAACTAGAGCACAAGTACCACTCCAATTATTTGGCAGAGTGTCCAGTAAAGGTTCTCACAATACCACCATACACCCACTCCGGGATGAATAAGGGCTGACTGACAGGTCCGCTCTTGGAAGTGCCTGACCTCCTGACCTCACTGCATTCTGTTAAGTTTCTTTCTTTTTTTTTTTTTGAAACGGAGTATAGCTCTGTTGCCCAGGCTGGAGTGCAGTGGCGTGATCTCGGCTCACTGCAAGCTCCGCCTCCCGGGTTCTCGCCATTCTCCTGCCTCAGCCTCCCGAGTAGCTGGGACTACAGGTGCCCGCCATCACGCCTGGCTAATTATTTTGTATTTTTTTCTTTTTTTTGAGACGGAGTCTCGTTCTGTCGCCCAGGCTGGAGTGCAGTGTCCGGATCTCAGCTCACTGCAAGCTCCGCCTCCCGGGTTCACGCCATTCTCCTGCCTCAGCCTCCCGAGTAGCTGGGACTACAGGCGCCCGCCACCTCGCCCGGCTAGTTTTTTATATTTTTTTAGTAGAGACGGGGTTTCACCGGGTTAGCCAGGATGGTCTCGATCTCCTGACCTCGTGATCCGCCCGCCTCGGCCTCCCAAAGTGCTGGGATTACAGGCGTGAGCCACCGAGCCCGGCCGTGTCCTTGACTTTTAAAATAAAAATTAGGTTGATGTCCTGGAACATGGACAATGGCTATTTCTTCCGGTAACTGAAGATTATTAAGAACATCAACAACTAGTGTTTCATGAGCAAGTTCCTTACCTTTGCTGTTAATTAGTTCTCGCTCAGCCTAAAATTTTCCAAATGTATGAGACACCCTGAAGGCATATTTAGAGTCAGTATAGATGGTTCCTACCTGGTTCTGTAAATATTTTAGGGCCTAACTACGTGCGAATAACTTGCAAGCTTGAGCAGACCAACTATTTGGTAATCTTCCTGATTTTACTTTTTTAAATGTCTCGTTATCAACTACAACATATCCATTATGTTGTGTCCTTTCAATCATCTAGGAGGAGCCAGGGTGGTCTTAAACTCCTGAGCTCAAGCAATCCCTCCGCCTTAGCCTCCCAAAGTGCTAGGATTACAGGTGTGAGCCACCACCTCGCCCAGCCTAATATCTTTATTATAGAAATAATTTTTTAAATCACTAAGAAAAATCCAAAAATATCAATAGATCACAATCAACAGGTAATGAATTTACAGAAGAGGAAAAATGATTCATTAATAAAACTTACAGAAAAGATTGGCCCTTAGAAGTATTTAAATAAACGAAAGTAAAACGCAAGTTACTACTTTCAACCCATGATGTGAAAGTTGTCAGAATCAAAATGAAGTCATGGATTTTAAGTAAATAAATAAAGGCCGGGCGCGGTGGCTCACGCCTGTAATCCCAGCACTTTGGGAGGCCGAGGAGGGCAGATCACGAGGTCAGGAGATCGAGACCATCCTGGTCTAACACGGTGAAACCCCGTCTCTACTAAAAATACAAAAAATTAGCCAGGCGTGGTGGCGGGCGCCGGTAGTCCCAGCTACTCCGGAGGCTGAGGCCGGAGAATGGCGTGAACCTGGGAGGCGGAGCTTGCAGGGAGCTGCTTTCCGGCCGACGCGTCCTCCCGCAGTCCCTGGCGGGGTCAACATTCCTGCCACGCCTCGCGCTGCTTGCGGAATTGCACCTAGGGGATGACCTTTTTCCTCTGCGCAGAGAAGGGGGCTTGAGAAACCCTAGCTCTGAGCCAGGTGGGATTCATTCATTCATGCATGCATGCATGCATGCATTCATTCATTCATTCATTCAGTCAATCAGTCGACAAATATTTGTCAAGCCCCTACAACATGCTAGGTACTGTTCTAGGTACTGAGGGACAGAGCGGTGCCGGAGGTAGACGAGGTTCCTGCTCCTCTTGCGTTTGTCATGCTAGCTGGGGAAACAGACAAGGAAAATGATAACGTTAACAATAAATAGTAAGTCCTGGGCCTTGTCGGGAGATATAATCAGAGAAGGCTTCTCGGAGGTCGTGGCCTTGCCAGACGAGAAGGCCACCGCAAGCGGTCCCTATTGAACCTGCCTTCTCAGCTTCGGTGCCAAAGACCCGGGGCGGCAAAACGACCAGGAGGATAAAAGAACAACCTAGGTACAGTGGCTGCCGAAATAGCTCAGTTGGGAGAGCGTTAGACTGAAGATCTAAAGGTCCCTGGTTCGATCCCGGGTTTCGGCAGTTTCGCTTTTCCTTCCGGGTGGGGGGGGAAAAGGAGGTGCATAGACGGAGCCGATTCTTTACAATTAATTAAAGGCTTTTACTTTCTATATTTAAGAAAGCCCCGAGCAGTGTCCACGAGGAGCCGGAGGGGCGGAGGGCAAGGGAACTCTCTCGCCACTCACCGTTTGGGTAAATCAAATAAGGTCAAGTTTTTGCCGTCTCCACCTCCTTCATGTCTCAAATGCACTTGCTGATGCCTGTTTGTTCATTTTTGCTTTCTGTTTTTTAATGTCTGCTTTCTGAACTCTCGTGGCAAAATCAAAGACTGAGCAGGAAACGAGCGCCTTAAAATGGCATGAAGTCAAGTCGGACCTGTTGTTTTGTGGGAAATACAAAATATTTAATTCTTTGGAACCTGTTTAGGGAAAGCTACATTTACTTTAAGAGAGTGACTTGAAATTGCTTTCCCATGGGCGGTCCTCGTTAGTATAGTGGTGAGTATCCCCGCCTGTCACGCGGGAGACCGGGGTTCGATTCCCCGACGGGGAGGCTGGTAACGTTTTTACCATTCCTCTATGTTTTTCTTCACTCTTCTTAAGAGTAATAAACCCTGCAGGTAAACGGGAATCTGGTTCTGTGGTTGTCTGTGGCCTTGCTGCGTGTCACACGGTTACGGAAAAGCAAGAAAAAGGCAGTGGTCGCATGAGGAAGTGTTCATCCATTTCTTTCTTTTTTTTTCTGAGATGGAGTCTCGCTCTGCCGCCAGGCTGGAGTGCAGTGGCGCAATCTCCTCCTCCTCTGTCTCCTGGGTTCAAGCGATTCTCCTTCCTCAGCCTCCCAAGTAGCTGGGATTACAGGCACGCGCCACCAGGCCCAGCTAATTTTTGTATATTTAGTAGAGATGGGGTTTCACCGTTTTGAAACACGGGTTTCACGCCTATAATCCCAGAACTTTGGGAGGCCGAGGTGGGCGGATCACCTGAGGTCGGGAGTTCGAGACCAGACCGACCCACACGGAGAAACCCCATCTCGACTAAAGATACAAAATTAGCTGGGCTTGGTGGCACATGCCTATAATCCCAGCTACTCGGGAGGCTAAGGCAAGAGAATCGCTTGCACCTGGGAGGTGGAGGTTGCGGTGAGCCAAGATCATGCCATTGCACTCCAGCCTGGGCAACAAGAACAAAACTCCGTCTCAAAAAAAAGGAAGAAGAATTGGCAGCGGGGCACGGTGGCTCACGCCTGTAATCCCAGCACTTTGGGAGGCCGAGGCGGGTGGATCACCTGAGGTCGGGAGTTTGAGAACAGCCTGACCAACATGGAGAAACCCCGTCTCTACCAAAAAATACAAAATTAGCTGGATACAAAATTAGCTGGGCGTGGTGGCGCATGCCTGTAATCCCAGCTACTCAGGAGGATGAGGCAGGAGAATCGCCTGAACCTGGCAGGCAGAGATTGCAGTGAGCCGAGGTCGCGCCATTGCACTCCAGCCTGGGCAACAAGAGCGACGCTCCGCCTCAAAAAATAAAGAATTAGAAGATCTAAATAGCATTCTAGGCAGAGCGAACAGCAAGTGCAAAGGCCCTGAGCTGGGAAGAAACAGTGAGGAGGCTGGTGTGGCAGGAAGAGGAGAGGAAGGAGGGAGGAGAGGGCAGCAGGAGGTGAAGTCAGAGCGGCCCTTAGAGGACAGATTACATCGTACCTTGAAGGGATACAGAGGGCAGGAGGCATGGGTTTGATTCCGAGAGTTTCATGCAGAGAGAAATATTCAGGTTTGTTCTGAGCAGTGCCCTCTGGCAGCCAGGTGGGTGGGCACAAGAGGAAGCAGGGGCACCTGCGGACTGAATACAACCTGTGGGCTTGCTCCTCAACCACGTCCAAAATGATGCCCCCTATGGCGCCATCCTGCTCTTCTGCTGCCAGGGTCTCTCCCCCGTGGCTCCCACTTAGCCTGGGGGAATGAGGTCAGAGGATGGTTTGCACGGTGGTCCCCATTCCTCATCTCCCCACTGCCCTCTTGCTCTCCCCCATCTCCCCAAAACGGGTCAGCAAAGCACCACGCTGGGCTGAATAGAAGAGGCAACTGCCCTCCAGTAGAGTTCTATGATAATAACACGTTTATAACAGCCAGACCCACATTTCACAGTCCCTGCTTTCTATTTACTTATTTATTTATTTGAGACGGAGTTTTGCTCTTGTTGCCCAGGCTGGAGTGCAGTAGTGCAACCTCGGCTTACTGCAACCTCCACCTCCTGTGTTCAAGCGATTCTCCTGCCTCAGTCTCCTGAGTAGCTGGGATTACAGGCACGCGCCACCATGCCCCGCTAATTTTTTGTGTTTTTAATAGAGACGGGGTTTCCTCATGTTGGCCAGGCTGGTCTCGAACTTCTGACCTCAGGTGATCCACCCACCTCGGCCTCCCAAAGTGCAGGGATTACAGTTGTGAGCCACTGCACCTAGCCTTATTTATTTATTTAATTTTGAGACAGGGTCTTGCTCTGTCGCCCAGGCTGGAGGGCAGTGGCGCAATCTCAGCTCACTTTAGTCTTGACCTCCCAAGACTCAAGAGATCCTCCTGCCTCAGCCTCCTGAGTGAGGGTGGGGTGGGGTGTCTCACTGTGTTTCCCTGGCAGGTCTTGAACGCCTGGGCTCCAGCAATCCTCCCACCTCGGCTTCCTTAAGCACTGGGATTACAGACCTGAGCCACTGCACCCGGCCCAGAGCCTGTGCTTTCTACCAGACACTATTATACGTGTTTTATGTGTAACTCACTAAATTGTCACAACAACCAGATGAGGTAGGTACCTTCAAATCTCTATTTCACACATGAGGCCCAGAGGTTAGGTGATGCAATCACAGCTGATATATCCAGCACTTCCTTCCCCAAGTCTACTAACTTTTCTGACAATTCTGCATGGCCTTTGGTGAGGAAGAGTCGCAGGTGCCAGCAACGGTCAGGGAACTATGGAGAACGAGGTGGCAGGACATTTTTGAGGCAAGTTTTCCGTATCACAGTAAGTGTCTATTTCCAGCCAAGAAATATCAAGGCTGATGGAAAAAGGTATAGCCTTCAGTTTCCTGCCCTCTCCTAGCTTCATCAAGGCTGATGGAAAAAGGTATAGCCTTCAGTTTCCTGCCCTCTCCTAGCTTCTCACCCACTCTTTCCCCAAGGAACGGCTTTGTGATGACCTGAAGGACACTAAACATTGTGGCTTCTCTCCCCTGGTATGCTTAAGAAACTCTCTGGAAAAGAAAGATGCAAATTCACAGTTAAAGAATGGATCTTAGGGCCGGGCACGGTGGCTCACTCCTGTAATCCCAGGATTTTGGGAGGCGGGAGGCGGGAGGCGGGAGGCGGGAGGCGGGAGGCGGGAGNCCAGGATTTTGGGAGGCGGGAGGCGGGAGGCGGGAGGCGGGAGGCGGGAGGCGGGAGGCGGGAGGAGGGGGTGGGCGGGCGCGGGTCATGAGCTCAGGAGTTCAAGACCAGCCTGACCAACATGGTGAAACCCCGTCTCTACTAAAAAATGCAAAAATTAGCTGGGCATAGTGGTGCACTCCTGTAATCCCAGCTACTCAGGAGCCTGAGGTAGGAGAATTGCTTGAACCCGGGAGGTGGTGGCTGGCTTCAGTGAGCCAAGATTCTGCCACTGCACTCCAGCCTGAGTGACAGACTTAGTCTCAAAAAAAAAAAAAAAAAAAAAAAAAAAAAGACTGTCTCTTTTCGGTGGGCAATTGTAAAGAGACTCCTTCCTCCGAGCTGAAGCCCTCGTTCCGGGAAGTGGATCTGTTTCTTTTCAGTTTGCTCATTTTTATATTCAGAACGGTCTGTCTCCCAGGCTGGAGTGCTGTGGGGTGATCTTGACTTACTGCAACCACTGCTTCCTGGGCTCCAAAAATCCTCTCGCCTTAACCTCCCGAGTAGCTGGGACAACAAGCGCTCGCCACCACATCTGGCTAATTTTTTGTATTTTTGGTAGACACAGGGTTCACGCCATGTTGGCCAGGCTGGTCTCAAACTCCTGACCTCAAGTGATCCGCCAACCTCAACTTCTCAAAGTGCTGGGATTACAGGCATGAGCCATAATAGTGGGATTACAGGCACGGCCATAATAGTTCTTTTGGGAGGAAAAAAATGTCTTCCAGCTGATATGCAAACCTCAAAGTCACTGAAGGTTGGTATGGTTTTAAAGGATGAGAAATCAGAGGTTTCTGGGTGAAGGTACAATCAAGCCAATGCCCTTATTTATTGGAAAGAAACTCAATTTTCCTTCTCTTCTCTTCTCTTTTGTCTGTGAAGAGGAACATTTAAGAACGGGTCAGTTTTCATTTGTTCCTTGGTTCCAGTATCCGCTAGAATTGTATTTGCAAGGTTATGAAGGGCTGACCTACTTGGGAAACATAAAACAATTCTCTTGTTGTTGTTGTGGTTTTGCTAAACTCTAACACTCAGTTAAACACACAAAAGTTTAACTTAGAAAATAACCTTGGCTGGGCACAGTGGCTCATGCCTGTAATCCCAGCACTCTGGGAGGCCAAGGCAAGTGGATCACCTGAGGTCAGGAGTTCAAGACCAGCCTGGCCAACATGCGGAAACCCCCCATCTCTACTAAAAACACAGAAATTAGCAGGTGTGGTGGTGCACACCTGTAATCCCAGCTACTCAGGAGGCCAAGGCACAAGAATCGCTTGGACTCACGAGGTGGAGGTTGCAGTGAGCCGAGATCAGGCCACTGCACTCCAGCCTGGGCGACAGAGCGAAACTCTGTCTCAAAACAAACAAACCAACCAAAAACTAAAAACCTCTTGCACTACCATGTGTATTGCAGCTTTATTCACAAGTGCCTAGATGTGGAATCCACCCAAGTGTCCGTCAACAGACACATGGATAGAGAAAATGTGGTGTACATACACAATAGAATACTATTCGACCTTAAAAAAATACAAAACAAAATGAAATCCTGGCATTTTTCCTCTACAAAACAAAAACAAAATCATGCTTAAGTTTGGGGGACATTACATAAAGTGAAATAAGCCAAGGACAGAAAGATAAACACTGCATGATCTCACTCATATGCAGAAGCTGAAATAGTTGCTCTCACAAATAGAGAGTAGAATAGTGGTTACCGCAGGTGGTGAAGGTGGGGGAGGTGGGAATAGCCAAAGGTGGGTTACTGGATACAAAAGTACAGCTAAATAGGAGAATAAGTTCCAGTGTCCCTATAGGGTGAATACAACAACTTAGTGTATGTTTTCAAATAGCTGGAAGCATGGATTTTTAATGTCTCCCAACACAAAGAAATGATACATGTTTGAAGGGAGAGATGTGGTCATTGTCCTGACTTGAACATTACAAATTGTGTACATAGATCACAACATCACACCACACTTCATAAATGTGCTCAATTGTTATGTGTCAATTAAAACAGTAATAAAAGTCAAAAATAAAAATGAAACACGTGGAAACAGGAAAAACGCCTTTAAGTACAGAGTATAGCAAGGACTTCCAAAAAGAAGTACAGGAAAGGGAGGGGGATGTAGCTCAGTGGTAGAGCGCATGCTTTGCATGCATGAGGCCCCGGGTTCGATCCCCGGCATCTCCATTACAGTTTTGCTGATTTCTCTATTCATTGTGGTCCATAGCTCCTTATCATTAAACTGCCATGGATGTGATCATTATATGTATTATGATTCCAGGCACTACTTGGAGCTCAGATTTTCACACCAGGCGTGATCTTCCCATTCTGAAATCTCTAATGTTTCAAATGCACATAAGTTAGAAGAGGCTGATGGGAGTAATCAGCAGAAAAGTGTTAAGGCAAAACCTGACTGGATGATTGAAACCACAGCAAACGTGAGCAGGAAGATCATCTGGGGAGTGTACACCACATCTCGTGCCACTGTGATTGCACTGCACTGGTCTCGAGGGCTGTTGACGCATTCCTGGCCATCGGGGGGGCAAGTGTGTAAGTTGCTGGAAGGTCTGGGCCCCCCTGTTTGCCATCTCACTCCTCCTCTGCACTGCCACTAACCACCTCATTTGCATGGGAGGAACCCAAAGGCAAACTCGCATCCCACCAGGGCTTTGCTCTCTGCTTCCTCAGCAACACGTCTCCATGGCTGTAATGCACACGCAATTTACATTTATATTCATACACTGTGTTCCGGGGTGAGGAGACCTGCAAACCTACCCCAAAGGTCAAGGGAGCTGAGAGGCCAAAGAAAGGGGCTGACAAATCCAGTTTCTCAGGAAAAAACATTTATTAGGGACTTACCAACAGAAGCCATAGTCTCAGGGTGGTCATCAGAGGATATAAAGTTCACTGTGCCATAACCCCCAACCCAGGGCTTCTATACCATAGGGAAGGAATATTTAGGACAATTGAAGTCAACCCCTCAAGCAAAGGCAAGAATGTTATATGAATCTGCATAAGGGCAGGATGTATGATCTAGGTTGTTCTGATCTAAGGGCAGAATTTATGGTAACAGTAAAGTAGAAATCTTAGAGGCCTTCCTGGAAGAGGCATTAATCAGAAGTTATCTTGGCAGATTAGCATCCAAGATAGAGTTGCTTTCACCTCCACTGTGTTTCTGTATCTTACCACTGAAAGCAAAAGATGGTGGCTCAGGCCTGTAATCCCAGCACTTTGGGAGGCATGAGGCAGGAGTATTGCTTGAGCCCAGGAGTTTGAAAGCAGCCTGGGCAACAAAGGGAGATCTGTCTCAATAAAGAAAAGAAAAGGAAAGAAACAAAGAAAGAAGGAAAGAAAGACAGAAAAAAAGATTTACTTGCGTGCATGATCTTTAGGCAAAAATAAATACATAAACATAAATAATATTTTTAAAATTTAACCAGGTCCCATCTCTCTAAATAATAATAAGAATGAAAGAAGGGATTCTGCTGCATTCTGTGTACAGTTCTTTGCAATTATAATGAATTCCTCACCTGTCAGCCCCTTTCTTTCGTTTGACTTGACTTCATGTTTTAAATGGTAAAAGCGTCTAATCTTAGATCTAGAGCTCTCATTTTTGAGATGAGGAAACTGAAACTTGTGAACTGACTCACCAGTTAGGTGGTGACGCATTGGTGACAGCTTGTTTCTAATGAGCTTCAGGAAAGGTTATTTCTCCCTGAAAGTCAACGAGGTTTTAAGGGAAAAAACGTTGAAGATCATTTCTGAAGTCATCAGGACTAACACAAAGCTGACATCTTCTGTAACTGCCCAAAGATTTCTCCTTGCCCTCTGCCTAGACAGAGCCCATTTATTAAGACAGGGAAATTGTGATCTGCCCACCTCAGCCTCCCAAAGTGCTGGGATTACAGGCGTGAGCCACCTTGCCCTGGCATAATAGAGAACGTTTAATTCACACACAGCTGGCAGTGTGGGAGACGGGAGTTTTACTATTACTCAAATTAGTCTCCCTGAAAACTCAGAGACTGGAGTTTCGAAGAATAATTTGGTGGGTAGGGAGGTCGGGAAATTGGGAGTACTGATTGGTTGGATTGGAGATGAAATCACAGAGTCAAAGCTGTCCCTTTGCCCTGAGTCAGTTCCTAGGTGGGGGCCACAAGACCAGATGAGCCAGTTTATCAATCTGGGCGGTGTCAGTTGGCCCAATGAGTGCAGAGTATGCAAAATATCTTAAGCACTGGTCTTAGATTTTTACAATAGTGATGTTTTATCCTCAGGAGCAATTTGGGCATGGACAGAATCTTGCAGTCTCCAGCTGCGTGACTCCTAAACCATAATTTCTAATCTTGTGACCAATTTGTTAGTCCTGTAAAGCAGTCTCGTGCCCAGGCAGGAAGGGGGCTTGTTTTGGAAAAAGGCTGTTATCACCTTTGTTTCAAAATTAAACTATAAACTAAGTTCCTCCAAAGTCAGTTCAGCCTACACCTAGGGATGAACAAAGACAGTGGAGGTTAGGCACAAGATGGCGTCAATGAGGTCAGATCTCTTTCATTGTAATAATTTTCTGTTATGACTTTGGTAAAGGCAGTTTCACTTCTGTTTTGTTTCTTGTTTATTTATTTATATATTTATTTATTTTTCTTGAGACAGGGTCTGTTTCTGTTGCCCAGGCTGGAGTGCTGTAGTGCAGTCACAGCTCACTGCAGCCTCAAACTCCTAGGCTCAAGCGATACTCCCACATCATCCTCCCGAGCAGCTGGAACTACGGGCATGCACTACTGCCTGGCTAATTTTTGTTTGTTTTGGTAGAGACAGGGTTTCACCATGTAGCTCAGGCTGGTATTTAACTCATGGGCTGAAATGACCCTCTCACGCTGGCCTCCCAAAATGCTGAGATTACACGTGTAAGCCACCATGCCTATTTTTTTCAATTTTTTTTATTTTTATTTTTTATTTCTTACTATGACCCCCACTTATATGACATTACTTTGTACCTTATAATTAAATATTTCAGCCAGGCACATTGGCTCACGTCTGTATTCCCAGCCCTGTGGGAGGCCAGGGCAGGAGGATCACTTCAGCCCAGGAGTTCAAGACCAGCCTGGGCAACGTGGTGAAACCCCCATCTCTTATTTTATTTTTTGGAGACGGAGTCTCACTCTGTCACCCAGGCTGGAGTGCAGTGGCACACGATCTCGACTCACTGCAACCTCTGCCTCTAGGGCTCAAGTGATTCTCCTGCCTCAGCCTCTAGAGTAGCTGGGACTACAGGCGTGAGCTACCGCGCCTGATAATGTTTGTATTTTTAGTAGAGATGGAGTTTCAGCACGTTGGCCAGGTTGGTCTCCAACTCCTGACCTCAGGTATCCACCTACCTCAGACTCCCAAAGTGCAAAACCCTGCTCTCTACAAAAAAAAAAAAAAAAAAAAAATTAGGTGTGGTGGCACATACCTGTAGTCCTCCCTACCCAGGAGGCTGAGGTGGGAGGATCACCTGAGCCTGAATGTCCAGGCTGCAGAGTGAGCCGTGATCATACCACTGCATGACAGAGCGAGATACTGTTTCAAAAAACAAAGAAACAAAGCCAAATATTTCTGCTAGTGCATGACAAGGAAAAAAAATACCTCAAGGAGTTGTTATTGTTAAAGGCTAGTGTTAGGAACTGGAGCTTCCTAGAAATACTCTTTGAAAAAAGTGCTTTTTCAACTATTAAATTTTATTTTACACTTAAAGCTTATTATATGAGGTCACATGAGTAGTCCAATTCATAGAGACACAAAGTAGAATGGCGGATGCCAGGGGCTGGTGGGAGGAGAAATGGGGAGTTAAGTTTTTTCATGGGGACAGAGTTTGTTTTGCAAGATGAAAAGAGTTCCAGAAACGGATGGTGGTGACGGCTGATGCACAACACTGAATGTACTTCATGCTACAAAAAATGTACACTTAAGAATGGTAAATTTTATGTGTATTTTACAATTTCAAGACAAAACCAAACAACGACAAAAACAAAGCCCAAATAGGTTAAATAACTTCCTAATGTTCCTAAACTAGGCAAATTTAGAGACTAGCTCTTAGGTCCGGTTTTGACTGCTGAGATGAATGGGTTATTTTTAAGCTGGAGCAGTTTGTGTTCCACCACACAGTTATACAACACAAGAAGAAACAGGAAAAGAACATATTCCCTAAGGCTTTTTTTTTCTTCCTGTTTGCCAGGCCTTAACCTGCAGGCGTCCTTGACAACCTTTTCTGGTTATATAAGCGATGACAAAGCAAGGCAAACCCTTCCCACCACCTCTCTGACTCCACCCTTTTTCTTGGGGGAAACAAGTTTGTTGACCCTCACTCGTGCTCTCAGATAGTTTCATGGGGCTGGATTAAATCACATACAAGGTGGTGACTTTCAGAAGGGGTAACTGAATCCTTAGGGGGAGGGGAGAAAGGAAGGCGGAAGAGCAGGCACTGATCCACCCCCGCACCGCCCAGCTGCAGCCCAGCACCCGGGCCCTTTGTGAGCTCAGCCCATCACATGCTCCCTTCCGCCTGCCAATCCCGCCCTGTTGCTGGGCCTCTGTCCCTTCTCCATTGGTGCCAGCTCTGAAGCAATCTTTTCTGGGGCGCCTGCAAAGGACGGATCTGTGGGTGGAACGAACTGAAAACGGATTCGGTGACTCATCCCGATTCTCGCACATTCTAGCACATCGCATTCTAGGTCAGCAGGGTTTAGGTTTTAAGAGCGTGACTTGATACCTGACTCCTGAGTCCAAGTGGGACATTTAGACTTTGGGAACGCTTTCGGAAAATAGAAAAGCCGTCGTTGCAACAACAAAAATCCTTTGTAGGACACGGTTTCTCAATTTCAGCACTATTAACATTTTGGGTGGGATTATTGTGGGAGACTGTTCCTCATAGAATGTTCAGCGGCATCCCTGGTGTCTACCAAGAGTGCTAGTATTAGTAGTAGCACCCCCTAACCTCCCTGAGTTGTGACAACCAAGAATATCTCCAGATATTGCCAAATGTCCCCCTGAAGGGCAAATCGCTCCGTGTTGAGAATCATTGTTCTAGAGAAGCATCAGACACCTGTGTTTTGGGAGGCCATTTTCTTTTCCTTTCTCTGTCACCTCAGTGACCTTGGAGAAAGGTTTATTTCTGTTTGCTTCAATAACCATTTAAGTCAGGGAATGCTGGGGTGTTTTCAATAATTTTTTTCTGCTAAAGACAACACTGGTTTCTCTTTGTAGCTCACCTTTGGCCCATTACCCACCCTACCCTTATCCCCTCTTCTTCCTTTTTCCTCCTTCTGTCCTCCTCTCCCTCCCATCCCTCTGCAGTCAGGGCTGTTTTTTCTCTGTACCTTTTGGACTCTGAAAAAAGCTATGTCACAAAGCTGGTGACTCAGCCTTTAAACAACACGAATCACAAGGCTTGCAGCAGAGCAACAGCCAAAAGCAACCAGGGCGTGGTTGAAAGCCAGGCCTCGTCACCTCACAAAGAATCTCAGCTTTTTATTCCTTTCAAAACTCCTTCCCGAAATCTAGGGGAGAAACAAAAAACAAAAACTTTGCAGAAATGTGTATTGGAACTCACTGGGGTTTCCTGCCAATCCTGGAAGATGACACTTATTATTCCTTTTAATTTCCCACTAACACATGAATTCATTCTCTTAAAATTGTTAAAAATTAGAGATGTCAAAGTCTGTTTTGAACATTGCACAGATCTTGGATTTTCATAAATACACACAAACATGGGTTACCATGGAGAATATGTAGCAGGTTCATTTTGCTTTGATGCATATTTTAAGTGTGCCGTTTAAATAATGTAATGTTCATAACTTAAAACAAGAATGTAGTCTTTTCCTAATGGCAAAATATTTTTCAGTTGCTAGCCTCTTTTTCTCTCTTTTTGAAGCTTTCAAGGGTAGAAATCAAAATAGTCTCCCTACCTCCAATACATTTGTAGAAACAGGGACTATTTCTAGAAGACTCCAGAAGGAACAGTGACTGGGAAATTGAAGGCATGAGGGAGACTTTTCACTGTACACTTTAAAAAGACACATTTAAAAAATCTCACCATGTTCGTATTTGTTAAAACATTTTAAAAATATACTGAAGAAATGACACATAAGGATCACAAAATAGGTTGTGGTAAAAATTTAAAAACCTGGCTGGTGATTCTTTTCTCCTCACTTCTTTTATCAAAATAGAATTGCCCTGTAGAATTACATTTCATATTTGACACCCTACCCTGCCCTGAAATAGGGCTGGGATTCTATTCCTGTCTTTTAAAACCTTCCGTTTAAATGGGTCCGATTATTGAATGGATCCTGATTACAATAATCGTACCCATTGAAACCAGAGAAATTTCTAGGCCTCCCTGTTGAAACCAAGTAGGACCTTTCCATACCCGGCCCTCAGAATGTACACGAAGGTGAAAGAACAGTCTAGAAGGATGTCGTTCCCTCAGCCTTGGGTTCCAGCTAAAAAAAAAAACCTGTGTGGGGTTTCCGCCTCTCTTTTCCAATTTAACCTGGACACCAGCTCCTCTGCAGTGTCTCCCCTCGAAAGTTCTCGAGCGTTCCCCAGCTTTAGGGCCGCGCCCGGCCTGAGATCTGCTGAGTCATTGTCCTTGTCCCGCGGCCCGCAGCGGGGGAGGGGCGCGGCACCGGGGAGCCCCCGCGACCGGGCTGCTAAGCTCAGGAAGACTGAGGGGGGCTGAGCAAAGAAAGCCCCGTCATTATCTCAAATGTGACCCAAAAATAAAGACCCGTCCGTCTCGCGGGGTGGGCCAGGGCGGGTCGCGAGGGAGGGGAGGGAGACCCCGACTCTGCGGGAGGCGCTCGGTCCGTGCCCCACGTCCGCCGAACGCGGGGTTCGCGACCCGAGGGGACCGCGGAAGCTGAGGGGAGGGGCCGCGGGGCCGCGGCTGAGGAACGCGGGCCGCCCACCCGCTCCTGGAGCCACGGAGTCCGCAACCGGGTTTTGGCGCCTCCCGCGGACGCCCCCCTCCTCTCGGCGAGCGCCTCCACGTCATGGCCGCAGGGCGCAGCGAGCGCCCTGATTCTTCCGCTTGGACGCTCAGGACGGTGGCCCGCTGCCCACCAGACTCGGTCCCAGAACCCCAGTCTCAGCAGGAGGACATTTCGGGACGGGACTTGGGTGACTCTAGGGCACTGGTTTTCTTTCCAGAGACCGGAACGGGCGAGCAAAAGTAGTCCCTTCTCGGCGGTTCTGCGGAGGAATTTCCTTGGGGCGGTGAACGCCGATGACTATATAAGGACGCGCCGGGTGTGGCGCAGCTAGTTCCGTCGCAGCCGGGAGTGAGATCGCAGTTCTTGTTCGTGTGTCGGTGTCATCGCCACTTGGTGAGCAGAGGGCTGCTGGGCCGGCCAGGGCTTTCGTGGCCGCTGGGCCGCTCGGTGGGATGGAGGGGGGCCGACGCCGCGGGTCGAGAGACCGCCGAGGGCTGTAGTCTGGGTCCGCGAGCAAGGTGCCCCTGAGCAGCGGGTGGGAGGGGAGCGCAGCAAAATGGCGGCTGTTCCCGAGTGTTGAATGGAAGACGCTTGTGAGGCGGGCTGTGAGGTTGTTGAAACAAGGTGGGGGGCATGGTTTGCGGCAAGAACCCAAGGCCTTGAGGTTTTCGCTAATGCGGGAACGCTCTTATTCTGGTGAGGTGGGCTGGGGCAACATTTGGGGACCTTGATGTGAAGTCTGTCACTGACCGGAGAACTCGCTTTGTCGTCTGTTGCGGGGGCGGCAGTTAATGGCGGTGTCACTTGCCATTGCACCCGTAGCTTGAGGAGCGCGCGCCCTCGCAGTGTCGTGACGTCATCCGTTCTGTTGGCTCATAATGTAGGGTGGGGCCACCTGCCGGTAGGTGCGCAGTAGGCTTTTCTTCGTCGCAGGACGCAGGGTTGGGGCCTAGGGTAGGCCCTCCTGAGTCGACAGGGGCCTGACCTCTGGTGAGGGGAGGGGTAAGTGAGGCGTCAGTTTCTTTGGTCAGTTCTATGTACCTACTTTCTTAAGTAGCTGAAGTCTGGGTTTTAAACTATGCGTTCGGGGTTGGCGAGTGTATTTTGTGAAGTTTCTTAGGTACCTTTTAAATTGTAATCATTTGGGTGAATATAACATACAGTTTAAGTATTAGGAAGATTAATACATTGTCTGCTAAATCCTGGTGGTGTTTGGCCCTTTTGTTAGACAATGCAGATCTTCGTGAAGACCCTGACTGGCAAGACCATCACCCTTGAGGTTGAGCCCAGTGACACCATCGAGAATGTCAAGGCAAAGATCCAGGATAAGGAAGGCATCCCTCCTGACCAGCAGAGGTTGATCTTTGCTGGGAAACAGCTGGAAGATGGACGCACCCTGTCTGACTACAACATCCAGAAAGAGTCCACTCTGCACTTGGTCCTGCGCTTGAGGGGGGGTGTCTAAGTTTCCCCTTTTAAGGTTTCAACAAATTTCATTGCACTTTTCTTTCAATAAAGTTGTTGCATTCCCAACTGGTGTGGTTTTTTAAAAGTTAAGGTTAATTTTGCATTAGACTGGGTGAAGGGGATCAAGGTTTTCAGTCTACAAATGTTGCTGTGGTAACAGTGAAATGTCAGTGAAAGGGGGTTGACCTTAATATAGTATGAACTGTAGAAGGTGGGTGCAAATAAAAGCCGGCTTCAAGACCAGATTGGCCAATGTGGTGAAACCCTATGTCTACTGAAAATAGAAAAAGGCAGGTGTGGTGAGTGCCTGTGATTCCAGCTACATGGGAGGGTGAAGCAGGAGAATCCCTTGAACCAATGAAGCGGAGGTTGCTGTGATCTGAGTGCCACTGTACTCCCGCTGGGGGAACAGCAAGACAAAGTTGTTGGGAGATGGAAGTATTTTACATACGTAGATTTAATTCTAAGTTAACTTTAAAAATACTGGTTTGTGGGTGATGTGTGAGGTAAGAGAATGGGAGAATTACCGGAACACCAGGAAGAAGGAAGGAATTTTAAAAGGTGGGAGTGGTGGGAGGGTAACTGAAAGGATGCTTCAAGTACATAGGTCTGTATAAATGCACATTGAGCTGCGTAGACAGTCATGGGATCAAATTTTAAGAGGATGTGGTAGGTAAAGCATTAAAAGGCATGGCCACCAAGGTGTAGAAAAGGAATTAGTGGTTAGAGAATGAGCTATTCCTTGAAACAATTCTTGCTGATAAAATGTCAGATTTTATGTGACTACAGATGGAGGACTGGCACATACCAGTGGGGGAAACAATTGACCTTTGGATTTGTCCCAAGTATATGGTAGCATTTGCCCAATCGAATGGTCCTGGTAAGGTGTTGACTAGAACCAAAGGTGGAAGTTGCAGGGAAACTGGTTTAATACAAGGGGTGGACACCAGGCAGTCATCCAGAGGCCCTTTAAAGGTTTTGGAAGGTTTTCCCCCAAGGGGAATCACTCCTTCCCTTCTCCCCTAAAGTTTTAGGGGATTCATGAACAACCTCTGCTGTGGAAAAATCTTACGTTGTTCGCAGCAATTATAAAGCAGCTAAGGGTGGCTTAAACCAGTTTTAGCTTTAGGGTTATGGTTACTGGACTAAAATTTGAGGAATCTGTAAATCTTAAGGAAATCCTTTGTGAGTTTTCATTATGAGTGCATCCTATGTATAATAATTTCCATGACCCTCCCATGCAAGTTAGTACGTGAATCAGGAAACATTACAAGAACCCAACAAACTCAACCACTACTAGGCAGGCGATCACTTCCAGTTAGTATGCAAATTTCTGTGTAATTTTAGTGCCCATTAAAATCTGTGTGACCTTAGTATAAGGAAAAAATACCTTGAATAGTCTTAAAGATGTACACTTGGTGTCAGGCATTGCAATGTTGATAAATCAGTGTCAAGTGCTTTTTGAAAACTTCAAAGCTGCATCAAGTCAAGTGCAAGAAAGGCCGTGGCTGCTAAAGCTGTTGAAGATGTGGGATGTGGGAACTGGGTCATATTGGTGTTACAGCATTGTGCAGAGCTGGCAGGATCTTGACATGAGCGAACATTAGTCTGTTTTAAGCTGTGTGAGTGTTGTAGAGGTGAGGATGCTCACTTGAAAACTCACTGAAGAACACTTGGCCCCTTGAACTAAAGTGCTTCTATCAAGTTCAATGAGAAATTCTGAATTACAAGCATAGGTACTAGAAAAGTTTTGAAAAGCAGTATAGAGCAACATAAGCACATTCATAAAATTAGTGATGTAGAAAGTGAAATTTCCATGTATTGTCACTCCCAGAGGGGAAAAAAACATTTATTTACCCTTTTTAAAAATACGGGATTTCAGGCCGGGTGTGGTGGCTCACGCCTGTAAGCCACTTTGCGAGGTCGAGGCAGGCGGATCACCTGAGGTCAGGAGTTCGAGACCATCCTGGCCAACAAGGCAAGACCCCATCTCTACTAAATATACAAAATATACAAAAAATAGCTGAGTGTGTTGCCAGGTGCCTGTAATCCCAGCTACTCGGGAGGCTGAGGCAGGAGAATTGCTTGAACCCACGGTATGGAGGTTGCAGTGAGCCGAGATTGTGTCACTGCATTCCAGCCTGGGCGACAGAGCCAGCCTCAGTCTCAAAAAAAAAAAAAAAAAAAATAGGGGATTTCACTTGTTTCCTAGGTTGGTCTCAAACTCCCGCCTCAAGTGATTCTCCTGCCTCTGCCTCCCAAAGTGCTGAGATTATAGGTGTGAGGCACCACGCCAGGTCATTTTTTTGTATTTTTTAGTAGAGACGGGGTTTCACCGTGTTAGCCAGGATGGTCTCGCTCTCCTGACCTCGTGATCCACCCGTCTCGGCCTCCCAAAGTGCTGGGATTACAGGCTTGAGCCACCGCGCCCGGCCTGCCAGGTCTTTAATTTAATTACTATTTGTAATTAAATACATACACATTTTGTGTGTTAGTGTGCAGGTTTATAAAGTCAAAGGTGATAATAACCCATTTAAATTCTCTACTCAATTTTACTTTCCAGGGATACTTTTCTTTTTTTGAGACAGTCTTGCTCTGTCGCCCAGGCTGGAGTGCAGTGGCGCGATCTCGGCTCACTGCAAGCTCCGCCTCCCGGGTTCACGCCATTCTCCTGCCTCAGCCTCCCGAGTAGCTGGGACTACAGGCACCAGCCACCAGGCCCGGCTAATTTTTTCTGTTTTTAGTAGAGATGGGGTTTCACCGTGTTAGCCAGGATGGTCTCGAGCTCCTGACCTTGTTATCCACCCGCCTCGGCCTCCCAAAGTGCTGAGATTACAGGCATGAGCCACCATGCCCAGCCAGCACTTATTTTTGTAATTATTCATGATTACTGTATTGCTGTCCTGTGATATTTCTCAATTTTTAAATTTTCAAACAAATTAATCCTTAATGTGCATATTTTTGAATCGTTAATATGACTTTTTGAGGTGATGTCTTCATGTGTTTCAACTACTTAAAGACTTTTAAACAGCATATAACAAAAAATCTTCCAGGCTGTTCACTGCTCACACCCATAATCCTGTAATCCTAGCACTTTGGGAGACCGAGGTGGGCAGATCACCTGAGGTCAGGAGTTCGAGACCAGCCTGGCCAATATATATGTATTGGCAAAACCTCATCTCTAATAAACATACAAAAATTAGCTGGGCGTGGTGACGCACACCTGTAGTCCCAGCTACTCAGGAGGCTGAGGTGGGAGAATCACTTGAACCTGGGAGGTGGAGGTTGCAGTGAGCCAAGATCGTGCCACCACACTCCAGCCTGAGTGACAGAGTGAGACACAGTCTCCAAAAACAAACCAACGAAAAAAATCTTCCATCCTTGTCTCCCATCCACCCCTTCCCCCCAGCATGTACTTTCAGACTTTATGCATATATAGCGAGTACTGTATATACATAAATAATAAAAAATTTTATATATAATATATGTAATTCCCCTTTACATGAAAGGTAGCACACTGGTCTGTACAGTCTGTTCTGCACTGTGCTATTTCACTTTATATTTTTATAGTTTGACAGAGTTCTAACATTTCTTTTTTTTTTTTTTTTTTTTTTTTTAACAGAGTCTTGTTCCTGATTGTTAAATTTTAAAGCATCCCTAAGTTTGGTTTCACACTTGAATGAATACCATATAAGGATTCACTTACATTGATGTGGTTGCATGAATCTTAAGAACAAAATAACATTGTTTGTATTTATTTAAATTAGTGTTCCTTTTATAGTTTGCCTGAAGGCACAACAAAACCCTCACCAAGATATTACAATTGTGACTCCCATACAGGTATACTGTTTAGAGATTGGCAAGCGCCTTTTAAAGGAGTCAGCCAGCTTAGTGTGCAGTGTTTATTTCTGCCGGAAGAGGGAGCTTCAGGGACAGACTTTGGTTTAGTCATGAAGCCTGCAGCACTCCCAAGTGGTTGTGGTTGACCAAGCAATTTATGCTTTTACCTTTCTACTTCCAGAGGCTTGTTCACTTATCAGTAAGCATTAATTTATTCTCCCCTCAGATGCCTTTTACTTTCTTCTTTTCTGCCTAGAATTAGCTGCTCTTCCAATTTTGCAGCTGTATGTTTCCACCCCAGCTGGAATTTCTCCGTAACATCCATTGTAGCTATTCTTCAATCTAGAGCCTCTATTTCCTGTTATAGCTGGTCAGGTCTAACTCCTCAAAATACTCTGCACCCTGCTTCCCTTATCTGCTGGCCACTTTTTTCCCCCACATACACACTGCCATTTCCCACCCTTCACTCAGTTGTTCCCTGCCACCTCGACAAATTTAAGTCAGTAAAATAGAGTAAGTGTTCCTGATTGTTAAATTGTAAAGCATCCCAAAGTGTGGTTTTGTACTCGAATGAACACTATGTAAGGATTCCCTTACATAGATGCGGTTGCATGAGTCTTAAGAAAAAATAACGTTATTGGTATTTATTTAAATTACTGTCAAAATATAATGTCAAGATCTAATTCAAAGATTCCACAAAGCCTTCCTTGACTGCCCCAACTGAAGATTATCCATTTTCCCTGAAATCCCATCAACTTTTCTATTTTGTACGGAGGCTCATGAGACTCTGTCTAAAAAAAAAAAATAGAAACAATCAAATGGCTTGCTTCTGTTCTTTGATTTGCTAGTAAGCAAAAATGACACATGGTGACAGGAGTTATGTGAGGCTGTCAGGTTGACTGGGAGGGGTTTGTGATCCTACTTGCGGATGGTCAGGAGATGCTTTCAGGAAAGACACTATTTATATGAGACCTGGAAGATGGGCCTTAGCTTTGCAGAAGGTACAGAGTCAGGAAATAGCACGGGGGCCCTGGGGCTGGAAGACATGGGCGTATTTGAAGAACAGAAAGGAGACCAGCGTAGCATAACTGAGGTGGGAAAAGCAAGTGAAGAGATGGGGCTGGAGGGCTTTCAACAAATACCAAATGCTTGGTCTGGGGTGGGTCCCAGGCATCAGCATTTAAAAAAACTCTCCTAGTGAAACTAATGGCCCTGGGAACCACTGGCTTCAAATGTTGCTATCAGTAAATGGATGAAATACCTTTGAAATACTTTTTTTTTTTTTTAAAGAGTCTCACTCTGTTGCCCAGGCTGGAGTACAGTAGCACGATCTTGGCCCACTTTAACCTCTGCCTCCCAGGTTCACACAATTCTCTTGCTTCAGCCTCCCCAGTAGCTGGGATTACAGGTGCCTGTCACTATGCTTAGCTAATTTTTTTTTGTGTGTGTATTTTTAGTAGAGACAGGGTTACACCATGTTGTCCAGGCTGGTCTTGAACTCCCGACCTCAGGTGATCCACCCACCTCAGCCTCCCAAAGTGCTACAATTACAGGTGTGAGCCACTGTGACCAGCTGAGTAAATGGGTTAAATATCTTTTAACTGAATTAATACAAGGTAATTGTATTGAGGAAGAGTGAGCTTCAGATACATTAATAAAATAAAAAAATACAAAAATTAACTGGGAGTGGTGGTGCACACCTGTAGTCCCAGCTACTCAGGAGGCTGAGGTGGGAGGATTGTTTGAGCCTGGGAGGTGGAGGCTGTAGTGAACCATGCTCGCGCCACTACACTCCAGCCTGGGTGACACAGCAAGCCCCTGTCTCAAAAAAGAAAAAAGTTTCATCACTACTAGTTACTATTTGAGATCTTTTTTTTTTTTTTTTTTTTTTTCTGAGATGGAGTTGTGCTCTTGTTGCCCAGGCTGGAGTGCAATGGTGCAATCTTGGCTTACTGCAACCTTTGCCTCCCAGGTTCAAGCGATTCGCCTGCCTCAGCCTCCGAGTAGTTGAGATAACAGGCATGCACCAACACGCCTGGCTAATGTTTTTTGGATTTTTAGTAGAGACAGGGTTTCTTCATGATGGTCAGGCTGGTCTCCAACTCCTGACCTCAGGTGATCCGCCCACCTCGGCCTCCCAAAGTGCTGGGATCACACGTGTGAACCACCACACCCGGCTTGAGATCTTATTTTTAACAAATGTAGGTATCCATTTATGTATTTCTTTATTCATATTTTAGAGATAGTGTCTTGCTCTGTCACTCAGGCTAGAGTGCAGTGGTGCAACCATAGCTCGCTGCAGCCTTGAACTCCTGGGCTCAAGCCATTCTCCCATCTCAGCCTCCCAAGCAGGGAGGACTACAGGTGTGCACCACCATGCCTAGCTAATTTTTTGATTTTTTATTTTTTTGGAGAGATAGAGTGTCACTATATTGCCCAGTCTGGTCTTGAACTCCTGGCCTCAAGCAATCCTCGTGCCTCAGCCTCCCAAAGTACTGGGATTATAGGCATGAGCCACTGTGCCCAGCCCCTAGTTATTTATTTAACAAAAACTTAATTGAGCCTCTACTGTATTAGGATACTTCCAATGGAAGAAAATTCAACCCAATTGGCCTAAACAATAAGGAAATATATTGATATTATCTTCAGAGTAAGACATTCAGAGCTAGGGCTCTGGCCTCCTCTCTGTGTGGTCTTTTTTTCTCAGGTTGTCAGCAAGATGGCTAAGCAGTTCCCGACATCACATGTAGACAATGCCCAGAGGAAGGGAGAGTGACATCTCTTTCCTGGGATACCTGTTAGGAGCAAGAAAATCTTTCCCAGAAGTCCTCTTAGCGGACTTGCCAGCATTAGCCAGAATTGGGTTACATGTTCATTGGGTTTTGTTTTATTTTTGCTTTTTTTTTTTTTTGAGACAAGATCTGGCTCTATTGCCCAGGCTGGAGTGCAGTGGTACTATCTTGGCTCACTGCAACTTCTGCCTCCTGAGCTCAAGCGATTCTCTCACTTCAGCCTCTCAAGTAGCTGAAACTATAAGTGTTCACCATCATGTCTGACTAATTTTTTGTATTTTTTGTAGAGTTGGGATTTCCCCATGTTGGCCAGGCTGGTCTTGAACTCCTGAGCTCAAGTGATCCTCCCACCTCAGCCTCCTAAGTAATTAGGAAGATAGGTGTGTGCCACCACACTTGGCTAATTTTTGTATTTTTTGTAGAGATGGGCGTTTCACCATGTTGCCCAGGCTGGTCTCGAACTTCTGGTCTCAAGTGATCTGTCCAACTCGGTCCCCCAAAGTGCTGGGATTACAGGTGTGGGCCACTGTACTTGGCCCATGATCATTCTTTTTAAATTTTTTATTTTTTAATTTATTATTATTTTTTTAACACCCGGTGCAGTGGCTCAAGTCTGTAATCCCAGCACTTTGGGAGGCCGAGGTGGGTGGATCACCTGAGTTCAGGAGTTGGAGATCTCAGCCTGGCCAACGGTGAAATCCTGTCTTTACTAAAAATACAAAAATTAGCCAGGCGTGGTGGTATGCACCTGTAATCCCAGCTACTTGGGAGGTTGAGGCAGGAGAATCGCTTGAATTCAGGAGGCGGAGGTTACAGTGAGCCGAGATTATGACACTGCACTCCAGCCTGGGGGACAGAATGAGACTCCACCTCAAAAAAAAAAAAAAAAAATTGGCCGGGCACGGTGGCTCAAGCCTGTAATCCCAGCACTTTGGGAGGCCGAGATGGGTGGATCACGAGGTCAGGAGATCGAGACCATCCTGGCTAACACGGTGAAACCCCGTCTCTACTAAAAAATACAAAAAAAAAAAAAAAAAAACTAGCCGGGTGAGGTGGCAGGCGCCTGTAGTCCCAGCTACTCGGGAGGCTGAGGCAGGAGAATGGCGTGGACCCGGGAGGCGGAGCTTGCAGTGAGCTGAGATCCAGCCACTGCATTCCAGCCTGGGAGACAGAGCGAGACTCCGTCTCAATTTTTTTTTTTTTACAAATGGTGTCTCCCTCTGTCGCCCAGGCTGGAGTGCAGTGGCATGATCGCAGCTCACTGCAGCCTAAACCTCCCCAGCTCAAGCCATCCTCTTGCCTCAGCCTCCCAAGTAGCTGGGATTACAGGTGTGCACCTCCAGGCTTGGCTCTTATTCTTTTTATTGTTTTTGAAACTATAAAACCTATTTTTAAAAAATGTTTTGGTTGTTTTTATTGCTGCTTTTCCTTTTAGGGTTAGAACAGAAGTTTTGATGGGAAACAGGTTAGGACACCTTCGTCTCTTCCATAGCGATGGTCATAGAGAAACAGGACATATTTATAAACTCTCAAGTGATCTTAAAATGTGCAAAAGCTGCTGACCTCCCGGGAGTGAAGGGCAAAGCTCGTTAGCATCAACTGTGGCTGGGGAGGACCGTAGGCAAGAGGGAGGGGCAAGTGTGACTCGGTGCTGTGTGGGCCAGTGTTTAGGGGCCAGTGTGTCCCTGCAAGGGCATGGGACAGTGGTCTGTTCTGCACTGTGCGTGAGTCCTCGAGGAAGTCCACTTACCAGTTTCCCCTCACTGGTATTTTTGGGAGTTTCTGAAGAATGCTTGTACTCTCCACAAATCTGTGATTGTCGTCATTTGTCACTCAGCCAGCTGGCTGCCTTGGGAGATTCTGCCCATGACCTCTTGACACCTTAGACTTGGCTTCTCTGGGCTGCCTCAGGGATCCAGCTCTTTCCTTAGGACAGCTAGACATGGGGATAGTGAAAGGAAATTGCAACGTGGAGAAATCACAATTGTGTGCCGCAGATATAAATGCTCCAAGGTCCTGCTCCTTCCCTGGGGGATCTGATAGGTCATTCCTGTCCTTGGCCCAGAACTGACATCCTTCCTTAGCTATATCCCCCAAACCTTCAGCCAAACCTCACCCCCTTCTGTAGGGCCCAGTGTAAGGAGAAAAAAAAATTTGCCTCCTACCCAGATGACATCATCATAACCTCCAGATGATGTTATTGCCATTCTGCCCGCAATGAAGACAAAGTTAACGTTAGTTTGCAGGAATTTCAGCATATATATATATGCTGAATTTATATATATATATATATATATTAAAAAACAGAGTTTCGTTCTTGTTGCCCAGGCTGGAGTGCAGCAGCGAGATCTCGGCTCACCGCAACCTCTGCCTCCCAGGTTCAAGCGATTCTCATGCTTCAACCTCCCGAGTAGCTGGGATTACAGGTGTGTGCCACCACACCCAGCCAATTTTTGTATTTTTAGTACAGACGAGGTTTCACCATGTTGGCCAGACTGGTATTATTGTCATTATTTTTTGAGACAGGGTCTCACTCTGTTGCCCAGGCCAGAGTGCAATGGTGAGATCATGGCTCCCTGCAGCCTCGACTTTCCCAGGCTCAAGTGATCCCCCCACCTCAGCCTCCCAAGTCGCTGGGACTAATAGGTGTGCACCACCATGCCCAGCCAATTTTTGTGTTTTTTTGTAGAGACAGGGTTTCACCATGTTGCCCAGGCTGGTCCCAAAGTCCTGGGCTCAAGTGATCCACCTGCCTCAGCCCCACAAAGTGCTGGGATTACAGGTGTCAGCCACTGCGCCCGGCCCTAACTTTTTTTTCTTTTTTTCTTTTCTTTTGAAATAGAGTCTTGCTCTGTCACCCAGGCTGGAGTGCAGTGGCACTATCTCGGCTCACTGCAAACTCCACCTCCCGGGTTTACGCCATTCTCCTGCCTCAGCCTCCCAACACAGCAAAACTCCTTCTCTACTAAAAATACAAAAAATTAGCTGGGTGTGGTGGTGGGTGCCTGTAGTCCCAGCTATTGTATTTTTTGTAGAGATGGGGGTTTCACCATGTTGCCCAGGCTGGTCTTGAACTTCTGGTCTCAAGTGATCTGTCCAACTCAGTCCCCCAAAGTGCTGGGATGACAGGTGTGGGCCACCATACTTGGCCCATGATCATTCTTTTTAAATTTTTAATATATATTTTTTTTTTTAACACCGGGTGCAGTGGCTCACGCCTGTAATCCCAGTGCTTTGGGAGGTCGAGGTGGGAAGATCACCTGAGGCCAGGCGTTTAAGACCATACCTGGCAACATAACAAGACCCCTGTCTCTACAAAAGACAACAACTTAGTTGGGTTAATTTAAAAATAGATTCTATAGTTTCAACACCAATAAAAAGAATGAGAGCCAGGCCTAGAGGTGCAGGCCTATAGTCCCAGCTACTTGGGAGGCTGAGGCAGCAGGGTTGCCTGGGAGGTCAAAGCTGCAGTGAGCTATAATTGCATCACTGCACTCCAGTCTGGGAGACAGAGTAAGGTTCTGTCTCCAAAAAAAAAAAAAAAAAAGAAAGAAAGAAAAAAAGGAAGAAGATGATGTCTGGATATAAGGGACTCTGATGTCAGGGTGTGAGTCTGTTGTCCTTTCTCTCATAGTTGCAAGATTATTGCCACAACTCCAGACATCACATCTGTATTCAAAGGAGGAGGCAGAGAGGATTGGGGTCAGCCACATGGGTTTCTTTTACGAAGAAAAGCGTTCTCTGACTTCCTTCAGGTCTCATTGGTCAGAACTGGGTCCAGTGGCCTTCAATAGCTGCAGAGTAGGCTGCGAAGTAGGGAGTAGGGTTTTTATGTTTGGTTTAGACCAAGGTTTCTCTAACTCAGAACTATTGACAGACGTATTGGCCTGGATAATTCTTTGCTCGGAGCTGTCCTGTGCATTGTAGGATGTTAACAGCATCCCTGGCCTCTACCCTGTGGACCCCAGTCATCCTTAGCTGTGATAACTGAGAAAGTCTCCAGACATTTTCTAAGTTCCCTGGGAGGCAAAATTTTCCCTCCTTGTAAACCACTGGTTTAGACCAATTATAATCTATTAGTTGAAGCTGAATGTGTCGTCACCCTGAAAAAAAATCAGAATGCCATAAAGGTCATGGATTTGAGGGTAGGCAGTCAAAAGCAGCTGTCTTCTGGATAAACTCAATGTACACACCCTTTTTTGTTTTTGTTTTTGAGATGGAGTCTCACTCTGTTGCCTGCGCGATCTTGACTCACTGCAAGCTCTGCCTCCAGGGTTCACGCAATTCTCCTGCCTCAGCTTCCTGAGTAGCTGGGACTACAGGCACCCGCCACCATGCCCAGCTAATTTTTTGTATTTTTAGTAGAGACAGGGTTTCACTGTGTTAGCCAGGATGGTCTTAATCTCCTGACCTCGTGATCCTCCCGCCTCAGCCTCCCAAAGTGCTGGGATTACAAGCGTGAGCCATCGCGCCCAGCCTTTTTTTTTCTTTTCTTTTTGACATGGAGTCTCACTCTGTCACCCAGGCTGGAGTGCAATAGTGTGATCTCAGCTCACTGCAACCTCCACCTCCCGGGTTCAAGCAATTCTCCTGCCTCAGCCTCCCAAGTAGCTGGGATTACAGGCACCTGCCATCATGCCTGGCTAATTTTTGTATTTTTGTAGAGACGGGGTTTTGCCACATTGGCCAGACTGGTCTTAAACTCCTGACCTCAGGTGATCCACCCGCCTTGGCCTCCCAAAGTGCTGGCGTGAGCCACCTCACCTAGCCAATGTACACATCTGTAGGCCAGTGATTCATAAAGTAAAGTGTGCATGACGCCACTGCGGGACTTGTTAAAGATACAAATGTAGCCAGATGCTGTGGTTTACACCTGTAATCCCAGCACTTTGGGAGGCTGAAATGGGAGGATCAATTGAGGCCAGGAGTTTGAGACCAGTCCAGGCAACATAACAAGACGCTGTCTGTACAAAAAATTAAAATGAAAATGTCTCAGCCCTTCCACTATGGTCTGACTTAGCAAGGCCTGGGTAGGGTCAAGAATCTGCATTTTTAATCAGACCCCATGGGATTCTGGATGTGGCTAAAGAAACATGGCCGCACACAGCCTTTGTGCTCTGGGTTCCTCCCACTTTTCATTGGTGTCACTTCCAAAAACCTCTTCCTCACTGGGTGCTCTTCAAAAATTGGGCCAAATTGTCCACATTGCAGGATAATTCAGGTTCTTGTGCCCTGGTATTCACTGGAATCTCCTCAGGTAGTGCCCAGGTGCCCAGCAGGGGCCAGCAAAGCAGAGGTGCTAAGCAACTACGTGCAGCCCAAACATTCAGAAAAACTGTTACAGGCCGGGCGTGGAGGCTCATGCCTGTAAACCCAGCACTCTGGGAGGCCGAGGCAGATCACCTGAGGTCGGGAGTTTGAGACCAGCCTGACCAACATAGAGAAACCCCGTCTCTACTAAAAATATAAAACTAGCAGGGCCTGATGGCGCATGCCTGTAATCCCAGCTACTCAGGAGGCTGAGGCAGGAGAATCGCTTGAACTCAGGAGGCAGAGGTTGCAGTGAGAAAGAAAAGCTGTTACACATTGCTATATATCAAATGAACCAGTTTTTTCAATACCCCCTCAAACTTTTTATTATAAAAATGTTTCAAGCATACCAAAAAGTTGAAAGAAAAATAGAGGCCGGGCACGGTGGCTCAAGCCTGTAATCCCAGCACTTTGGGAGGCCGAGACAGGCGGATCATGAGGTCAGGACATCAAGACCATCCTGGCTAACACGGTAAACCCCATCTCTACTAAAAAATACAGAAAACTAACCCGGTGAGGTGGTGGGCGTCTGTAGTCCCAGCTACTCGGGAGGCTGAGGCAGGAGAATGGCGTAAACCCGGGAGGCGGAGCTTGCAGTGAGCTGAGATCCGGCCACTGCACTCCAGCCTGGGCTACAGAGCGAGACTCTGTCTCAAAAAAAAAAAAAAAAAAAAAAAAAGAAAGAAAAATAGACTAGCATAATGAATCTTCCTCTTAGATTCAATAGTTAACATTTTTGTGGTATTTGCTCTATCCATCTACCATCTATTCATCCATCCATCCATCCATCCATCCATCATCTAGCTATCTAGCTAGCTATCCTCTATCTAATCTATTCATCCATCCATGTGTCTATCTATCCTCTGTCTGTTCATTCATCTGTCTGCCTATCTATGTATCTATCCATCTGTCTATCATCTATATATCTTACATATATATTTTTTAAATTTGAGACAGAGTCTCACTCTGTCGCCCAGGTTGGAGTACAGTAGGGGGAATCTCAGTTCACTGCAACCTCCACCTCCTGGGTTCAAGGGATTCTTCTGCCTCAGCCTCCCAAGTAGCTAGGATTAGAGGTACATGCCAGCTAATTAAAAAAAATTTTTTTTTATTTGTAGTAGAGACAGAGTTTCACTATATTGGCCAGGCTGGTCTCAAACTCCTGACCTTAAATGATCCACCCATCTTGGCCTCCTAAAGTGCTGGGATGACAGGCATGAGCCACAGTGCCCAGCCTTATCTATCTATCTATCTATCAATCATCTATCTATCTATCATCTGTCTATTTATCTATGTATCTATATCTATGTATCTATCTATACCTCTATCATCTATCTGTCTATCTATCTATTCATCTATCTATCCATCCATCCGTCCCCACTTCCCTTCCTCCATTTGTCCATCCATCCATCCTTCCATCCACCCATCCATCCACCCATCCATCCATCCATCCTTCCATCCATTCATCCATTTATTTATCTATCTATCTAATATGTTGATCATCTATCCTATCTATCTATCATCTGTCCCTCCATCTATGTATCCATCTATCTTTCTATCTATCCAGCTATCAATCTTTCTGTCCATCTATCTGAATCATTGGAAAAGAGGTTACGAACATCACATTTTTACCCCTAAATACTGCACTTCAGCTTGCCTCTCCTGAGGGTAACTGTGATACTATTATCACATCTAATAAATGATCCCATAATTTTATCTATTATTCAGTCTACATTCAAATTTTCCTGAGCATCCCAAGAATATCTGTAAGAGCTAATTATTTTTTGAACCAGGATCCGACAAATGATTTTCATGTTTTGCTTTGGTTATGACATCACCTTCTTCTCTTAATCTAGAACAATCCCCTGCTTTTTTCCTTTCTAGGACATTGACATTTGGGGAATCCAGGCTAGCTGACTTAAAAATGTCCCAGAGTCTGGAGGTGTCTCATGATTTCCTCATGAATGTGTACTGTTTTGAAAAATATAATACAGAATAGAAAGCATTTCTGATCTCTCCATTTGCAGCTCTTCCTCACCGGTCCCTCCCACTTTCTCTCTTACTCAATAGCTGCACCGTGTCTTCGTGTCCAAGCAAAAACCTTTCTCTCTCTCTTCCTCTTACTCCTCCAGCCTAACTCATCAGCAAAGCCCATCCGCTCAGCCTCCAACACACACCTAGGCTCTTTCAGCCCTGTCCCTTCACCGACAGCCGTGTCCAAGCCACCATCTCCTCTCCTCTTCCCTCCCGACTAGTCTCTGCTCCCACTGGGCCTCGGACAATTCATTCTCCTCTCAGCAGTCTAGGAGTGCACAGATCTCCAGAAAGATGATGGCTGGAGCCACATCCCTCGTCCCTCATTTTCAACGCTCTCTTTGAGCAAATACAACAGTGGGGAGAGGAAAGTACTCGGGGTCTGAAGGGAGGAAGTGAGGGGGAGCCCAGGGTACCTGAGAGGTATATGCCGGCACCCTCCTCACTGGCCTCACTTCTGCCTCTTCCCACTCCCTGGTTTGCCAGTCCCAGTGAGTTACTGGAACCAAGAACCCTTTCTGGCTTAAAACTTTCCCAGGGGCCACCCAGGCTATTTACTTAAGTCTTTATTTATTTTGAGACGGAGTCTTGCTCTGTTGCCCAGGCTGGAGTGACATGGTGCTATCTCAGCTCACTGTAACCTCCGCCTGCCAGGTTCAAGTGATTCTCCTGCCTCAGGCTTCTAAGTAGCTGGGATTACAGGCATGCACCACCACACCTGGCTAATTTTTGTATTTTTAGTAGAGACGGGGTTTTGCCATGTTGGTCAGGCTGGTCTTAAACGCCTGACCTCAGGTGATCCACCACCTCGGCCTCCCAAAGTGCTGGGATTACAGGCGTGAGCCACTGTGCCCAGCTCGCCCAGGACATTTGGAGCACAATCCCAGCTCTTGGCTTTGGACAACCAGGCTCACCTCTGTCCATTTTGCTCCCACTCAGTCTCCCTTAGTCACTTTTTTTTTTTTTTTTGAAACAGGGTCTCATTTTGTCATCCAGGCTGGAGTGCAGTGGCATAGACAAAGCTCACCGCAGCCTTGACCTCCTGGGCTCAAGCAATCCTCCTGCATCAGCCCCTCAAGTAGCTGGGACTACAGGCATGCACCACCGCACCTGGCTAATTTTTGTGTTTTTTGTAGGGAGGGGATCTCACTATGTTGCACAGGCTAGTCTCAAACTCCTGAGTTCAAACGATCCTCCTGGCTCAGCCTCCTAAAGTGCTGGGATTGCAGGTATGAGCTACTGCATCTGGCCCCATAGCTACCGTTACATTCTTCACAATGCCTGTCACTATCTGGAATTTTCTCACTAGTTGTGTATGTGTACACACACAGGATTATGTGGCAGTTCCCCACCCCATTAGAATAATAACCGACCAGGCGTGGTGGCTCACGCCTGTAATCCCAGCACTTTGGGAGGTCGAGGTGAGCGGATCACTTGAGATCAGGAGTTCAAGACCAGCCTGGCTAACATGGCGAAACCCCGTCTCTACTAAAATACAAGAATTAGCTGGGCGTGGTGGCATGTGTCTGTAGCAGGAGAATTGCTTGAACCTGGGAGGCGGAGGTTGCCGTGAGCCAAGATTGTGCCACTGCACTCCAGCCTGGGTAACAAGAGTGAGACTCCGTCTCAAAAAAAAAAAAAGAAAAAAAAAGAAAAATGAAAGACAAGGCTATGCAACTCGACTCTAAGAAGCTAACCGCGTGTGACTTTTTAAATTTAAATGAATTAAAATTAAAAAACTGTGCTCTTCAATTGCGCCAGCCACATGTGAAGTGCTTGATGGAAACAGGTGTCTGGAGCCACCATACTGAACAGAGCAGTTATAGAATGTTCCCATCACTGTAGAAAGGGGATTTCCCTTTCTCAAAGTTCTATCATTCAGTCCACAGCAGAGTATTCATTTATTTATTTATTGTCATCCAGGCTGGAGTGCGGTGGTGTGATCTCGGCTCACTTGCAGCCTCCACCTCTGGGACTTGAGCGATCCTTCCACCTCAGCCTCCCTAGTAGCTGGGTCCACAAGTGCAGGCCACTACGCTTCTTGGCTAATTTATTTTCTTGCCTTCTTTTTTTGTTTTGTTTTGTTTTGTTTTTTGAGATGGAGCCTGTCTCTGTCCCCCAAGCTGGAGCGCAGCGGCACGATCTTGGCTCACTGCAGCCTCTGCCTTTTGGGGTTCGAGCGATTCTCCTGCTTCAGCCTCCCAAGTAGCTTTGACTATAGGCTTGAGCCAAAATTCCTGGGTCATTTTTGTAATTTTAGTAGAGACAGGATTTTGCCATGTTGGCCAGGCTGGTCTTGAACTACTGACCTCACGTGATCTGCCTGCCTTGGCCTCCCAGAGTGCTGGGATTACAGGTGTGAGCCAGAGCATCCGGCCCCCTTCCTCCCTTCCTTCCTTTTTTCCTTCCTTCCTTTCCAGACGGGGTCTCATTATGTTGCCCAGACTGGGAGAATAATTTTTTTTTATTAGTCCATATAGATCTGTCTTATTCTTGTTTCCAGCTACAAAATATTCTATCGTGTAGATCTGTACTGTTTGAGATGGTAATCACTAATCACACATGGCTATTTAAATTTGTCTTCTTCTTCATTTTTATTTTTCAGAGATGAGGTCTTGCTATGTTGCTCAGGCTGGAACGTAGTGGCACAATCATAGCGCACTGCAGTCTCAACCTCCCAGCCTCAAGTGATCCTCCCACCTCAGCCTCCCGAGTCGCTGGGACTATAGGTGTGCAGCACCACAGCCAGCTAAATTTAAATTAATTAAAATTAAATAAAGTTAGTCCCTCAGGTGTACTGGCCACATTTCAAATGCTCAGTGGAAACACATGACTGGAGCCACTGTACTGGGTGGCGACACAGGCCACTTCCATCACTGCAGAAAGCTCTATCGGATGGTGCCGGTGTAGATGGACCACACTTCAGCTAGCAATCCCTTCCTGTTGGATATTCAGCTTGCTTCCAGTATGGTGCTACTAAAACCACTGCAATGAAAGCTATTCTTTTTCTTTTTCTTTTTTATTCTTTTTGAGATTGGGTCTCACTGTCTCCCAAGGTGGAGTGCAGTGGTGTGATCTTGGCTCACTGCAACCTCCACCTCCTGGGTTCAAGCGATCCTCCCACTTCTTTCCACTTCTTTCTCCCAAGTAGCTGGGACTACAGACATGCGCCACCATGCCCAGCTAACTTTTGTATTTTGTGTAGAGACGGGGCTTCACCATGTTGCTCAGGCTGATCTCAAATGCCTGCCTGCCTCGGCCTCCCTAAGTGCTGGGATAATAGGCATGAACCACATCACCCAGTCAAGGCTATTTCTTTTTTTAAAATTTAAACAGGGGCCATGCTAAACTACTCTGTATCATTCCAATTTTAGCATATGTGCTGCCAAAGTGAGCACAAGTATTTTATTTGTTATTGTTATTATTATTTTTTGAGACAAAGTCTTGCTCTGTCGCCCAGGCTGGAGAGCTGTGGCATGATCACAGCTCACTGTAGCCTCGACCTCCCGGGCTCAAGTGCTCCTCCTACCTTAGCCTTCCAAGTAGATGGGACTACAGGCATGCACCACCATGCCTGGCTAAATTTTTGTATTTTTCGTAGAGATGGAGTAGCATTATGTTGCCCAGGCTGGTCTCAAACTCCGGAGCTCAAGTGATTGGCGCACCTCAGCCTCCCAAAGTGCTGGGATTACAGATGTGAGCCACTGTATCCGGCTGGCTATATTTATCCATAGATTTTTGCCTTTGTGTGCATATATATCTGAAAGATAACTTCTCAAAGCAAACTTGCTGGGTCAAAGGCCATATGCATTTCAAATTTAGACAGGCTTTGTCAAATTTTCCTCCGAAGAGGTTACACAAATTTACCCTTCTACCAACAGCAGCCAGCAGTGCCTGCTTCCCCATACCCTAACAACACAAGGAGCTTCTCACACTGAGCTTTGCCTATTTATCTGCTAGGTGAATTAAAGTATCTCACGATAGTTTTTTTTTTTTTTTTTTTTGGGGATGGAGTTTCACTCTTGTTGCCCAGGCTGGAGTGCAATGGCGTGATCTCGGGTCACTGCAACCTCTGCCTCCCGGGTTCAAGTGATTCTCCTGCCTCAGCCTCTGGAGTAGCTGGGATTACAGGCGCCCGCCACCATGCCCAACTAATTTTGTATTTTTAGAAGAGATGGGGCTTCTCCTTGTTGGTCAGGCTGGTCTTGAACTCCTAACCTCAGGTGATCCACCCGACTCGGCCTCCCAAAGTGCTAGGATTACAGGTACGAGCCATCGTGCCCGGTGATAGTTTTACCTTAAAAATTGTTCTGTGTTCCCTCACACAATAAGGACCTCATTGATTATTTCACTTGACAAAGTCACTTTCCATGTGGAAAACACTTCTTGAAGCCCTTGGGATCTCAGCTGGGGACGTGGGGACTTTGCCCTCCAGGAGGGCATCTAATGTTTGTAATGATTGCCTCATCTGTCGTTTGCACTGAGCTCATGTTGCTAATTATTAGCTATGGTGGATGCGGAGAGAAAGACGGAATTGGATGTGGAACGGCAGAAGCTATGACAAGCTGCAAGAGGGTCTGGCTGTCACTGTTTACAAAATTATAATATTTCTCAAAGGTAATTTTGTTATAAAGTAATTGTGCAGTTTGTTCATTTAACTGTGCAGTTTATTTGTTCATTTAACAAATAAGGGACTGTAGAGATGGGGTCTTGCTATGTTGCCTGGGCTGATCTGGATCTCCCGGGCTCAAGTGATCCTCCTGTCTCGGCCTCCCAAAGTGCTGGGATGACAGATGTGAGCTACTGCACCCAGCCGGCAGGGCTGTCCTTTTTCACTTGCCCCAACCTCAGTGGCTGATGTACTGATTTGCTCCTGGAATCTAAGATTCATGCAGCCACAGAGGGACAACCCTGGCGACTTAGCCGAAGTGTGTAACATTGAAAAGAATTATAGCCGGGTGCAGTGGCTCACACTTGTAATCCCAGAACTTTGGGAGGCCGAGGTGTGCTGATCACAAGGTCAGGAGTTTGAGACCAACCTGCCCAACATGGTGAAACCCTGTCTCTACTAAAAATACAAAAATTAGCTGGGCATGATGGCATGCACCTGTAATCCCAGCTACTTAGGAGGCTGAGGCAGGAGAATTGCTTGAACCCAGTAGGCAGGGGTTGCAGTGAGTTGAGATCGTACCACTGCACTCCAGTCTGAGAGACAGAGCATGACTCCGTCTCCAGAAAAAAAAAGAAAATAAAGAGAATTATGGTGTGCCCATGCTCACAGCCGAAATCAGAAAACAACTCTAAAAAACAACCCTAAAAGTCCACCAGTGTAGGCCAGGCACAGTGGCTCAGCCTATAATCCCAGCACTTCGTTCTGTTACACAGGCTGGAGTTCAGTGGCACAATCTCGGCTCACTGCAACCTCCACCTCCCGGGTTCAAGCAATTCTCCTGCCTTAGCCTCCCGAGTTGCTGGGATTACAGGTGCCTGCCACCACACCTGGCTAATTTTTGTATTTTGAGTAGAGACGGGGTTTCACCATATTGGTCAGGCTGGTCTTGAACTCCTGACCTCAATCTATCCACCAGTCTCGGACTCCCAAAGTGCTGGGATTACAGGCGTGAGCCACTGCACCCAGCCAAGAACACTTTTTATATTTTATTTTCACACTGAAAATCAGTCACATTTGCTTCAGCCTCAAAGAGCGTGAAATTAAATGAGTGCTGATAGCAAACCGCACTTTTTTCTAAACAGGAAATTTGTTAATGGGTATGGAGTTGTAGTTTTGCAAGATGAAAATGGGGACCGAGTTTCAGTTTGGGAAGATGAAACCGTTCTGGAGATGAATGGTGGCAATGGTTGCACAGCAATGTGAATGCCCTTAGTGTCACACATACGAATGGATAGAATGGTTAAAAACTATGGGCATGGTGGTAAGACATGGCAAAGTGTTTAGAAAGCAGGCAGAAACAGGAAGCAATTGTTGAGTCTTCCATTTGGGGGGCTTCTAAAATGTTCCCTGAAGGTGGAGCAGTGCCCCCTCCCAGCGTGGGGAGGTTTCTGTGCGTGCTCACGGGCACCACGCTGAATTAGGGGCTGGCAATGGCCCTGGTGAAATGTTACCGAACCTAAATTGAGAGTCCATGGCCCAGAAGCCAGAGCATCTCTCAAGCATATGGAGGCTGTCTTGGCACCCCAGTTCTCCCCAAGGCCGCCACAAAAACACAAGGCAGCCACAAGGGGGAGTGGGGAGGTGACTCACTCCTAGCCGGGTGCTGGCATCACCTAAGGGAAGTGGGCATGGAGTGTGGTACCCGCAGGCGGCGCCACCGTTCCCCACTCCCTCCCTGCACCCCTCCATCTCCTCCGTCCTTTAAAAACTGTGATAAAATACCCATAACAGAACTCGTCATTAAAAAAAAATCACCATTTTAACCATTTTGAAGTGTACAGTTCAGTCGCATTTAGGACAATGTTATGCAACCACCTCCTCCATCTAGTTCCAGAACATTCCTTCACCCCCAAAGGAAACCCCTGCACCTATTACGAGTCACCTCCTATTTCCCCCTCTCCCCAGTCCCTGGCAAATACCAATCTGTTTTCTGTCTCTTTTTCTTTTGTTTTTTAGACACGGTCTTGATCTGTCATCTAGGCTGGAGTGTAGTGGTGCAATCATAGCTCACTGCAGCCTCAAATCCCTGGCCTCGAACAATCCTCCTGCCTCAGCCTCCCAAAGTGCAGAGATAACAGGCATGAGCCCCTCTGTGTTCTGTCTATAGATATGCTTACTCTGGAGATTTCCTACCAATGGAATCTTGCATTGTGTGGCGTTTTGTTTCTGGCTTCTCTCACTTTTTTTTTTTTTTTTTTTTTTTTTGAGACAGAGTCTTGCTCTGTCACCCAGGCTGGAGTGCAGCGGTGTGATCTCAGCTCACTGCAGCCTCCGCCTCCTGGGTTCAAGTGATTCTCCTGCCTCAGCCACCTGAGTAGCTGGGACTACAGGCGCCTGCCACCATGCCTGGTTAATTTTTTTGTATTTTTAGTAGAGATGGGGTTTTGCCATGTTGGTCAGGATAGTCTCGAACTCCTGATCTCAGGTGATCTGCCCACCTCAGCCTCCCAAAGTGCTGGGATTACAGGCGTGAGCCATTGTGCCTGGCCCTGACTTCTCATTTAGCATCATATTTTCAAGGTCCATCCATGGTGTAGTATGTATCAATGTTTTAAAAAAAATTTTTTTTAAGAGGGAGGTCTCTCTGTGTTGGCCAGGCTAGTCTTGAACTCCTGACCTTAAGTGATCCTCCTGCTTCAGCCTCCCAAAGTGCTGAGATTAGAGGTGTAAGCCACATGGCCAGCCAGTATTTCATTTCTTTTTATGGCTGAATCACATTCCATGGTATGGACAGACCACATTTTCTCATCCATTGATGGGTATTTGAGTTGTCTCCCAAATAGTTTTTTAAATGGTTAAAAATGAATGAGTATGATGTGATGTGTATTTTTGCTTTTTGCTGTTATGAATACTGTTGCTATGAACATGCACAGACAGGTATTTGAGTGCCTGTTTTCAGTTCTCTTGGATGTATACCTAGGAGTGGAATTGCTGGGTCATATGGTGATGCTATATATAACTTGATTCTTTTTCTTTTCTTTTTTTTTTGTTTCAATCAAGCAGACCGTGAGCCAGAATAGGTTCAGAGAAACTCCCCGTACGTTAAACTTGTTGATGAACTGCCAAACTGTTTTCTTCCCCTTCCTTTCTGATTTTGATGAGCAAAACTTCTCAATATAGAGACTTTCAGCTCATCCTTGAATCTCCGCCACTCTCTGCACAGCAGCCAGGGATTCCCTTAAAGCTTGCACATGACTCCTGCCCCATCCCTACTTAAACCCCATTAACTGCTTCTTCCCAACGCACACACAAAAAATGCAACTTCCTCTGTGAAGGCTACAAGGCCCAACAGGACCAGGGCCTCCCGATCCTTGCCCCCCGACCACTCAGGTCTGAGGTCAAAGTCATTTCCTTGGAGAGACTCCAAGACTGTCCTATCTGTTGTTCCTCCCACACCATCTCTGTCTTCCACATGACTCTGATTTTGTTTTTCATCACACTCATCACAACCTGAGCAGAAGGAAAGATGATACCTCACTGCAGACCACAAGGTCTAGCTGCCCTGGGCCCGTCCCTGGTGCCACTGTCTGTCTCACAGTCTGTGCTCCAACTGCCAAACCAGCTCCTGCCACAGGCCCTTTGCACTTGCTGCCCACCCCTACCCAGAATGCTCTGCTCTCATGGATGACTTTTTCTCAGTTATTTGGTTTTGACTCAGATTTTACCCATCAAAGAGGCCCTCTGTGGTAGGTTGAACAATGGCCCCTCCAAAGATGCCTGCATCCTAATTTTCTGGGACCTGTGACTGTGTTGCTTTGGGATTAAATCAAAGGTGCCAAGATTGGGAGATGACCTGGGGCTTACCTGGTGGGTTGATGTAACTACAAGGGTACACAGGAGTCAGTCTTGGGGAAGAAGGTGACGTGGAGACAGAGGCAGCGGCTAGAGTGATGCGCTTTGTGGGTGGAGGAGGGGGCTATGAGCCAAGGAGTGCAGGCGACCTCTAGAAGCTGAAAAAGGTGAAGAAACGGATTGTCCCTTAGAGCTTCCAGAAGGGATGCAGCCCTGCAGACTCCTTAACTTTAGCCAGGTAGAACCATTTTGGACTTCTGACCTCCAGAAATGAAAGATAATGAGAAGATAATCAATTTGTGTTGTTTTAAGTCACTATGTTCATGATTTGTTACAGTAGCTAACAGAAAGCTTCTTGACCAACCCAGGCCCCACCCCAGGCAGAGTCTAAGCCGCTCCTTTCTTAGCTGTTCCCTTATTGTCCTCATTTCATTGTTGCTTGAGTATCCTACAAATGGAAGCTCAGAGCTAGTTCAGAGCATGTATATATATATATATATATTTTTTTTTTTTTTTTTTGAGATAAGGTTCCACTCTGTCCCCCAAGCTGGAGTGCAGTGGTGCGATCACAGCTCACTGCAGCCTCAACTGCCCTGGGCTCAAGTGACTCTCCAGCCTCAGCCTCCCCAGTGGCTGGGACCACAAGCACGCACCATCACACCTGGCTAATTTTTAACTATTTTATAGAGATGAGGGTCTCACCATGTTGTCCAGGCTGGTCTCAAACTCCTGGGCTCAAGCAATCCACCCACACATCAGCCTCCCAAAGTGTTGGGATTATAGGCAAGAGCCACCACACCCAGCAGTTTGCAAATTTTAAAACTTTCTGACTGTTGCCAATCTGTCCTCCAGAAACATGTTGCCAATTCCCAGCTTTACCCACACCAAGGGAGAGGTCGCTTCCCTCTACTGTTGGCATCATGGCTACAGAAAACACTGCTGTCCTCCCTGAGGGCACTGTTCCCTCCCTCCCCTTCCCTTGACCACCAGTTAAAGGATATGAAGCCTCAGTCTCCCAGGCTCTTGACATTTTCATGTACTGTTTCCTCTGCCTGCAAATCTTTTCCCAGCTTTGAGTAGCAGGCCTATTTTGTCATTTCCAGGTTAGTTTAACTCAGAGAGGCCTTCCCTGGCCTCCCAACCTAAGGTTGCCATCAGGTCCTGCCTAATCCTACTATCTGTTTTACTTCTTTACTTAGCCCTTTTGGCTCCCTGGTATTTACTTAAGTCTCCAGCATTCTCCACAAGCAGGGGCCTCGTCTGTTTCACCGCTGTATCCCAGTGCCCAGAACAGTGCTTGACGATAGTAGGTGCTCAATAAATACGTGTAGACTAAATAATGAATGAATAATAATATATTTTTTTCTATGTTGGTGAGCTATTTCTGTTATAGTTTTGAGTCTTGTTATCTTCCCAAAGCATCCTTCCTAACTTCAAACCTTCTTAATTAGTTCTCAAGATGGAGTAATAGGAATGGTAGTTGGGTGGGAACATAAACAAGTTTTCAAATGTCAACAATAGTTGATTTTTTAAATACAAGAAGAGACAAAAAGGTCACATATTGTATGACTTTATTTATGGGAAATATCCAGAACAGGCAGACGCACAGAGACAGAAAGCAGATGAGTGGCTGCCAGAGGCTGGAGGAGGGGAATGAGGAGGGAGTGTTTAATGGGTACAGGGTTTTATTTTGGGGTGATAAAAATGTCTGAAACTAGGTAGAGGTGGTGGTTATACAACACTGTGAATATACTAAATGCCACTTTTTAATTAATTTTTTTTTTTGAGAGGGAGTCTTGCTCTGTTGCCCAGGCTGGAGTGCAGTGGCATAATCTCGGCTCACTGAAGCCTCTGCCTCCCAGGTTCAAGTGATTCTCCTGCCTCAGCCCCCCGAGTAGCTGGGATTATAGGCACCCACCATCATGCCCAGCTAACTTTTGTATTTTTAGTAGAGACGGGTTTCACCATGTTGGCCAGGCTGGTGTCGAACTCCTGGGCTTGAGTGATCCTCCCACTTTGGCTTCCCAAAGTGCTAGGATTGTAGGTGTGATCCATTGCGTTCGGCCACTTTTTAATGTAATGTAATTTAATTTAATTTATTTTTTTTTCTTGAGGCAGGGTCTTGCTCTGTTGCACAGGCTGGAGTGCAGTGACGCCATCTCGGTTCACTGCAGCTTCAACCTCCCGGGCTCAAGTGATCCTCCTGCCTCAGCCTCAAGAGAATTTGAGACTACAGGTGCATGCCACCATGCCTGGCTGATTTTTATATTTTTTTGGTACAGACGGCATCTTGCCATGTTGCCCAGGCTGGTCTCAAACTCTTGGCCTCAAGTGATCCTCCCACCTCAGCCTCCCAAAGTGCTGGGATTACAGGCATGAGCCACTGCACTCGGCCTACTTTTTGGTTTTTGGAAGTAGCCCTGTGGACGGGTGTGAGATGATATCTTACTGTGGTTTCAATTCGTATTTTTCTGGTTATGAGTGATGTTCATCTTTTCATTTGCTTATTGGCCATTTGTATATCATCTTTGGAGACAAGACCATTCAAGTATTTTGCCCCCTCCTGCTTTTTCTTTCTTTCTTTTTTTTTTTTGTGAGTCAGGTTCTCGCTCTGTCGCCCAGGCTAGAGTACGGTGGTGTGATCTTGGCTCACTGCAACCTCCACCTCAGCCTCCTGGGTAGCTGGGACCACAGGCACACACCACCACACCCAGCTAATTTTCTTTGTATTTTTATAGAGATGGGGCTTTCACTATGTTGGCCAGGCTGGTCTCAAACTCCTGAGCTCAAGCGATCCTCCCACATCAGCCTCCCAAAGTGCTGGGATGAGAGGCATGAGCCACCACACCTGCCCCCGCCATGTTGCTTTTTGTTTGTTTGTTTGTTTGTTTTTGAGATAGGGCCTTGCTTTGTCATCCAGGCTGGGGTGCAGTGGCTGCTCACGGCTCACTGCAGCTTCAGTCTCCCAGGCTCAAGTGATCCTCCTGCCTCAGCCTGTAGCTGGGACTACAGCACTCACCATCACACCTGGCTAATTTTTTCATTTTTTGGAAAGATGGATTCTTGCTATGTTGCCCAGGCTGGTCTTGAACTCATATCAAGTGCTCTATCTACGTTGGCCTCCCAAAGTGCTGGGATTGTAGGCATGAGCCATCACAATAAACTTTTTGCCATTTTAAAAATTAGGTTATTTGTTGATGAGTTTTAGCATATTCATCCTTTGTTAGATATATGATTTGCAAATAATTTCTCCCATTCCGTAGAAGGAATTCTGTTGATTGTGTCCTTTGATGCATAGTAGGCTCTGCCTTTTTATGAAGAAATGTTAAAGAATTCACAAGTGTTTTTTTTTTTTGAACTGGAGTCTTGCTCTGTTGCCCAGACTGGAGGGCAGTGGTGTGATCTTGCTCACTGCAGCCTCCGCCTCCCAGGTTTAAGCAATTTTCCTGCCTCAGCCTCCCAAGTAGCTGAGACTACAGGTGTGTGCCACCACCCCCGGCTGATTTTTTGTAGTTTTGGTAGAGACAGGGTTTTGCCATGTTGGCCAGGCTGGTCTCGAACTCCTGACCTCAGTGATCCACCCCCCTCAGTTTCCCAAAGTGGTAGGATTACAGAATTCATAAATGCTTTAAAACCATCCCTGACCAGGCATGGTGGCTAATGCCTGTAATCCCGGTACTTTGGGAGGCCAAAGCAGGAGGATCACTTGAGTCCAGGAGTTTGAATCTAGTCTGGGCAACATGGCAAGACCCTGTCTCTATAAAAAGTTTTAAAAAAATTAGCCAGGTGTGGTGGCGAACACCTGTTGTCCCAGCTACCTGGGAGGCTGAGGTGGATCTCTTGAACCCGGGAGGCAGAGGTTGCATTGACGCCCCAGATCACACCACTGCACTCCAGCCTGTGCGACAGAGCCAGACCCTATCTCAAGAGAGGGAGAGAGGGCCGGGCACAGTGGCTCACGCCTGTAATCTCAGCACTTTGGGAGGCCGAGGTGGGTCTTCCCGAGGAAGAGTCTTACTATGTTGCCCAGGCTGGTCTTGAACTCATATCAAGTGCTATATCTACCTTGGCCTCCCAAAATGCTGGGATTGTAGGCATGAGCCATCACAATAAACTTCTTGCCATTTTAAATGGCACGAGATCAGGAGTTTGAGACCAGCCTGGCCAACATAGTGAAACCCCGTCTCTACTAAAAATACAAAAAATTAGCCGGGCATGGTGGCATATGCCTGTAGTCTCAGCTACTCAGGAGGCTGAGGCAGGAGAATTGTTTGAACCTGGGAGGCAGAGGTTGTAGTGAGCTGAGATCGCACCACTGTACACCAGCCCAGGCGACAGTGCGAGACTCCATCTCAAAAATAAAAATAAAAATACAATAAAAATAAAATAAAAATAAAAATAAAAAGAGGGAGAGAGAGAGAAAGAGAGAGAGAGACAGGGAGACAGAGAGAGAAAAGAAAGCCATCACTACGTATAAAAGGGGTTTTGGCAAAAAGTAAGTCTTGCCCTGCCTTGACTTCCCTCCCCAGAGGCAACCTCTATTACCAGTTTGCTGTATAGCTTTCCGGTGATTTTCTTTGAGTTTTCTAATGTAACATTTCCACAGACAATTGTGCAATTTGTTTTTATGCAAAATGAACCTTGGCTATGAGTGGTCTCTGGGGGCCTCAGTATCCCCATTGGTAAGACAAGGGAGTTGGAGTGGATAATTCCTAAAGACTGCTGGGAGGAACACAGCCCGCATGCTGGGAAAGATCCCAGCCATGCTCCTCGGCCCTCCTTTCATGAAGGTTTATGAAGGCTCTGTCTTGATTTTTTTTTTTTTAAGACGGAGTTTCACTCTTTATTGCCCAGGCTGGAGTGCAACGGCATGATCTCAGCTCACCGCAACCTCTGCCTCCCGGGTTCAGGTGATTCTCCTGCCTCAGCCTCCTGAATAGCTGGGATTACAGGCATGCGCCACCACGCCCGGTTAATTTTGTATTTTTAGTAGAGATGGAGTTTCACCATGTTAACCAGGCTGGTCTCAAATTCCCGACCTCAGGTAATCCGCCCGCCTTGGCCTCCCAAAGTGCTGGGATTACAGGTGTGAGCCACCGTGCCCAGCCAGCTCTGTCTTGATTTGAGAGGTTATTTCTTTTTGTTGTTGTTGTTCCTTTGATAGAGGGTCTTGCTCTGTCGCCCAGGCTGGATTGCAGTGGTGTGATCATAGCTTGCTGCAACCTCTACCTCCCGGGCTCAAGTGATCCTCCCACCTCAGCCTCCTGAGTAGCTGGGACCACAGGCATGCACCACCACACCCGGCTTATTTTTGTATTTTGTATTTTTTGTACAGAAGGGGTCTCACTGTGCTGCCCAGGCTGGTCTCAAACTCCTGGGCTCAAGTGATCCTCCTGTCTCAACCTCCCAAAGTGCTGGGATTACAGGCATGTGCCACCATAACCTGGCCCCAAAGAGGTTGTTTTTTAAAGGAGAAAGCCATTTTCTCTGAACAGCATTAGCGTCTGTTCTGTGGGAATACAAGAGTTCTTGTTTTGTTCCACTTAATAAGAACTCAGTTCCTCCTGTCAGCTCGATGCTGGGAAAAACTCTAAGTTCAGTTCTTTATTTTTCAGAAACTCCAAAGAACATGGAAATGAGACCACAGGAAGAATCCAGAACCCATCATAAAATTTCTATCTGCAGTTTGTGTCTACAGTGTGCCAGTTATTGATGAGGGTGAGGCCGAAAGTGGGACAGTGTGGGGAAGATTTTTTAATTGCTCCCCAATTACCATATTCCTTTTTTCTTTTCTTTTTTTTTTTTGAGACAGAGTCTCGCTCTGTTGCCCAGGCTAGAGTGCAGCAGCGTGATCTTGGCTCACTGCAACCTCCGCCTCCTGGGTTCAAGCAATTTTCTGCCTCAGCCTCCCGAGTAGCTGGGATTACAGGCGCCCGCCACCACGCCTGGCTAATTTTTGTATTTTTAGTAGAAACGGGGTTTCACCATCTTGGCCAGGCTGACTCCTTCCCAAAGTGCTGGAATTACAGGCGCGACGCCTGGCTCATATTTCTCTTTTCTTTTTAGTTTTAGAGTCCCTAAAGTTCCAGAGGGGCATATGTCACCCAGCTAGAGGTGATGTTTTCCAGCTTCCACTGAAGCTAGGTGTGACCTCGAGATTATGTTCTGGCCTATAAGATACAGGTAGATGATGTGATGGGAATACTTCCAGGCCACATGGTTAGAAGGGAAGCTCCTAACCTTCTAACCTTTCCCACTCTCTTTGAGCTGGAACATGGACAGGGTTCGAGAAGCCAGCTCTGTCCCTGGGGATGGTGGAGCAGCTGGATGCTGGGTCCCTGGGTCCCTGGGTGACCACATGGAGGTGAATCTCCTGCCTTCTTAGACTAGTAGCCACCTCTGCAATGTTAAGGGAGAGAGGAATACGTTTCTAATTTGTTAGAGCCACTGTATTTGGGGTCTCTTAGGAGCTCAACATATACCCTAATACAGGTGGCTTTCACCTTTTTAGACAACTTTTTATTTTTTGAGACAGAGTCTTGCTCTGTCACCCAGGTGGAGTATAGTGGTGTGATCTCGGCTCACTGCAACCTCCGCCTCCCAGGTTCAAGTGATTCTCCTGTCTCAGCCTCCCAAGTAGCTGGGACTACAGGTGCCCGCCACCATGCCCAGCTAATTTTTGTATTTTTAGTAGAGACAGGGTTTCGCCATGTTGGCCAGGCTGGTCTCAAACTCCTGACCTCAGGTGATTTGCCCACCTCGGCCTCTTGAAGTGCTGGGATTACAGGTGTGAGCCACTGTACCTGGCCCTTTTTATACAACTTTGATTTTTACTTTTTTTTTTTTTTTTTTTTTTGAGACTGAGTCTCGCTCTGTTGCCTAGGCTGCAGTGCAGGGGCACAATCTCAGCTCACTGCAACCTCTGCCTCCTGGGTTCAAGTGATTCTCCTGTCTCAGCCTCCCAAGTAGCTGAGATTACAGGTGTGCAGCACTGCACCCGGCTAATTTTTGTATTTTTAGTAGAGACGGGGTTTTGCCGTATTGGCCAGGATGGTCTCAATCTCTTGACCTTGTGATCCGCTCACCTCAGCCTCCCAAAGTGCTAGGATTACAGGCGTGAGCCACCGTGCCCAGCCACTTTACTTCTAATGAAAGAAAAGATCTTGTTTACAATCGCAACTGTAATGATAAAATATTTAACAACAAACTTCCCAAGGAGTGTAGAGGATACAAACGTAAAAACCTTTAAAAAAATTATACTATTGTTGAAATATAAAAAGAGACTTACATTCATGGGAATACAGTCTTTCTTCTTAGAGAGGAAGAATCAGCTTTGGAAAGATGCCAAGAGCTTGCTAAATTTAACTAGAAATCCATGCAATCCCCATTAAAATACCAACACAACATTTTGGGAGGTTTGAGAAAATGGTGCCCAAGTTCACCAAAAGATGTGAATAACGGAAAATTGCCAGGAAAATTTTAGAAATAAAAAATAACGAGGGGGTCAGGCACTGTGGCTCATGCCAGTAATCCCAGCACTTTGGCAGGCTGAGGTGGGAGGATTGCTTGAGGCCAGGAATTCGAGACCACCCTGGTAAACACAGCAAGACCCCATCTCAACAAAATTAAAAAAAAAAAAATCAGACCAGGCATGACAGCTCATGCCTGTAATCTCAGTGCTTTGGGAGGCCAAGGTAGGTAGATCACTTGAGGCCAGGGGTTTGAGACCAGCCTGGCCAACATGGCAACACCCTGTCTCTACTACAAATATAAAGAAATGTCAGCTGGTGTGGTAGCAGGCGCCTACAATCCCAGCTACTTGGGAGATTGAGGCACGAGGATCACTTGAACCCAGGAGGTGGAGGTTGCAGTGAACAGAGATCGCTCCACTGCATTCCAGCCTGGGTGACAGAGCAAGACTCTGTTTAAAAAAAAAAAAAAAATCAGCCAGGCATGGAGGCGTGCACCTGTAGTCCTGTCCTAGCTACTCTGAGGGCTGAACTGAGAGGATCGCTTGAGCCCAGGATGTAGAGGCTACAGTGAGCTATGATCGCATCATTGCACTCCAGCCTGGGTGACAGAGCGAGGCCCCATCTCTAAAAATAATTATGTATATCTATATAATTATATATATTGTGTGTGTGTGTATATATATATACACACACATACTGTATATATATATTTCAATGTTTTACCTGGTTTTATTTATGTATTTATTTATTTTGAGACAGAGTCTCACTCTGTTGCCCAGGCTGGTGTGCAGTGGCATGATCTCAGCTCACTGTAATCTCTGCCTCCTGGGTTCAAGCTATTCTCCTGCCTCAGCCTCCTGAGTAGCTGGGATTATAGGCATGTGTCACTAAGTCCAGCTAATTTTTATATTTTTAGTAGAGACAGGGTTTTGCTATGTTGGCCAGACTGGTCTTGAACTCCTGGCCTCAAGTGATCTGCCTGCCTCGGCCTCCCAAAGTGTTGGGATTACAGGCGTGAGCTACTGCGCATGGCCTATTTTATTATTAGTTATTGTTGTTAATCTCTTACTGTGCCTAAATTATAAATTAAATTTTATCATGGGGAAAAACAGTCTATACCGGGTTCAGTGCTATCTCAGGTCTCAGGCGTCCACTAGGGATCTTTGAACGTATCCCCTGAAGATAAGGAAGGACCCCACCGCTCCGCTGGAATTCAAAATAATCCGCCCACTCCACAGTGAGGTGGGTAAAAGCCAGTCTGACAGTGCTTTGATGATCTCGTACTCTCTAGTCTTTGCTTTTGCAGAACATTAATCACCAAATGTTTTCCAAATTTTGCAAGAGGAGAACAGGTGTCAGGGGTGAGGGAGGGCCTCGCTTTCATCTAATAGGCCTTTCTGTTCTTTCTGTTTCTCTTGGATTTTGTGAAGCTCAGACTCCAGCATCTGACAACTCAGGTTCAAATTCGGGCCTGGTTACTCCCTCCCTGTGTCCCTGTGTGACCTTGAACAAGTTACTTTATTTCTCTGTGCCTCAGTTTCCTCATCTGAAAAGTAGACATAATATTGGTTCTAACTCCAGAGGTGAATGTGGGGATTCAATGAATTAAAATGTAAAACAGTTAGAACACTGCCATGCATGAAGTTCAGTCTTGATGAATATTAGCTATTATTATGATCAATATCTGCCATGGGACAAGGTGCAGGGGCACATACCTATAATCCCAGCATTTTGGGAGGCAGAGGTGGGAGGTTCACTTGAGCCCAGGAGCTGGAGACCAGCCTGGGCAACATAGGAAGACCCTGTCTCTACAAACAATAATAAAAAAACAGGCCAGGCACAGCGGTTCATGTAATCCCAGCACTTTGGGAGACCGAGGCGGGCAGATCACCTGAGGTCAGGAGTTTGAGACCAGCCTGGCCGACAGGGTGAAACCCCGTCTCTACTAAAAATACCAAAAATTAGCCAGGTGTAGTGGTGGGTGCCTGTAATCCCAGCTACTTGGGAGGCTGAGGCAGGAGAATCACTTGAACCCAGGAGGCGGAGGTTGCAGTGAGCTGAGATGGCGCCACTGCACTCCAGCCTAGGCAGCAAGAGTGAAACTCTATCTAAAAAAAAAAACACAAAAAAGCTGGGCATGGTGTGCATCTCTGTGGTCCCAGCTACTCGGGAAGCTGAGGCGGGAGGATTGCTGGAGCCCAGGAGGTCAAGGCTGCAGTGAGCTGCGATTGTGCCACTGCACTCCAGCCTGGCGACAGAACCAGACCCTATCTCAAAAGAAAAATAAAATCTGTCATGGGTTGAATTGTGTTCCCAAAAAGATAGGCTGAAGCCCTGTCCTTTGATACCTCAGAATGTGACTTCATTTGGAAGTAGGGTCATTGCAGATGAGTGACATCCTGCTGGAGCAGGTTGGGCCCCTAATCCAACAGGACTGGTGTCCTTGTAAGAGCAGAGCCATCTTGTGAACACAGATGTACACGGGAAAGATGGTGTCAGACTCAGGGATGATGGCCCCATGACCTCAGAGGCGTCTGCAAGCCAAGGAGCCCCGAGGATTGCCAGCCAGCCCCCTGGAAGCTGGAAGAGCGAGGAAGGAGCCTCGGAGCCTTCAGAGAGAGCGTGGCCCTGCAGACATCCCCATCTCAGACTTCCAGCCTCCAGAACTTCCAGAGAGTAAACTTTCTGTTTATTTATATCTTTTTATTTTTTTGAGACGGTCTCACTCTGTCACCCAGGCTAGAATGCAGTGGCACAATCTCAGCTCACTGCGGCCTCAACTTCCCTGGGTTCAGGTAATCCTCCCACCTCAGCCTCCCAAGGAGCTGGGAGTACAGCCATGCACCACCACACCTGGGTAATTTTTGCATTTTTTGTAGAGATGGGGTTTGGCCATGTTGTCCAGGCTGCTCTTGAACTCCTGGACTCAAGTGATCCTCCCACCTCGGCCTCCCCAAGACCTGGGATTGCAGGTATGAGCTACTGTGCCCGGCTTTCTGTTGCTTTAAGCTACCGGGTTTGTGGTGCTTTGTATGGCAACCCTAGCAAACTAACACTATATCTATTCACAATTGTTTGATAAATTAAAACAAAAACAATTCTTGAAAGCATCTCTTTCTCCCTCCTTCCTGTGCCTGGGGGTGGGTGGGGAGTCTGTGTTGAGCACCCCAGCTGAGACCAGGCAACTGCAGTGGCCTGCGAAGGTGTTTGGACTTTGTCCTGCAGACCGTGAGAGGCCCCTGGAGGTTCTACATCGGGGAGTGACTATTTCCTAGGTGTTTTAGGAAGCTCAGCCTGCCTGCCGGTGGAGGGGGAAGGGGGGAGGGGAGAGGGTTCCGGCCAGTTAGGGGACTGGAGCTGTCATCCAGGCAGGAGATGGTGTGATCTGGATCAGCAGTTCTCAAAGTGTGGTCCGCAGACCAGCAGCACCAGCGAGTTCAGGAAACTTGCTGAAAATGCAGTTATCAGGCCCACCCAGACCTACTGAATCAGGCGCTCCAGGGGTGGGGCCAGCCCTCTGGGTTCCACTAAACCTCCAGGTGGCTCTGCTGTTTGCCCAAGCGCAAGAACTCTCGCTGGGCTAAAGGAAGAGGGTGGAGAGGGTACGTCAGTCCTGTGGGGCTGCGGGACAAAGTGCCACCAACTGGGTGGCTTAGAACAACAGAAATTCATTTCTTACCTTTCTGGAGGGCAGAAATCAGAAACGAAGGTGTCAGCAGAGCCCTCTGAAGCCTGGGGTGGGGAGGAGCCTTGCTGCCTCCTTCAACCTCTGAGGGCCAGCAGCCCCCGGCATTTCTTGGCTTGTAGATACAGCACTGCAATCTCTGCCTCGATGGCACATGACATTTTGTATGTGCCTCTGTGACAAGATCTTCTTCTTCTTTTTTTTTTTTTTTGAGACACCGTTTCGCTCTTGTTGCCCAGGCTGGAGTGCAATGGCCCAATCTTGGCTCACTGCAACCTCCGCCTCCGGGGTTCTAATGATTCTCCTGCCTCAGCCTCCTGAGTAGCTGCGATTACAGGCACCTGCCACCATGCCCAGCTAATTTGTTGTATTTTTAGTAGAGACGGGGTTTCGCCATGTTGGGCAGGCTCGTCTCGAACTCCTGACCTCAGGTGATCCGCCCGACTCGGCCTCTCAAAGTGTGGGATTACAGACGTGAGCCACCGCGTCCAGCCCGATGTCCCTCTTCTTATAAGGACCCCTTTCCTATTGGATCAGGGCCCGCCCGAATCCTGCAGGCCCTCCTCTTGATTTAATTGCATCTGCAAAGACCCTGTTTCCAAATAAGGCTGCAATCACAGGGACCAGGGGCCTAGGACTTGGGCATATCATTTTTTGGAGGGACACAATTCTACCCACCTCAGATGGGGAGAATGAAAGGGTGCAAAAAACATCAAAACAAAAGAAATGTTAGTGATTAGAAATGTTAGTGTGGGGAGTAGAAGTAGGATGAAAAGAGAAAGAACTCAAATGCCCTGCTATTGTTACATAAATAACAAAGCTGGGGTAACTGCGGTGTTCTTTTTCTCTTTTTCTCGAAGAGGGACATCCTCCGGCTAATATTTCAGAAACTTTATCCTCAGTTCTTGGGACCCATAAATACACTGTTGAAACAAACTCCTTCTCACCTGACAACCTCTCTCTCTTCCCTGTGGGGCGGGTTGGGGAGGAAGGAGTGAGCAAGGCCCCCTGTCCACCCACTCATGGAGCCAGGGTACAACTGCGCTAACTCTCACTGAGGGCGACACCTTAGAGCCAAGTTCGAGTTGAAGTTCAAGGTCCCAGGATCCAGAGGCATCTGAAGCTGCTCCAGCTCTCAGCTGTCTCAAGGGAAAAGATAGTCTCAAGAGACAGTCTAGGACCCGTCTTGGTGAGGAGCCAGGTAGCCCATAAGTGTGGGAGCTCCTGCCTCTGACACCAGGCATGGCTGAAAGCATTTGTCCTTCTGGAAGATTCTGTTCTACCCATCACTCCAGAGTGAGTCAGAAGCCCCTGAAGGGTTTGTGAAAATGCAGATTCCTGGGCCTTACTCCCCAGTGTCTGAGTCACAGGTCTGGGGTGAGGACTCAGAATCTGCTTGCCTGACTTCCTTCCTTCCTTCCTTCTTTCCTTTCTTTTCTTTCTTTCTTTCCTTCTTTCCTTCCTTCCTCCCTCCCTCCCTTCTTTCCTTTCTTTTATTTCTTTCCTTCTCTTTCTCTTTCTTTTCTTTTCCCTTTTCTTTTCTCTCTTTCCTTCCCTTCCTTCCTTCCTTCCTTCCTTCCTTCCTTCCTTCCTTCCTTCCTTCCTTCCTTCCTTCCTTCCTTCCTTCCCTCCTTCCTTCCTTCCTTCCTTCCCTTCCCTCCCTCCCTTTCTTCCTTCCTTCCATCCTTCCATCCTTCCTTCCTTTCTCTTTCTCTTTCTTTCTTCCTTTATTTCTTTTTTTTTTTTTTTTTTTGAGAGAGGCTATTGCTCTATTGCTCAGGCTGGAGTGCAGTGGTGTGGACATGGCTCACTGCAGCCTTGACCTCCCAGGCTCAAGAGATCCTCCCACCTCAGCCTCCTGAGTAGCTGGGGCTACAGGCACTTGCCACCATGACTGGCTAATTAAAACAATGTTTTTTTGTAGAGATGGTATCAAACTATGTTACCCAGGCTGGTCTCAAACTCCTGGGCTCAAGTTATCCTCCAGCCTTGGCCTCCCACAGTGCTGGGATTATAGGCGTGAGCCACCACGACTGGCCTGAAAACCTGCATTTCTATCACATTCCCAGGTGGCCTGGTGCTGCTGCCCTGGAGAACACCTGGAGGAGAACCAAGACCCCCGATGAACGGCTCTCAGCCTAGTGTGCATATGAGAATCACACAGGGAGTTTCAACACACACCAACCCCTGTGCCCGACCCAGACCCTGGGAGACCGCTGAGTGCGGGCCACAAGCGCTGGCCCCCAGGGAGTTCTAATCATTGGCCAAAGTCGGGGTGAACAGCCGAACTCCTTCTCACCCATCAATGTCACTTCAGATACCACTTCCTCAGCAAGCCTTTCCTGACTTCCTCCAGTGGGGGTAGGTCCCTCATTCATTCATTCGTTCATTCATTCATTCCACAAACCATCATGCCCCTTGCATGCACCGGGCCCTGTGCTGGTGCTGGGGATTCAGCTGTGAGGCCAGGTAAGGTTTTTGCCCTCGTGGTGTTTCTCTGCAGAAACATGGAGGAAACAAGTGGTGAAAAGTCAGGACAGACGATGTCAGGGTGTGACGAAAATAAAACAGAACGACGATGAAAATAAAACAGGACTAAAGAGCATTAATTAATTAGAGACAGGGTCTGACAGTCACAGTCTGACAGAGCCAGGTATGGTGGCGGGTGCCTGTTGTCTCAGCTACTAGGGAGGATTACCTGAGCCCAGGAGTTTGAGGCTGCATCTAAAAAAAAAAAGGAGGCAAGAAATTCGGATTGTGGACCTTTTGTTTGTTTTTAGATACTTTCTTGAAAGCTGCTGCCACAATCGTGATGCTCTCACATTCCATGGTTTGGTTCCTCCAACGCAAAAAGTTCACTCCTACCTCAGGGCCTTTGCGCGTGCTATGCCCTCCGCCTGGAGAGACAGGGTCTCTAATTAATTAACAGGGCCACTCTGTTGGCCAGGCTGGAGTACAGTGGCACAATCATGGTTCACTGCAGCCTTGAACTCCCAGGCTCAAGCAATCCTCCCGCCTCAGCCTCCAGAGCAGCTGGAACTACAGACACACCTATCATGCCCAGTTAATTTTTTCTTTCTTTCTTTCTTTTTTTTTTTTTGAGACAGAGTCCCACTCTGTCGCCCAGGCTGGAGTGCAGTGGTGCGACCTCGCCTCACTGCAACCTCTGCCTCCTGGGTTCAAGTGATTCTCCTGCCTCAGCCTCCCGAGTAGCTGGGATTACAGGTGCACACCGCAGCTGGCTAATTTTTGTATTTTTAGTAGAGATGGGGTTTCACCATATTGGCCAGGCGGGTCTCAAACTCCTGAACTTAAGTGATCTGCCCGCCTCAGCCTCCCAAAGTGCTGTGATTACAGGTGTGAGCCACTGCGCCAGAGAAGAGTGTTACTTTAGAAGGGCTGGTTGAGGAAGGCCTCTATGAGGAGGTGACGCTGGAGCTGCCTGTCGAAAAAGCCTCCATGGTGCCCTTTTAAACTAGAAGAGCGTTTGAAGCGGGGCTCAGAGCCTGTGCTGGGTCCTGCGGTGGGCACGGGCTGACTCCATAGGAAGAACTGAAGGAAGTGAGGGTGGCTGCATTCCAGAGAGTGGAGAGGGAGGCAGAGGAAGGCGGCCTGGGGAGGACCTAGAGTTTATGCAACAGGAAACCAACGGAGCTCAAGCAGGAAGTAACACAATCCCACTCGCTTTGAAAAAGGTCCACTCTGTGCCCCTGGAATGCACCCTGACCGAGGCGGATTCCTCTCCCTGAGAGCGTTTTCTCAGGTGTCACGGCAGACTCATTGGTGTGAGAGGAATCTCTTTGTCCCACCGGTGTGTGATCTTTATGAGAAGGTGATTAACGTGCCCCCTTGTCCATTAGAGGTGCTCAGTCAGTCACAGTCTGACAGAGCCAGGTATGGTGGCGGGTGCCTGTTGTCTCAGCTACTAGGGAGGATTACCTGAGCCCAGGAGTTTGAGGCTGCATCTAAAAAAAAAAGGAGGCAAGAAATTCGGATTGTGGACCTTTTGTTTGTTTTTAGATACTTTCTTGAAAGCTGCTGCCACAATCGTGATGCTCTCACATTCCCTGGTTCGGTTCCTCCAACGCACAAAGTTCACTCCTACCTCAGGGCCTTTGCGCGTGCTATGCCCTCCGCCTGGAATACTCTCTCTGGGTCTTCCCATGGTTGGGTCTTTATCCAGTTCTCCGTTAAATGTCACCTTCCCAGAGAACCCAAACCCTCACTCGCTCTCTCTCAAACCGCTAGGTTTTGTTTCTTGCCAGCATTGAACATTATCTGAAGCTGTTTTGGTGGCTTATTCCTGGACTTGCTTTGGTGTCTGTCTGCAGCCCCTGGAGTGTGCCTCTAGGAAAGAAACCCCTTTTCATGAGCTGCAGTCCCCGGTGCTGCTGCACTGGGCGCAGTCCGTGAATACTCACTGAAGGATAAAGTCAATCAAGCTGTTGATTGTGGCTGCTGGCTATTTTTCCGCTGGGTTTATACCTGTAGCCATTGAGACTGCTTTTGGCTGAAAGTCCTAGAAAGCACCCAAGTGGTTTCACAATAAAGATATTTATTATTTCCATATAAGGGGAAGTCCTGAGGCAGGGCAGCTTTGGGGCTCTCGGTTTCATTTTTTTTGAGACGGGGTCTCACTCTGTCGCCCAGGCTGCAGTGCAATGGTGCGATCTTGGCTCACTGCAACCTCCACCTCCCTGCTTCAAGCCATTCTCCTGTCTCAGCCTCCTGAGTAGCTGGGATTACAGGCATGTGCCACCACACCCGGCTAATTTTTGTATTTTTAGTAGAGATGGGGTTTAGCCATGTTGGCTAGACTGGTCTCGAACTCCTGAACTCACCTGTCTTGGCCTCCCAAAGTGCTAGGATTACAGGCATAAGACACTGTGCCCAGCCTTTTTAGTTTTAAAATTGAGACAGGGTCTCACTATATTGGCCAGACTGGATTTGAACTACTGGCCTCAAGCAATACTTCCACCTTGGCCTCCCAAAGTGCTGGGATTACTTGCATGAGCAACTGGGCCTGGCGTTCTCAATTTCTTTTTAAATTTTATTTTATTTATTTTATTTTATTTTTTTTTTTTTTTGAGACGGAGTCTGGCTCTGTAGCCCAGGCTAGAATGCAGTGGCCGGATCTCAGCTCACTGCAAGCTCCGCCTCCCGGGTTCACGCCATTCTCCGGCCTCAGCCTCCCGTAAATTTTATTTATTTATATTTTTATTTTAAAAATACAGACAGGGTCTCACTATGTTGGCCAGGTTGGTCTTGAATGACTGGCCTCAAGCAATCCTTCCGCCACGGCCTCCCAAAGTGCTGGGATTACATGCGTGAGCCACCATGCCCGACCGGCTCTCAGTTTCAGTAGTCAAGGGGATCCCAGAAGAGCCAGGTTCTCTGCATCTCTCTGCTCTGGCATTTTCTGCAGGGCACAGTGGCTGCCTTTGTCTGGGCATCTCATCCAACAGGACACGTACAGGCAGCATCTCTTCCTTGGTCCATTTTTATCAGCAATGAAACCTTTCCAAGAATTCCCCTAGCTCACCTGTGCTCGTGTTTTTTGTTTGTTTGTTTGTTTTGTTTTTTTTGAGACGGAGTCTCGCTCTGTCGCCCAGGCTGGAGTGCAGTGGCCAGATCTCAGCTCACTGCAGGCTCCGCCTCCCGGGTTTACGCCATTCTCCTGCCTCAGCCTCCCAAGTAGCTGGGACTACAGGCGCCCGCCACCTCGCCTGGCTAATTTTTTGTATTTTTTAGTAGAGACGGGGTTTCACCGGGTTAGCCAGGATGGTCTCGATCTCCTGACCTCATGATCCGCCTGTCTCGGCCTCCCAAAGTGCTGGGATCGCCCATGTTTTTGACCAGCATTTGCCACCACGCCCAGCTAATTTTTGTATTTTTAGTAGAGACAGGGTTTCACCATGTTGGCAAGGCTGGTCTCGATCTCCTGACCTCGTGATCCGCCTGTCTCAGCCTCCCAAGTGCTGGGATTACAGGCTTGAGCCACCGCGCCCGGCCTAGTCAACCTTCTTTTTTTTTTTTTTCTAAAGACAGCCTACTTTTTTTTTTCTTTATTTTTGAGTCAGGGTTTCACTTTTGTTGCCCAGGCTGGAGTGCAGTGGCACGATCATGTCTTACCGCAGCCTCTACTTCCTGGGCTCAAGCGATTCTCCTGCCTCAGCCTCCCGAGTAGCTGGGACTACAGGCACATGCCACCAAGCCCGGCTAATTTTGTGTATTTTTAGCAGAGAGGGGATTTCACCATGTTGCTCAGACTGGTCTTGAACTCCTGGCCTCAAGCCATCCTCCCGCGTTGGCCTCCCAAAGTGCTGGGATTACACGCATGAGCCACTGTGCCGGCTGTTACCTCCAGGCTTCTACCCCAACAGTTGGACGCTGCCTCTAAGCCTCTCTTTCTCTCCTCTAATTCCTTTCCCACCACAGAATCAGTTCCTGCAGTGGTCTGAGCAGGAAGTGGAGAGAACACTCGAAATTGGAGACTTCGAGGATATATACAAAGGTGCAGGGAAAACAAAACGAAGAGTGAAGCTGCTCCCACCCCTGGGGCTGAGGGGAGGAGGGCAGGGAGTGTCGCCTGGAACCCGGGAGGAGAGAGGAGTCGAGAGAGGGCTGCCTTCCAGGGACCGTGACCTTTGCTCGAGAGCTGCAGCCAGCCTGTGTGTTTCAGTTCACTGCAGTTGGGGTGTCACAGGCCACCCCAACATGCAGTGACTTGGAGGTGCTGTTAATGATACTACTGGGGCAAGAGGTATAAACTGGGGTGACTGCACCGTCTAAGGCGCAGTGGTCCCTGATGATCTGTTCCTTGGGCAGAGTGAGCACTTCCCTGACACAGCACCTTTGCACTTGCCGGTTCATTTGCCAGAAATGTCCTCCCCAGCTCTCACCCTTCCGGTCTCCCCACTCCAGCCCCCATCTCCCTGTGGCATTACCTGTTTATTTCTCTCATTAGCACTTAGCACCATCTATAATCATTATCTATTTATTTCCTTTAAATATGCTTATAAATATATTTATAAATCTCTCTCTCTTGCTCTCTCTCTCTCTCTCCCCCTTACTAAAAAGGCCTGGGCAGACCAGATGTGGTGGTTCACACCTATAATCCCAGCACTTTGGGAGGTCTAGGAGGGAGGATTGCCTGAGTCCAGAAGTTTGAAACCAGCCTGGGCAACATAGTGGGACCCCCCCATTCTCTATTTAAAAAGATAAAAATAAAAAAAAATAGCTTGGCTGGGTGTGGTGGCTGACACCCGTAATCCCAGCACTTTGGGAGGCTGAGGTGGGTGGATCATTTGAGGTCAGGAGTTTGAGATCAGCCTGGCCAACATGGTGAAACCCCATTTCTACTAAAAAATACAAAAATTAGCTGGGAGTGGTGGCGGGCGCCTGTAGTCCCAGCTACTTGGGAGGGAGGCCGAGGCAAGAGAATCGCTTGAACCCAGGAGGCGGAGGTTGCAGTGAGCTGAGATCACGCCACTGCACTCCAGCCTGGGCGACAGAGCAAGACTCTTGTCTTAAAAAAAAAAAAAAAAAGGCTGGTGTAGTGGCACATGCCTGTAGGAGGTTGAGGGTAGGGGGATGGCTTGAGCCCAGGGGATGGAGGCTGTAGTGAGCTTTGCGCTCCAGCTTGGGTGTCAGAACCAGACCCTGTCTCAAAAAAAGTAAGGCCAGGGCAGAGAGGACCTGCCTGCCTTCTTCCCCATCTGCCCCCAGGCCCTAGCACACAGTAGGCCTGATGCATAGTGAGTGCTCAGCAAGTATTTGCCACATGAATGAATGAATGATTGAGCATGTCCATCCCTTCTCTGGTAGTTAGGATAGGACCAGGTGGTCTCAGAGGAACCTACTGGGTCCTGGGTAGGAGTCATCCTCTTCCTCCAGCTGCTGTTGAGAGTGGGAGCTGATAGAAACTTCTCTTCTCTGGTGGCCTGGCCCATGGAGCGGCCTATTAGCTCACGGCTGCCAGCTGGGTCCTCCCCACACACTTGCACCTTTGTCCTGGAAAGCATGTCTGTGTCGGAGGGTTAGTCTTTGTCAGAGAGGACATATCAGAGTCCCCAAAGGCCAGGGACAAAGGTGATGATTGATTGCTATCCCTGAGTCAGAAAGGAAAGGCTCCTGAGGGAAGCCAGTGGTCGGGGACTCAGACAGGTGTGATTTTGAAGGAAGACAGGATTTACAGGGCCTCTCTCAGTCTGTTCAGGCTTCTAAAACAGAGTACCATAGACTGGGGCAGCTCATAGACAATGGACACCTATTTCTCACAGTTCTGGAGGCTGGGAAGTCCAAGATCAAGGTGCCAGCAGATTTGGTGGTGGTGAGGCCCTGCGTCCTGGTTCACGGATGGCAACTTCTCTCTGCGTCCTTGCCTGGTGGAAGGGGAGAGGCAGCTCTCTGGAGCCTCGTGTGTAAGGGCCCTAATCCCATCAATGAGGCCTCTTCCCCCATGACCTCATCACTTCCCAAAAGCCCCACCTCCTAATACCATCACATGGTAATTCGGTTTCAATGTACAAATTTCAGGGGACACGTTCAGACTCTAGCACAGGGGCTAAAGTCCAGGGGCAGAGGCTAAGTTTCTGGAGGGGGCTGTTTGGGGGCTCTGGAGACCTTCTCTGATATTCACAATATTGCAGGGTGCATTTTGACTTACTGAAGAGAAACAGTTCCTAAAAAGTCACTTGCAGCAACATAAGAGATTCACATTCTGATGAAAATCTATGCAGGCACCTCCGGCCTCAGAGCCGTTGCCCTGGCTATTCCGTCTGCCTGGAATGGTCTTCCCTGGATCTCAACATGTTCCTGCACTTCCTGCAGGTCTTTGCCCAAATGTCACCTTCTCACTGAGGCTGTCTCCAAACGCCCCATTTAAATAGCAACCCCTCTCCCCCAGTAGCATTTACACTATTGAGTTTCTCCTCCTAAAGCATGCATTGTCCTCTAACTGCCTGTCCCATGGAAACGCAGCGTGCACAAACCACACACACAATTTGAAACATTTTATGACAGAGGAACCTGTTCTGAAAGAAGAAAAATATAAAAGAATTTTAGGGGCCTCATTTTAAAAGTAAAAAGAAACAGGTGAAATTAATTTAACTTGTATCTATTATTCAACCCTTGATACCAGATAGTGTCATTTCAATGTGTGATCAATATAAGAATGTTGAGATATTTTATGCTGTTTTCATACAAAGCCTTTGAAATCTGGGATGAATATGACACGGCATATCTCATGTCAGACTAGCCCCGTGTTAAGTGGCCCATAGCCACATAAGGCTGGTGGCTACTATATTGGATTGCACAGCTCTAATATCATTTTGCTTTGTTTTTTCAGATGAGGTCTTGCTCTGTCGTCCAGGCTGGAGTGCAGTGGTGCCATCTTGGATCACTGCAACTCCTGCCTCCTGAGCTTAAGTGATCCTCCCACCTTAGCCTCCTGAGTGTCTGGGACTACAGGTGCGTGCCACCATGCCCAGCTACTTTGTGTGTGTGTGTGTGTATTTATTGTAGTGACAGGGTTTGCTATGTTGGCCAGGCTGGCCTCGAACTCCTGAGCTCAAGCAAAGCACCTGCCTCGGCCTCCTAAAGCGCTAGGATTACAGGTATGAGCCACTATGCCGGGCCCACAGCTCTAACGTTTTATAAAGTCACCAATGATGATGTTTATCACTCATTGTTATTGCTTGTCTATTAACATGTAGGACTTGCGAGGCCAGGGGCTTGCTTATGGTCCCTGCTGGGTCCCCAAGCCCCCAACACAGTGCCCAGCACAGAGTAGGAGCTCAGTGTGAACTGAATGAATCCAGCAGGCACACGTGAGCTCTCTTTCCTCCCTCACCAGCAGCGATCCAGGTGGCAAATGTGGCTAAAATGCTTTCCTGGCCAGGTGCGGTGGCTCACGCCTGTAATCCCAGCACTTAGGAAGGCTGTGGCAGGTGGATCACTTGAGCCCAGGAGTTTGAGACCAGCCTGGCCAACATAGTAAAACCGAATCTCCATTAAAAATACAAAAATTGGTTGGGTGCAGTGGCTCACACCTGTAATCCCAGAACTTTGGGGGACTGAGGTGGGCAGACCGCCTGAGGTCAGGAGTTCAAGACCAGCCTGGCCAACATGGTGAAATCCTGTCTCCACAAAAATACAAAAATTATCCAGGCATGATGGCAGGTGCCTGTAATCCCAGCTACTTGGGAGGCTGAGGCGGGAGAATTGCTTGAACCTGGAAGGAGAAGATTGCAGTGAGCCAACATCACACCATTGCACTCTACCCTGGGGAACAAAGTAAGACTCCTCCTCAGAAAAAAAAAAAAAAAAATTAGCCGGGCGTGTGGCATGCACCTGTAATCCCATCTTCTCGGGAGGCTGAGACAGGGAGAATTATTGCTTGAATCCGGGAGGCAGAGGTTGCAGTGAGCCGAAATCACACCACTGCATTCCAGCCTGGGCCACAGAGCGAGTCTCCATCTCAAAAGAAAAAAAAAAAAAAGGTTTCCTCTTCCTTTGCTTTTTACTTTGTCCTTTCTCACCCCCGTCTCTTCACTTTCCTTTACTTTCTTCCTCTTTTTCCTTTCCCTCAGCAAACAGCGTAGTGGTAATGTTCGTGCCAAGTCACTGGTTCACATCTCTGCTCTCTGCTCCGCCAGGAGCCAGCTGTGCCTCCTTTAAGGAAGCCCTTCAGCTTCCCTGCAGTGTGTTCTTTTTTTTTTTTTTTTTTTGAGATGGAGTCTCACTGTGTCACCCGGGCTGGAGTGCAGTGGCCGGATCTCAGCTCACTGCAAGCTCCGCCTCCTGGGTTTACGCCATTCTCCTGCCTCAGCCTCCCGAGTAGCTGGGACTACAGGCGCCCGCCACCTCGCCCGGCTAGTTTTTTGTATTTTAAGTAGAGACGGGGTTTCACCGTGTCAGCCAGGATGGTCTCGATCTCCTGACCTCGTGATCCTCCCGTCTCGGCCTCCCAAAGTGCTGGGATTACAGGCTTGAGCCACCGCGCCCGGCCCCCTGCAGTGTGTTCTGTTGCCCCTGGGGACGAGAGTGATTCTTCCCAGGCTGGGGTGGGGCACAGGGCATGCGGCTGCCTGCAGGGGGTGTTGGCTCCGCCTCACACAGTCACCTCGGGAAGCATATGACCAGGATGAGCCCATGTAATCCTCATGACCACCCTAGGGTGCAGGCATGACTCAGACCATGCCCGAGCCACTGATAAGGGAGCCGGGGCACAGAGAGGCTGAGCAACTTGCCCCAGGCCACCACGCCAGGCAGCCGCATGGCCCGGCAGCAGAGGCAAGCTTTTACCTTGGACTCTGGTAGATGTGATTCATCCACACACACTGACCAAGGGCCTACTGTGGGCCACGTGATGTTCAGGAGCTGGGGGCACAGCAAGGGGTGAAACAGGCAGATTCCTGCCCAATGGAGCTTTTTTCATCCTAGAAGAGGAAGGAAGCCAATCAAACAAGCAAACACCTGCCCTGGAGGGCGGTCGGTGCACAGAGAGAAATGCAGCAGCCAAGGGGGATAGGGAGGGTCCTGTGGGTGGTTTGTAACTTTCCAAGGGTGGGCAGGAAGGCAGTCATTGCTGAGAAGATGACATTGGAGCATGGACCTGAAGGAAGGGAGGGTAAGCCTCCTGGGTGTTAGGGAGAGGAGCATTCCAGGAGGGGACCAGGGAGTGCAAAGGTTCTGGGGCATGAGCCCGGCGGCAGGTGGAGGAGCTCCAGGGAGGAGGGTGTGGCTGAAGCAGAGTGGGCAACGGGAGGGAGGGGGATGAGGTCAGGGAGATGTGCCGATCTGGGTGTGTTTTGACTTTGTCTCTCTAGCATGAGATGTGGTGATCTTGTGGGCCATGGTGAGGGCTTTGACTTTTACAGTGAATGAGGTGGGAGCCACAGAAAGGTTTCTTTCTTTTTGTTTTCTTGAGAGACAGGATCTCACTGTGTTGCCCAGGCTGGAGTGCAGTGGCACAATCATAACTCACTCACCGCAGCCTCGACTTCCTGGGCTCACATGATTCTCCCACCTCAGCCTCCTCAGTAGCTGAAACTAGAGGTACGTGCCACCTTACCTGTCTAATTTTTTATTTTTTTATATAGATGGGGTCTGGCTATGTTGCCCAGGCTGGTCTGGAACTCCTGGCCTCAAGGGATCCTCCTGCCTCAGCCTCCAAAATCACTGGGATTATAGGCATGAGCCACCATGCTTGGCCATTTCTTTAAAATAACAGTTTTTATTGAGATATAATTTGCATATCATACATTCACCCATTTAGAGTATATAATTTGGCCAGGCATGATGGCTCACACTTGTAATCCCAGCACTTTGGGAGGCCAGGGTGGGAGGATGACCAGGATTTTGAGAGCAGCCTGGGCAACAAAGCGAGACCCTGTCCCAACAAAAATGAAAACAGGTGTGCATGGTGGCATATACTTGTCATCCAAGCTAGTCAGGAGGCTGAGGCGGGAGGATGGTTTCAAGGCTTTAGGGAGATTACACCACTGCACTCCAGCCTGGGTGACAGAGTGAGACCCTGTCTCTTTTTTTTTTTTTTTTTTTTTTGAGACGGAGTCTTGCTCTGTCGCCCAGGCTGGAGTGCAGTGGCCGGATCTCAGCTCACTGCAAGTTCTGCCTCCCGGATTCAGGCCATTCTCCTGCCTCAGCCTCCCGAGTAGCTGGGACTATAGGCGCCCGCCACCTCGCCCGGATAGTTTTTTTGTATTTTTTAGTAGAGACAGGGTTTCACCATGTTAGCCAGGATGGTCTCGATCTCCTGACCTCGTGATCCGCCCGTCTCGGCCTCCCAAAGTGCTGGGATTACAGGCTTGAGCCACCGCGCCCGGCCGACCCTGTCTCTTAAAAAATAAAAGTAAATAAAGTGTGCAATTTAATGGCTTTTTGTATATTCACAGAGTTGTGCAACCATCATTACCACCACGTTTACCATCACTTTTGGAACATTTTCACCACTCCAAAATGAAACCCAAACCTGTAACAGTCACTCCTCATTTTCCCCAGCCCCTGGCAACCACTGGTCTACTTTTTGTCTGCATAGATCTACCTACTGTGGACATTTTTATATAAGCGGAATCATATATGTGGCCTTTGTGTCTGGCTTCTTTCACTTATCAGTGTTTTCAAGGTTCATCCATGGTGTAGCATGCGTCAGCACTTCATTCCCTTTCATGCTGAGTCATATTCCAGTGTGTGGTTATGCCACATTTTATTTGCCTGTTCACCAGCTGATAGGGGTGGCGGTTGTTTTCGCTGCTTGGCTGCTGTGAACATTTGCATCCAGGCTTCCATGTGGACACGCGCTTTCCTCTCTCCTGGGCACACACGCAGGAGTGGAACTGCTGGGTCTTAGGGGACCCCTATGTTTACCTTTTGAGGCTGCACCATTTTACAATCCCACGAGCACCTCATGAAGCTTCCAACCCCTCCAGGTCTTTGCCTACACTCATTCTCCATCTTTGATCACGAGAGGATGCTGAGCAGAGGAGGAAAAGCATCTGACTTGATTTTCCAGGAGCCCCGTGACACCATGTTGATCATGTTTTGTTATCAGTACTCTTTCTTTTCTTCTGTATCTTTGACTTTCCCCAGGGCAGGACCTCTCCCTCAAACATGACGAAGTCTTTTTTTCCCTCCTTCAGCTGCCCTCCCTGCTGCCGGAAGTGACTCCCCTCAGCAAGGCCAAGGTGGCTCACGTGTCTCAGCACCCTGTCATCTCTGCCCTTCTCTCTCGTTGAGTGACAGCATGGCGTGACATGAGGGCTCTCCAACCATGGCCTTGCAGCCTTCCTGGGTAAGCACCACGTACATTTGGACCTTGAAGACTTGGTCATGAATCAGAGTTAGACTGAGTGAGATGGTCAAGGCAGGTCAGTATCAAGGAAGTGGGGGAGGGTGTCAGGGCCAGGCAGACCACAGATTTTAGTTAACTGGCTAATTTCTGAGAACTACAAAAGTCATTTAAGAAAAGGCAACTGCACAGCTGAAGGCTGTTAAGGCCTTAAGGAATTCAATGAAGTGATATTAATTAATCAATTGATCAGTTACTTGATTAATAAATGAGTTAATTAGCTGATTGAGTAAAGTATTTATTAAGTACCTGCTATGTGCCAGGCATTTTTCCAGGTGCTGGAGATACATCGATAAGCGAAACAGGGTCAGCTTCTGTCTCTCAGGAGTTGGAGGAGATGAACAAGTAAACAGATGAGACCATTTCACACAAAACAAGGTGGCCTCACAGTGGGCTAGGACTCCCGTTTTCGACAGATGCAACGGAAAAGGCTTCTCTGAGGAGTAGGTTTCAGCTGAGCCCGGAAGAGGAGAGTGGGGAGCCGTGGAAGGATCTAGGGAAAGTGTATCCTAGACAGAGGAACTGTAAGTGCAAAGGTCCTGACACAAGAAAAAGCTGGGGACGCTCAATGAACAGAAACAATGGGGGAGATGGCAGGAGATGGAGGCAGAGAGATGGGCAGGAGCCAGGTCATGTAGGTCCTGGAAATAACAATGACAGCCCCCAACTCAGTTGCACTGACACATTCCAGGCACTGTTCTAAGCACTGGCACGTTTTTTGACTTGTTTAATCCTCACGGTAACCCTTGGAAAGCGGCTCTTCTAATCCCTGTTTCATAGATGAGGAGACTGAGGCACAGAAAGGTCCACACCACTTGCCCTAGGACTCCAATGTGGGAAACCCCAGAGCCTGGATTTCTCTGAACCTGTCCCCCTGGGCCACCATAGCCTCACCCTAGCCACTCTGACCTCCCTCAGGAGTTGGGCCCTCCCCCTTGGGGCACTGGACCATATTCGGCCTCCTTAGAGGAAGGCAGTGCCAGGCAAAGCTGTCTAACCAGAACATAGCAGATGCTCCGTAAATATTGCTTCAGGCCAAGACATGTTGCTTAAGGATGGCCCTGGGAGAAGGCTGCTTTCTTCTGGGGTTAAGTAAGAGGTTTAGAGCATTCAAGGACTGAGCCTGCCTTACCCAGGTGCTGGGACACCACCCTCCTGTCCCTGTGTAACCCAGAAGTCTCTTGTCCTCTCAATAACTTCATTCAGAAAATGAGGGGACTGGCCGGGCGCGGTGGCTCAAGCCTGTAATCCCAGCACTTTGGGAGGCCGAGGCGGGTGGATCACGAGGTCAGGAGATCAAGACCATCCTGGCTAACATGGTGAAACCCCGTCTCTACTAAAAATACAAAAACTAGCCGGGCGTGGTGGCGGGCGCCTGTAGTCCCAGCTACTCGGAGGCTGAGGCGGGAGAATGGCGTGAACCCGGGAGGCGGAGCTTGCAGTGAGCCGAGATCGGGCCACTGCACTCCAGCCTGGGTGACACAGCGAGACTCCGTCTCAAAAAAAAAAAAAAAAAAAAAAAGAAAATGAGGGGACTGGCCTACGTGAGGGGCCCAAAACTCAAGGTGGGGCCAGTGTTGCAGGACCAGAAGGCAGGCCAGGTGGGGTGTGGGGAAGGACTTCAGGGGGTTGTGGAGGGCTTCAGGGACACACTCACCCATCTAAGGGCAACTGCCACTTAGTGCCAGCCCGCTGCTGTGCATCTTCTTCTGTTTTCTTTTCCTCCCTCTCTCTCCTTTCTTTTTTTCTTTTCTTTTTCCCAGGGTCTTCTTGTCACCCAGGCTGGAGTGTGATGGTAAGATCAGGGCTCACTGCAGCCTTGAACTTCGGGACTCAAGGGATCCTTCTGCTTCAGCCTCCTGAGTAGCTGGGACCACAGGCGCATGCCACTATGCCTGGCTAATCTTTTAATTTTCTGTAGAGACTGGTCTCACTATGTTGCCCAGGCTGGTCTCCAACTAGTGGCCTCAAGCGATCCCTCACCTGGACCTTCCAAAGTGCTGGGATTACAGTTGTGGGCCACCATGCACCGGGCCTATTCTGTTTTCTTGAAGCAATTGCCTGCAATTATCCTTCACTCATTTGCTCACGTGCTTATCATTGATTTCCCTCTTCATTAGAAACCGGGGAACTGGGTTTGGGTTAACTAAGCTTCCCTGTGGGTCAGTTTTCTTTTCTTTTCTTTTTTTTTTGAGGTGGAGTTTCGCTCTTGTTGCCCAGGCTGGAGTGCAATGGTGCTATCTCGGCTCACTGCAACCTCTGCCTCCCGGGTTCAAGCGATTCTCCTGCCTCAGCCTCCCGAATAGCTGGGATTACAGGCACGCGTCACTACGCCTGGCTAATTTCGTATTTTTAGTAGAGACGGGGTTTCTTCATGTTGGTCAGGCTAGTCTCCAACTCCCAACCTCAGGTGATCCACCCGCCTCGGCCTCCCAAAATGCTGGGATTACAGGCGTGAGCCACCACCCAGTTTTCTTATCTGTAAAATGGAGCCATTGTGTGCAAAGCACTAAGGAAGGGGCCAGCACCTAGAAGACTCCTCAGTCATTCATTCTAGAATATTTACTGTGGGCAGGCATTCCCTGCCAGGCCACGTTCTAGAGTTGAGGACGAGTGGGGGGCCCTACCTCAGGGGCTGGCATCCCAGTTGGAGCACATGGTCAGAATGCAAGGATGCAAATGAATGTGAACCTGCCAGGGGGTGCTCAGTCATAGGGTGATGGTGGCACCAACGTTATGAAGGATAGGGCCAGGCGGATACCTGGGAGAACAGAATTGCCTGTGCAGGGTGTATGAAGGCCCTGGGGTTGAAGCCTGCGGGGCTTCTTCCAGGGACAGTGAGGCTGGAGATGGACTGGGGAGATGAGGGTCCATGGGGTGGTGGCGGGGCATGTGGATCGTTGTAAGGGTGGGCTGGCTAAGTCCTAATCACTGTGACCAACCTTGATGATGGTCCCGATACAGGAGGGGGAGGAGGAGGGAAAGGGAAGGGTGAGAGGCTCAGAGGGGAGAGCTGGGAGGAGGGGAGACATAGGTGGGGGAAGGGGAGGAGGAAGGGGAAGGGAGCAAGAGGGTGAGGGACTCAGGCCCCATAGACATTTTGGCACAGCGGCCACGAGGCCTCCTCCGCTCCCGCCCCAAAACGGAAGCGAGGCCGTGGGGTCAGCCGCAGCATAGCGGGGCGTGTCTTGGCGGCCATGGCCCCGCCCCCTGCCCGTCCGATCAGCGCCCCGCCCCGTCCCCGCCTCTCCCCCGCCCCCGGACCGCTCAGGCCCCGCCCCTGCCGCCGGAATTCTGGAGCCCAAGGAGGCCCGGGGGCGGTCTGGCGGCGCCGGCGATGGGGCATAAAACCACTGGCCACCTGCTGGGCTGCTCCTGCGTGCGCTGCCGTCCCGGATCCACCGTGCCTCTGCGGCCCGGAGTCCCCGCCTGTGTCGTTTCTGTCGCCGTCCCCGTCTCCTGCCGGGCGCGGAGCCCTGCGAGCCGCTGGTGGGCCCCAGGCGCGCAGACATGGGCGGCCCCACCAAAGCGCGCTGGGCTGCCGCGGCGCTGGGCGTCGCGGGGCTGCTGTGCGCGGTGCTGGGCGCTGTCATGATCGTGATGGTGCCCTCGCTCATCAAGCAGCAGGTCCTCAAGGTGGGTGAGGTACCCCCGGGGGTGTCCGCGCACGGACCCGGGCTGTTGAGCTCTGGGCGCCGAGGAGGACCCGCGCATTGCGGCCAAGTGCCTTAGCATGGAAGAAGAGAGCCTGTGTTCAGGGGCCGCGGGGGAGAGACACGCGCATAAGCATTGCGGTGGGTGGGCGACCGCAGCGGGATCGGCGCCCACCGGCTCCGCAGAGCACGAGGGAGGCCAGGTGCATCGGGAGGGGGCCGCTGCCCGCCTCTCCACCACCCTCATCGCCCCAGACTAAGGCTGGAGGGCAAAAGGGGAACCCAGGGGCTTTGCTGGAGGCGCAGGCCAGGGTTGGGGAGCCCTGGATGGGAGCCCACCCGGAGGCCTGACCCCCCCAGAGGGTCTGGGCGCCCACGACAAATCAGGAGTGTGGACGGGTTGCTTCCGTGGTGCCTCCCGAAGGAGCCCAGGAGTGCGACGCCTGCTTTCACAGAAGCCAGTAGCAGGGTCCGGTAAAATTAGAGCTGCACTTTGCTTGTATCCTGTGAGCCCGGGAGGACAGGAACCCTCTGTGAGGCCCACGTGGGTGCCCAGCTCACATGGTAGGTGCTCAGCTGAGCATCCTCCGCTGCCCAGAATCCCCCCATAAGAACCCTTTCCAGGAGGTAGAATGCGGGACCCTGTTCTCGCTGCTCACTGCCTTCATGATTCAGTCTGGAAACTATAAGCCGCTTTTCTCCCCAGATTCATGCAGAGACAGGCACCAGCCCAAGGTCCTCTGAGTGCACGCAGCCTGAGGTCTTTCCTCTGATCCACACTATTGCCCTTTCAACCAGGGAGACAGATTAGGCGGTCAGCTGGTCTGCAGATGGACAGACTCTGTCCTGGGTGCCAATGTTTGAATGAGCCTGGAGTTGGGGAAGGACTTGGAGACTGCAGAGTATCACATTTGAGCTAAAAGTCATTTAGAGTTTTGAAGCCCTGGAGCCAGCACCTGCAGTGGAGGGAAGGGGAAACTGGGGCTCACTGTTATCAAAGTTCCAGCCAGATGCTGAGCTGGGGTGAAGATGTGGACATTGTCACGCTAATGGACATCTTTTCCCCTTGGCCTGCCTCTTTAGACTGAGTTTCTTAAGAACGGCTCGTTGTCCACATTTCATGTCTGTTCCCTCATTTACAGAGCGAATGAATGAGTGAATGAATGAAGCATACGTCTGCTTAGATCTGGCTGCCACTTCTTGGGACCCAGCTAGCTGGCTTTAAATACGGAGCAACATGTGGCCTCTCTCAAGGTCTCTGGGTGAGCAGTTGTCTAGAGCATCTTGGCCATGTTGTGTCTATTTTTGATTTTTCAAATCTTATCCTGTCAAGCCTGTAGTCTGATTGCACAGAGGTCCCGGTGGAGGGTGACACTGTCTCTGGGGATGGCAGGAAAAGCAACAGAATGGCCTCTTCCTCCCCATGACAGCTCAGAGTCTTTCTCTGTTACACTTTGGGAGTTTTATTTCTGTGGCCTACTCATACTGAAACGTGTGTGTCAGTGACAGCCTTGTGGCTGCTGCAGTGCCAGGACCCCACAGTGTGTATGCAGGGTCCCTGGAGGGGCTGTCACTCAGGCAGTGCGAGCATGTGACCTTGTGCTGTGAGTGAGCACCTAGTCTCTTGCTTTGGGAGTGTGGGGGTGGTGGGATTTATGCCAGGTAAAGAGTCTCGCCAACTCAGTTATTCGGGGGCTGATTTCAAGGTGTTTTCTTTCTCAGGATGTCATCAGGTTAAGGATGCCAGTAGGATGTGTGTGCGTGTACCACACACGCATGCACCACCAAATTTCCCCACTCCTCTCCCGGGCTTCTAAAGAGGAAAACCACATTGTCCTCAATTGTCCTGGAGCTAGGAGCATCTGGCTTAAAGTTGAGCAGGAGCCTCCCAGCATCCTTCTGTAGATATCCCAAAGGCTATTGGTCTGGGGCTGAGTGGCGTGAAGGCAGGAAGACACGCCCAGCCCAAGACGGCCACTTCTGGAACCGCCCAGGCTGGAGCAGCGGCCAAGTGCCTTAGCATGGAAGAAGAGAGCCTGTGTTCAGGGGACAGGGCGGGAGAGACACGCGCATAAGCAGAGATTGCCCGCTGGTGTTTTCTTTGGCTGCATGAGTCTGTGTGCAACTTGAATGGGAGGCCTTGTGCTTTGATTTTTTTTAATATGCTTTTTGGTTAGTGACAGGAGTCCCTACAGTTGGCCCTCTGTGTCTGCAGGTTCTGCATCCATGGATTCAATCAACTGCAGATTGAAAGTATTCAGAAAAAATCCCCCCAAAATAACGATACAGCAAAAAAATAGACATAAAAACAATACTGTATAACAACTATTGACATAGCATTTACATCGTATTAGGTATTATAAGTAACCTAGAGATGATTTAAAGAATACGGGAGGATGTGCATAGGTGATATGCAAATATCACAGCATTTTATGTCAGAGACTTGAGCATCTGCAGGTCTCGGTATCTATGGGGGTCCTGGAACCAATTCCCCTCTGACACTGAGGGACGACTTTATATAAAATATATGAATACTTGCTCGTAAAAAAAGTTCAAATGGAGGAGAAAGAGAAAGTTTCCCCCATTTTATTCCCCTCCTCAGCTATTATCACCATCATTGGTGTGGATCTTTCTAGACCCTTTTCTGTGTACCAAGAGCCTGTATGTATACATATCAATACATATATTTTACATAACTTGAACTAAGTGCAAATGAACTTGAACATGTGTAATTATCTTGCAATTTGCTTTTCAATTCAAAGATATTATCTGAAAAATTTTCCATGTCTCAGCAATAAATGTACCCCGCGTTTTCCTTCATCACTGCTGGTTTTCCTTTGAATGGTTATAGACTTGTTTACCTGTTTCTCCACTGACTGATCATTTTCTTTCTTTTTTTTTTTTTTTGAGACGGAGTCTTGCTCTGTCACCCAGGCTGGAGTGCAGTGGCCGGATCTCAGCTCACTGCAAGCTCCTCCTCTCGGGTTCACGCCATTCTCCTGCCTCAGCCTTCCGAGTAGGTGGGACTACAGGCACCCACCACGTCGCCCGGCTAGTTTTTTGTATTTTTTAGTAGAGACGGGGTTTCACCGTGTTAGCCAGGATGGTCTCGATCTCCTGACCTCATGATCCGCCCGTCTCGGCCTCCCAAAGTGCTGGGATTACAGGCTTGAGCCACCGCGCCCGGCCTGACTGATCATTTTCTCTGTCACAAATGACAGCGATATCCCGACCCATCCCTCTTCGTGTGGTTCATGAACATTTCCATAGGGTGGATTTCTAGAAGTGGGGCCTTGGGAGCAGGTGTGCTCAGTTTGAGTTTTGAAGATTATGGCCAAATTGCCCTCTGCACAGCTCTGTTGCTACATCCACCTACAAGGTATGGGACGGTGCCACTTCCCCTATCTCTGCCATCACTGGTGATTACTGATTTATCATTACCATTTTTTGGTAGCCAAGTTCCCGTGTGTCTCTGGTCCTCCAAGGAAGGCCCAGCTGGTGGACATGGGGAGAGGCCCCTCACTGGGTTGCAAAAAAGGGATGGTCATCTTCCAAGGCCTCCATCTTCAATGATGAGCTGGAGTGAAGATGTGGATATTGTCACACTAGTTGACATCTTTTCCCCCTTGGCCTGCTTCTTTAGACTGAATTTCTTAAGAATGACTTCTTGTCTACATTTCATGTCTTCGTCCTTGTCACAGAACTTGGATGTGTGCCCCCAGGGATCTGAACCATGTCTTCGTTATTCACCAGATCACCCGAGGTCAGGAGTTTGAGACCAGCCTGGCCAACATGGCTAAACCGCGTCTCTACTAAAAAATACAAAAATTAGCTGGACATGGTGGTGCATGCCTGTAATCCCAGCTACTCGGGAGGCTGAAGCAGGAGAATAGCTTGAACCTGGAAGGCTGAGGTTGCAGTGAACCAAGATTGCACCACTGCCTTCCAGTCTGGGTGATGGAGTGAGACTCTGTCTCAAAAAAAAAAAAAAAAGAAGAAACTTAGATATATGTCTCAGCATGGGTAGGCCATAATTGAAAAAAGCTAATTACTAATCAAAAAAAGTAATTACTTTTTTACTAATTACTAATTGAAAAAAGCTCTGGTACTATTTATGTTAAAAAAAAAAACCCACCAAACAATATTCTATATTTTCTTTCAGTTTTTATTTTTATTTTTGTAGAGACAAGGTCTCACTGTGTTACCCAGGCTGGTCTTGTACTCCTGGCCTTAAGTGATCCTCCTGCCTTGGCCTTCCAAAGCACTGGGATTGTAGGTGTGAGCCACAGTGCCCTGCCATTATTTTCAATGGCTTAATATTAGAATATGTAAATGTTGAAGTTTGGGAAAGGTGAGACTAACAGAAGTGGATACTCTCATGAGAGAAGGCAGGACACTGGGGGTGTGGACAAAGGAAACCTAATACTTTATCTGTAATGCTCCTATTTTTTGTTTTAACAAAGAAAATGTATCCACATGCTACATATTTGATTAAAAATTACAAGGCCAAGCATGGTGGCTCACGCTTGCAATCCCAGCACTTTATGGGGCTGAGGTGGAAGGGTCACTTGAAACCATGAGTTCAAGACTATCCTGGGCAACATAGTGAGACCCCATCTCTACAAAAATAATAATAATAAAAAAACTAAGCTGGCACATGGTGGCATGCACCTGTAGTCCTAGCTACTCGAGAGGCTGAGGTGGGAGGATCTCTTGAGCCCAGGAGCTCGAGGCTGCAGTGAGCTGTGTTTGCCACTGTACTCCAACCTGGGCAACAGAGTGAAATCCCATCTCTTAAAAAGAAATTACAAATGAATAGACACATAGCTTTCCCCAAAGACTGGCCAGATGAATGTGCCACACGGACCGAGGAGGCACACTGCAAAGGGGCCCCGTGGTCGAGGTTGCTTGGAGAGGCTTTGGGGAAGTGCGACGCATTTCTTCTCCCTTCCACCAGTCGGGAGGATTGGAGACAGGTGTTTGGACGGACACACTAAGGGCCGCGATTGTGAACTTCATGGCATCCACTCACGGGCGGCTTACTGTGCACCAGGCAGGGTTCAAAGCACCTTTGTGAAAATCGTCTCGTTTAGTCCCTGCAGAGGGCCATGACATACGACTTATTGTCATCAGTGTCCATTAAGGAGACAAGATGAAGGGAGTAATTTGCCCCAAGTGACCTCACTGGTGTGTGTGTGTGTGTGTGTGTGTGTGTGTGTGTGTGAAAAGGTGTCTGTCTCTGTCCCAGAGGCAGATGCCATGAGAACGGGGACTCTTGCTCTCATTCCCTGGATCTGAGCCTGGCGTGCAGCTGTGCTCAAGTATGTGGGTGAGTAATGAAGGCCCATTTCAGGTCCTGGGGGGCACACATCCAAGTTCTGGTCCTCCAAGGAAGGCCCAGCTGGTGGACGTGGGCCTTCTTCCAAGGCCACCATCTTCAATGATAGGCCTTATGGCCTTCTTCCATGTCCAGGAGAGAACCTGGGTCCCCTCTGCTGTCTTTAAGTTGGTTTTCTAGTTGGACTCAACCTCAGTTGCCTTATCCCGCTGCTGGGCTGCCCCCGCCTATGGTCCCTGTCTCAATAAACGGCACCCCCATTTGTTTCCCCAGGGGCAGAGGCAAAAACCTTAGGTCATCTTTGCCTGCATGCTTTTTTTCTGATACCCCTGTATCTGTGGAGACAGGGGCTTTCCCATCACTGTCACTGCAGCGTCCCCGAGGGCCAGAGCAGCATCTGAGCTCCTTGCCAACCCTTCACCAGTCAGGTTACAGAATGAATGAGGCGTGTGCGACCCCCCAGCCCTGGCCTCAGGCTCTTTGTCTCACCCCTGCCTCCCTCAGCCAGAGCCACACAGTGAGCCTCAGGGAGCCCAGGCACCAGGGCCAGCCAGGGAGGGCACCGACTGTCCCTGAGTTTGTGCCTTTTGGGAAATCTTTGTCAATCAGTTAAAAGGTGGGGGTTCGTGAGAGATAACAGTCAATGGGCACTCGCTGTGGCTGCACACTGTTCTAAGTGTTTATGTACATTATTTCTTTTAGTATCTAAAATAGGTACTATTGTGTCTTGTTTTATTGAGGGAAATGGATGCAAAGAGCCGGAAAGTAACTTGCGCCATGTCACACAGCTCCAAGTGGTTGAATCAGGATTTCAAGTTGGGGGGCTCGACTCCACAGCCGGTCCTGGCGGCCTCTGCAGACTGCGTCCTCCCGGTTCTCCGCGTGTCTGAGCAGGTCGACTGCATGCTTAATGTGGGCGGTGGGGGGGGCCCTTCTTATAATGTCTTCCTGGGCTGCCCCTTCCTTTTCTGTGTATCACCAGGGAACAGCAGGGTCCCTTCGAGGCCTTTGTCCTGATAATCACCCCGCCAAACATTGCTGGTGCAGAGTGCACCCTGGCCTCTCCCTTCTGGGGGGAGTCTGAGACCAGGGACGTGTTCTTCAATCACAGGCACCAAGTGAGGCTCCCAGGGAGGCCATCTCTTCCTAGCCCAGGGCTCCCAGTGACCCTGGGGGCTGGACTCCCACCCGTCCTGCAGGGGCGGTCCGCTCTGCGCCTTTATCAGCCCCCCAGTGGAACCGGGGAGGGAGGTCCAGTGTCTCTAGCTACCGGGCGTTTCCTGTAGGACCCCCATGTCTGGACGCATGGGACAAAGCCCTTGAACTGATCACTGGTCACGGGTGGGGAGGTGGCTCCTCAGAGGAGAGCTCGGATCACAGGTGTGTGCCAGTTCTGTTTTGTTTTTCTTCCTCTTTCCTGCCATTGAACTTCCTACTCCTGGCATGTGAGAGACAACTTCAACTTACTCCCTGGCGACGGCTGAAAAACAGGGGCTATTTTTAGTTTGCCTGAGTCTAGTTTATTTGCTCGTGGTAGATTGGCCTCTCCCTGTCTTCATGAGTGTGTGTTTGCACACATGTGTGTTGGTGCGTGTACGTACGTGTTGATGGTGAAAACAGTGACACACACCTGTGTAGGCATGCACACACCTGCCTTGATGTGTGACCACATGATGTGTGTGCAGACACCTGTGTTGGTATGTGCCCACATGTGTTGACGCAGGTGCACATGGTGTGTCTGTACACGCACACGGACACACATGAACACACGTGTTTATGCATGTCCGTGTGTGTTGATGTCTGCACATACATGTTGATGTGTCCTGCTGTTGTCTGGCCTTTCCAGGGCCAGGCCCGGCACCCGGGGTTTCCAGGAAATATTCCCTGTCCCTTCCTGGAATGGCCGGTACTTGCTGTACCTCCACCGGGAGACGCACCCTGATTAATTAGAACGTGGTGAAGCTCAGCCACCTGGAATCGCCTTACCCTGGCTTTCGGTTTCTAGCAAATGCGATGGAAGTGAGTCCCCCCGCGTGGAGGGCTTGCTCCATGAAGGTGCTTTTCCTGGATGAGTCTTGGTCCTGGTGGCAATTTGCTGCGGGCTCGTTGGCACTGTCATCCGTGGGTCCTGCATGGAGGTTCCTTAGTGTCCAGAGGGTGATTCCATGCCTGTGGTCAGCAGAAGAGAGGCCCCGAGGCCATAGCCACTCCCCCCGAGGCTGAGCCCAGGGAGTTTGTGGTTTACGTCTTGGGCCTGGAGGAGTCTGTGGAGGAGTGTTCTGTGCAGGCCTTCTGCTCCGGGAGGTGCTGGCAGCTCTGATACCACAAACACATTAATTGTGCGGAGAATTCAACACTAGGGCTTGGTCAAAAATCAAAAACACAAAACAAAAAGAGAATCCCTTTTATTCACCTCGTCTCCCTCCCCCTGTTTGAATGTGACTTTGGGCTCCGCTGGCCCCCTTAAACGGCCCAGGGGCTGGCTCCCTGCAGGTGTCCGGCGATTTTCCTCCCAAAGCCTGGGTGAGATATGGAGCCACTCTGCCTGCTCAGAAGCTCCCCAGGCCCAGGGTTCCAGGAAGCCTCGTGGCCCAAGGCATGGCCATCTTAATTTTCTTGTTTTCTTTCCCTCCACTCCATTGTTTCTTCCTGTTCACTGATTGCCTGTGCTGGGGAGGGGGAAGGAACAGGAGGGGCCTGACCTTGTTCGCTTCCTGACATTTTGCGTGAAGTTCCTTCCACCTTCTCTGGAAGCTTCTAGAAGGACCCTTGAGGCTCTTTAAATCTCCATTATCTGGGTTTTCCTCCTGCCTTCCTGGCTGCTCTCGTCTTGCCTGCTGATGCCTCCTCATTTCCTTGGCCTCCTGCCTCCTACTGGTGGAGCCCTGGGCATCCTTTCTGTGCGTCCTCATCCCTCATCCTTGGGGTGAGCTCCTCCAGCCTCGCGTCTGAATGGCACCTCTGTCCTGACTACTCCCAAATTGGTATCCCTGGGCCCAGACCTTTCCCCTGAATCCCACCCCTGAGCATCCAATGGCATCCATATCTCAACTTGGGGTCAAAGGCAGCTCACGCTTGCCCCGGCTGGCTCCTCAACACCCCCGGCCACACCTGTGGCTCCCACCAGCTTCCCACTCCATCAGGAGCCTCCCCCCTCATCTTCCAGTTGCCTGGGCCAACATCTTGCACTCAGCCTTGACTGTTCTCTCCACTTCCTTCAACGAACGCGTCAGAAAGTTTTATGGCTTCATCTAAATATACCCAGATTCCAACCACTTCTTACCACGCCCGAGGCGCCATCACCTCTGGTCCAAGGCACCATCACCTTTCCCCTGGATTCCTGCATCCGCCTCCTCACTGGCCTCTCTGTGTTCACCGTTGCTCCCCAGTGGGGTTTCTCAATAAACAGCCACAGGAGCCCATCAAAACTGCACTTAACTTACCTCCTCCGCTCAAAGCCCTGACATGGCCAGACCCATCCCCTAGGAGTCACAGCCAGGTCCTAAACTAGCCCAGGACCTGTGCAATCCACCCCTGCCACTTTTCTGGCAACGTCCCCATTCCCTTTTCCCTTGCACAATGGCCTCCTGGCCATTCCTCAGCCCCACAGGTCCAATCGCCTTAGCTCTCTCGTGACACAAGCCCTCTCATCTCCTGTAGGTCTCTGTTCAGCTCTGACTTGCTCATGGAGACCCCCCCAACTCTGTTTGTGCATCATGCAGATTCCCCCTCATCCCCCTGTGCTCCCAGCCCTTCTTACTCGCTCTGCTTCTCTGTGGCCCTGTCAGCCACCGAGATACCCTGGAACTTCCCTGTGTCTCATGTTGATTGTTTATTGTCTATTTCTCCCCATGAGAATGTTGGACCATGAGAGCAGGGAGCTTTGTGTTGTTTGTTGCCATGACTGAAGCCCCTGGAACGATGCCTAGCACATAATCTCAGGTTCTCAAATATTTATTGAAAGGATGTTTAAAAGACAAGGGTTGTTTCAAAGGATGGTTCGTGACCAGTCGCAGGTTGTGGTCCTGTGCAGGGGGATGGGACCTACTCCTCCACCTGCCACAGCCATCGCCCCAGACTGAGCTGCCACCATCATTTCCCAGTGGGTGCTGGAGTGTCCTCATGGGGCTGTTTGCTCTGCTGATTCATACCACACTGTTGTCACTTCTCCCCATCAAAGCCAGGATGCTCTTTAAAACATGCAAATTGGGCCAGGCACAGTGGCTCATGCCTGTAATCCCAGAACTTAGGGAGGCCGAAGTGGGTGGATCACCTGAGGTCAGGAGTTCAAGACCAGCCTGGCCAACATGGTGAAACCTCGTCTCTACTAAAAATACAAAAATTAGCCAGGCATGGTGGCATGTGCCTGTAATTCCAGCTACGCAGGGGTTGCAGTGAGCCGAGATTGCACCATTGCAATCCAGCCTGGGAGACAGAGCAAGACTCCATCTCCAAAACAAAACAAAACAAAACAAAACAAAACAAAACAAACCCTATGCAAATCGGATCATTTCACGAAGCTGAATAAAATCTTCCTGCATTTGGTATCAAAGCTGTAGGCCTCATTTTCACGGGCCCTGCCCATCTCAACTCAGCATTCTCACCCCACTGCAACCTCACAGGCCTTCCTTTTCCTCCAACATGTCACGCGCTGTCCTGGCTCAGGGCTTTTGGACTTGCTTTTCCTTTTGCCTGGACCATCTTTTTGTCCCCCTGGCTCTTATGCTTGGTTCCTCTTTTATGTTTAAACGTAAACTTTTGAAGCTTAAATGTAACCTTTTGAAGAAGACACCCCCTGACTGCCCACCACACTCAATGGACAGTTGCCCCCCATGTCCACTGTCTGTGCCATCTGTGTGGTTTTTAAGCTGGAGGGCAATGGCCCCATCTTGGCTCACTGCAACCTCCTCCTCCCTGGTTCAAGCGACTCTCCAGCTTTGCCTCTTGAGTAGCTGGGATTACAGGCATGCGCCACCATGCCCAGCTAATATTGTATTTTTAGTAGAGATGGGGTCTCACCGTGTTAGTCAAGCTGGTCTCGAACTCCTGACTTCAGGTGATCCATCTGTCTCAGCTTCCCAAAGTGCTGGGATTACAGGCGTGAGCCACCGTGCCTGGCTTGTGCCATCTGTGTTATAACCACTCCATGCTATTCCCTTCTGAGCCCTTAACAGTCTCTGAAAGTATCTCATCCACTTGTGTGAGTTCCATGAGGACAGAGACTATATCTGTCTCGTTCATGGCTGCATTCCATAGTTGGAGACCTTTGTCCATGTCAGAGGACTGCTTAGGGTAGGACCTTGGGCTAAGGCAGAGAGAGGCCCCAGTGGGGGTCCTCCACAGCGTGGACTTTGGAGCCAGGTTCCCTGAGTTTAGCAGTGGCTCTTGCACTGCCTATCTCTGGGGCTGTGGGTGAGTTGCATAACCCTGCCGGGTTTGTTTCCCCGGGCCTCCCTCCTCGGGCTGTAGCCAGGGGTAAGCGAGGTCATATGCCCTGGCGAGCATCCCGAAGCCTGGATCGCTGGGATGCCTCCACAGATTGTAGGCCTGAGTCTTTTTTTTTTTTTTTTTTTTTTTTGAGACGGGGTCTCGCTCTGCCGCCCAGGCTGGAGTGCAGTGGCCGGATCTCAGCTCACTGCAAGCTCCGCCTCCCGGGTTCACGCCATTCTCCTGCCTCAGCCTCCCGAGTAGCTGGGACTACAGGCGCCCGCCACCGCGCCCGGCTAGTTTTTTGTATTTTTTAGTAGAGATGGGGTTTCACCATGTTAGCCAGGATGGTCTCGATCTCCTGACCTCGTGATCCGCCCGTCTCAGCCTCCCAAAGTGCTGGGATTACAGGCTTGAGCCACCGCGCCCGGCCTAGGCCTGAGTCTTAACACACTCCATCTGGATTTTGGTGACTTCTGCCTGGTTCCAGTGCTGGGGTGTTTCCCTGTCTGAGCTTTGGTGGCTTCTGATTGACCCCTTTCCTGCCCCAGCATGAAGGTGGAGTGGCCAGAAGGAAGGGATACGGGGGTATAAAGATGTCATCAAGGCTGTCTGTGGATGGTGGATAAAGAGACAGCACCTGTCCTGGTGGAGGGGCCACAGGAAGCGTGGAGGCTGTTTCTGGGGCCACCTCCTGCCTCCAAGAGGAAGCAGGGATCCTCCTGTTGGCATCTTGGTCCCATCAAGTCTCTTGGATGGGGCTGGGGTTGGGAGTGTTTCTCTCCCTGAGCATTTAAACCGAGGTTCATTATTTAGAATGGAACCATTTATGGGCCAGGCGCGGTGTTATGCCTGTAATCCCAGCACTCTAGGAGGCTGAGGTGGGTGGATCACTTGAGATCAGGAGTTCGAGACCAGCCTGGCCAACATGGTGAAACCTCATCTCTACTAAAAACACAAAAATTAGCTGGGCATGGTGGCACACACCTGTAGTCCCAGCTACTTGGGAGGCTGAGGCAGAGGACTGCTTGAACTCGGGAGGTGGAGGTTGCAGTGAGCTGAGATTGCGCCACTGCACTCTAGCCTGGGTGACAGTGAGATTCCATCTCAAAAAAAAAAAAAAAAAAAAAGGAATGGAGTCCTTTATGTTTCACTTTGTTCTCATTAGCAGGACTGTGCGAGGCTGAGTCAGGAGACCGAGGTCCATTCTGCTGGTGATTTCGCTCTGTGCAGGAATGTGGAGGTGTGGCCCATAAACATGCCATTTATGCAAAATCATCTACATGCACTCAATTTAAAAAAAGGAAAACAGCAGTGACCCTCGTAAGTAGACTTGGTTAGTGTCAATGTAGGGAGTGAGTTTCTTGTGACCCTGCTGTTCCTCCTGAGTCCCGTGACAGGGCATCCGGACAGGCTGGATGCGATTCTGAAATTAGATTCCTATGTTTTTGTATGTACGTCTCAGTCTCACTTGCCAGTGGCTTCCTCGGATACTTAGAAAATAAATGGCATCTGCACCACGTCACGGAGAAACTGACTGCTTTGGAATTCCCAGAAGCTCCTGGAAGGGAACCTTCCTGAGGGATATTGAAGGAGAATTAAATAATTTTCTCAGTGACTGGGACAGGTTATGCTGTCAATGCTCATTGGCTGTGATTGGCTGGGCTGGGATCACATGTGCATCCTTGGACCAATTGCTGTGGCTCGAGTAATGGACTGCTGTGATTGGTCAGCCTTGGGTCACCTGGCCATTTGGAGCCAGGGAGGGAAGTTGTTCTTGTCCATACAGACTCATGTAGGAGTGGGGTGGTTCCCTAAAGGTAAAAAGGAGGGGCCGTTGGCAGGGAGATGAGAGAGCCATAGGCAGCAAAAATGGGGCCGGGCTCCTTTGCCCCCAAGTAGCTTCCCACTTCATCCCCGCATTGCCTTTCACTGTCTTTGGCTGTTAGAGTATTAGAGATTATTTTGTTTGGCTGATTATTTTGTTTACCAAGGCCTCTTGAGGAGGTAGTAGCTTACTAGCTGTTTATTTATTATTTATTTATTTGTTTATTTTGAGACGGAGTTTCTCTCTTGTTGCCCAGGCTGGAGTGCAATGGTGCGATCTCAGCTCACTGCAACCTTTGCCTCCCAGGTTCAAGCGATTCTCCTGCCTCAGCCTCCCAAGTAGCTGGGATTACAGGCGTGCACCACTATGCCCAGCTAATTTTGCATTTTTAGTAGAGACGGGGTTTCTCCATGTTGGCCATGCCGGTCTCGAACTCCTGACCTCAGGTGATCCTCCCGCCTTGACTTCCCAAAGTGCTGGGATCACAGGTGTGAGCCACCACGCCCGGCCTACTTATTTATTTTTTTGAGACATGGTCTCGGTCTGTCACCTGGGCTGGAGTGTAGTGGCATGATCTTGGTTCACAGCAACCTCCACCTCCCGGGTTTAAGAGATTCTCCTGCCTCATCCTCCTGAGTAGTTGGGATTAGAGGTGCCCTCCACCACACCTGGCTAATTTTTGTATTTTTAGTAGAGGCGGGGTTTTGCCAGGTTGGCCAGGCTAGTCTGGAACTCTTGACCTCAAATGATCCACCCACTTTGGCCTCCCAAAGTGCTGGAATTATAGGCATATGCCACAGTGCCCGGCCTTTATTATTTATTTATTTAGATTTTTTGAGACAGGGTCTCACTCTGTCACCCAAGCTGGAATGCAGTGATATGATTACAGCTCATTGCAGCTTCAACTACTCAGGCTCAATCGATCCTCCTACCTTGGCCTCCTGAGTAACTGGGACTACAGGTGTGCACCATGCCCAGCTAATTTTTAAACTTTTTGTAGAGACAGGAGTCTTGCTATGTTGCCCAGGTTGGCCTTGAACTCCTGGCCTTAAGCAATCCTCCCACCTTGGTCTTACAAAGTGCCGGGATTACACTCATGAGTCACTGTACCTGGCCTAATCGCTTTAACGGGGAAAGTTTCATCAGCTGTCAGAGTGTTAGATCTGGACTGACTTGGGTTCCGAAGCTCAGTTCCATCTTTTAATTTTTCTTTTGGGAACCAAATTCTGTAGGATACTCAAGGCCACGGAGATAGTTAGCAGCGAGTGCTGGGTGGGGCTGACTGTCCCAGGCTAGCTGGATGGAGGCCAGGAGGGCCCGGGCAGCAGGGGTGGAAGGGGCCTGGGTGGGTGCAGGAGGAAGTCATTAACGAATGTCCTTCAGACAGGAAGTTCCCAGGGTGCCATTGATACCCCTGCCTGTTCACATCCTGGCGGCAGGACTGGGACGAGGCGTTTTTTAAAAAGTGGGAGAGATGTCAGGGCTGGTGTGCCAAAGTTCAGGCTTTGTCCACCCGAGGTGAGAGGCTGCAGGGGTGTGCCGTGGGCAGAGAGAGGATGCGGTAGGGGTGGGAGGGATGAGCTGCCCAGATGCAGCTGCGGAGGAGTGGATCTGGAATCCTAGCCACCAGGTGTACCCTGCAGTGTGTCCCAGCATCAGTCCCAGGCTTCCCTCCAGCCTTTGGCAGGGCTTCAGCTTCCAGCAGCTCAGGTGGACCCCAGTGTATGGACTTTGGAGGCAGGCAGCCCAGGTTCAAATCCTGGCTTGGCCACTTCCCAGTTGGGTGCCTCAGCCAAGTGACTCACCCTCTCTGTGCCTTTTTTACTTTTCTGTAAAATGAAGTTAATAAAAGCATGTCCTACATAGGGCTTTTAAGGTGGCAGAATTGGCTCATGTCAGACACTTCGAATAGCAGCTTGGCAAGTGTCACGTAAGGGCTTGCTGTTTCCCACATCTTAACCTGATAGACACAGACATAGAGAGGGATCCATCTGTCAGCAGTTTGCTGAAATGGGACCATACTCTGCACGCTTTGCTGTGCCGTGGGTTTCTCACGCTGTCATCGCTTGTCCATGTTTTCCTCAGTCAGCCGGGATTTTCTGGTGATGATCACGCTCTGATTCTCTAGATGCCTGGAAACGTTCCACGGTGCGGATGTACCCCGGCTCGTTCTGCCGTTCTCATGAGGGAGGCACCAGCTTTTAAAATAAAGCAGCCCAGTGTGTTCTTCCACCACCCCATCACCCGAGGTTCTATTTTCAAAAATTTTATTTTGTAAAAATGGCAAGAAAAGTACAAGTTGCTGCATGTACGTTCTCTCTCTCTCTCTCTCTCTCTCTCGTTTCTGAGCCTTTTGGGTGCATTCTGAGGACAAGGACTTCCTTCTCCATGACTGCAGACCATGACCCCACTCAGGAAGGCCACGAGGATCCACACCTTTAATCTGACACTCAGTCTGCGTTCAGATTCCCTTACGGTCCCAATAACACTTTTTGTGGTAGTTGTTCATGAAAAAATTTTGAATTGGCCGGGCACGGTGGCTCATGCCTGTAATCATAACACTTTGGGAGGCCGAGGCGGGTGGATCACGAGGTCAAGAGATTGAGACCATCCTGGCCAACATGGTGAAACCCTGTCTCTACTAAAAATACAAAAATTAGCTGGGCATAGTGGTGCGCACCTGTAGTCCCAGCTACTTGGGAGGCTGAGGCAGGAGAATCGCTTGAACCCAGGAGGCGGGAGGTTGCAGTGAGCCAAGATCACACCACTGCACTCCAGCCTGGGCAACAGAGTGAGTCTCCGTCTCAAAAAAAAAAATAATAATTTTGAATCCAAGGTTGCATCCTGCATCTGGTTGCCTTATGTGTTTTTCCTCTTTGATCCAGACCTGCTCTCCAGCCCTTTTCTTTTTGCTCGGTCTTTCGGGACACTGGCATCTGTAAAGGGGCCAGGCGGGTGCTTTTGGCAGGACGGCTCTTGATTTGGATTTGTCTGATTGCTTTCTCAGGCGCGCACGTGTTCTTCCCACAGTCTCCCACACAGAAGCCTCATTGTGTGAATCAGTTTGGAGCATTGTGTTTCTGATGAGCTGGGGTGGGTGCCTGGACCCTCCGCCAGCTCCCAGCCTGGCAGTTACAGTGCGAGTTTGAACCTCCTGGGTTAAAGAAGCCTGCGATTCCCCCCGGCCCCTTCCTCCACCTGCTTTCTAAAATTCCTGGCTCTCGTTCCTTGCCTTTGAGCAGTGATGCGTCCATCCTTCAGCGGCCTTCGGCCAGCCTATGCCCACCCCGGTGCCATCACATGGGAAGGGATGGCGGATCTGATCCCTGCCTCTTCCCCTGGGCCAGAAAGACTGTGGAAACCCTGGGGTCTTACGGCTGGTCAGGTGGAAACGGGAGGCTGGATGGAGTGGCAGGTGGGGGCTTTTCCTCTTTTGCCTCTCCCTACCTGGGCCTCCCGGCAGCCACCAGCCCAGATGCCCAGACCTCAGAGCCCTGTGGAAATTCTTGTGCCGGATCATCTTGGGCCTGTCTGGCCTCCTGCAGGCAGGTGGAGATCATGCTGACCTTACTTGGCTGAGAGCCCATTGCAGCCAGGATCCCTTGGCAGCTCTGGGAACAGCCAAGTCTCCCCTGTCCTTGGGATTTCCTTCTACTATCTGTTCCCAGGCTCCTGGACTCCACCTGCTGCAACCCTCGCTTTGCACTTTCCACCCAGAGTCTTTGATTTCTGTTTTTTGTGAAATATTGCTCACTTTGAGGAAAGTGTAAGACACATGCAATCAAATACGTAACTAAGATGAACATGCGTGCGATCACCCCACGTGAAAAAGAGTGAAAGCTCATCTGCCCTGAAGCCCCTGCAGAAGAAACTGTGTTTGGTCCCGGCTTGCTTTGCTTTTGATAGTGTCACTCCCTCATACCCAGCCCTAAACACCGGGATTAGTTTGGTCTGGTTTTGGACTTTACTTGAATGCAAGCATACTCTCTGTATTTTTGTTTGATTGAGTCTTGCTGGTGTTACTTCATACTGTATTTGTGGGATCCATCCACATTGTTGTGATAAGCTGCACTCCATTTTCGTGGCCATGTCATATCACAGTTCATGATGCTAATCGGAAGAAGCCAGTGTCACAGTTCATCTGTCTGTTTTTTTTTTTTTTTTGGAGATGGAGTCTTGCTCTGTGGCTAGGCTGGAGTGCAGTGGCGTGATCTCTGCTCACTCCCACCTCTGCCTCCCAGGTTCAAGTAATTCTCCTGTCTCAGCCTCCCAAGTACCTAGGATTATAGGCATGCACCACCACGCCCAGCTAATTTTTGTATTTTTAGTAGAGATAGGCTTTCACATTGGCCAGGATGGTCTCAACCTCTTCACCTCATGATCTGCCTGCCTCGGCCTCCCAAAGTGCTGGGATTACAGGCGTGAGCCACCATACCCAGCCAGTTCATCTGTTTTAACCCTGATGCCGGTGACTGTGTCCACTTCTGGGTTATGACACACTCGTGTCCCTGCCTGCACGGGACATGTGCCTGAATCCCTCTAGGGCCCGACGTTCGGAGTAGAGGGGCTGGTCATGGCGTGCATGTCTTCACCTGCATGGAGAAGGGCCAAGCTGTTGTCCAAAGTGGTTGCAGCAGTTTCCAATCCCATCACTTGTTTTTCATTTAACAATTTATTGAGGTGAAATTCACATAACATATAATTAATCCTTGTAAATTGAACAATTCAGTGAAACCACCACTTCTACCTAGTTTCAAAACATTTCCATCCCTCCCAAGTACAATTGCCCATTCTCCGCTCCTTGCAGCTCCCCAGCCCCTGGCAACCACTCATTTTCTTTCTGTCTCTATAGATGCACCTGTTATGGATCTTTCTTTTCTCTCTTTCTCTCTCTTTCTCTCTTTCTTTCTTTCTTTCTTTCTTTCTTTCTTTCTTTCTTTCTTTCTCTCTCTCTTTCTCTCTCTCTTTCTCTCTTTCTCTCTTTCTTCTCTTTCTTTCTCTCTTTCTCTCTCTCTCTCTCTCTCTCTCTCTTTCTTTCAACAGAGTCCTGCTCTGTCACCCAGGCTGGAGTGCAGTGGCGCAATCTCGGCTCACTGCAACCTCCGGCCTCCCGGGTTCAAGCGATTCTCCTGCCTCAGCCTCCCGCGTAGCTGGGATTACAGGTGCCCGCCACCACACCTGGCTAACTTTTTTTTGTATTTTTAGTAGAGACAGGGGTTTTATCACGTTGGCCAGGCTGGTCTCGAACTCCTGACCTCAGGTGATCTACCCGCCTCAGTCCCAAAGTGTTGGGATTACAGGCCTGAGCCGCCGTGCCCAGCCCTGGACATTTTTTATAAATGAAATCATGTGATGTGTGGCCTTAAGTGCCCGACTTCTTCTGCTTAGCGTCACGTTTTTGGGGTTCATCGTGGTGTGGCATGTGGAGTGCTGCGTTCCTTTTTGTGGCTGAGCAGGGCTCCACGGTGCGAATGGACTGCATGTTGCTTTTCCGCACCTCTGTGGATGGGCGTCTGGGCTGGTGGCTGCTGGGAGCGGTACTGCTGGGAGCGCACATTTTAGGAACTCGCTTGGCCTCTGCTTTCAGTGGTCTCCTTTTATCCCCTCCTTCCCCTCACCCCTCTCGCTCTTCAGTCTTCCCTGCCCCTGTGCCTGCCCTCTGTGTCGCTGCGTCTGTAAACCTGAGCGTGTCCTTGGACCTCGTGCTGTCCTGGGCGATAGCACAGATTCCAGAGCCTCCAGGGGTGGGTCCAGATCCCGGCCCTGCCTCCTGCTGCTGTGTGACCATGGACAGGCTCCTCAAGTCTCTGGTCTCTGGTGGGTGTCTGAGTCTGCATAGGAGGTGGAGGTTGCAGTGAGCCGAGATTGTGCCACTGCACTCCAGTCTGGGCGACAGAGTAGGACTCTGTCTCAAAAAAAAAAAAAAGAAAAGAAAGAAAGAAAAGAAAGGAAGAAAAGAGAGAAAGAAAAGAAAAAGAGAGAGGAAGGGAGGAAGGAAGGAAGGAAGAAAGGAAGAAAGGTCCATAACAGGTGCATGTGCGAAAGACCGTGTATTCCTGTGCAGTTCTGAGGCTGGAAGTCCAAGATCAACATGTCGGTAGGGCTGGCTTCTCTGGAGACCCCTCTCCCAGCCTCGTAGACGCCACCTTCTCCCTGTGTGCGCACATCCCTAACGGCTCTCTACGTGTCCTAATCTCCTCTTCTAAGGGCGTCAGTCAGATTGGATTAGGGCTCACCCCACTGGCCTCATTTTAACGTAATCACCGATTTAAAGGCCCTGCCCCCCACAATACAGTCACATTCTGATGCACCAAGGGTTAGGGCTGCGACGTGGGAATTTTGGGGGAACACAGTTCAGCTCATAATAGTAGGGTACCTATAAAATGGGCTAAAACCATGCCTTCCTATAGGATTCAGTGAGGACTGAGGGAGCTAAAGGTGGAAGTGCTTTGAGCTGGGGGTGGCACAGGGAGGCCCCCCTCACATGGCCATTCATGTCTGAGGAGAGGGTGGCTTCTCCATGCCACGCACAGTAACTCGTGCCAACATTCCTTGTGCTGCCCTGTTTAAAATCTGTCCGTGTTCCTGTGCATGTATTGCTTCCCACTGCTGCCTGGACCCCCAATTAATATTCATCCCGTTGTGTTTATTCCCTTAGTGACGGGGGTACCTTGGTTACATCTGACTCCTGCCTCCACAAATGGCAAATATGCTGGACCCTGCTGCCTTGTGCTTCTGCAGAATTTCCTGGGGATGCGCAGGAGTGGAATTGCTGTAGGGCAGAGGGGGAGAGAGTTTCACCCAACATGCCTTCCAGAAGGGCCACTGCTGTTCACCCTCCCAGCTCTCACATCCTCTCCAGCACCCGAGACGCTTTAGCCTTTGGGAATGTCTGGGGTCCCGGTGGGTGTACGTGGTGCAGCATTGTTCTCATGTGCTTTTTTTAGGTGTGAATTTGGGTCTTCTTCCTTTCGTAAGTCCTCAGGTGGAGGTCTGAGGCTCAGAGATTTTGAGGGCCTTGTTGGAGGGTCACAGAGCACACTGGGGCTAGACCCCCCAGCTTGGGCTTGGAGGGCCTACAGCATGGATGTAGGGCCCTTCCTCAATCCGGGATGACCGCATCTTGCGATCTTAACTTGGTAACATCTGCAGAGACCCTATTTTTAAATAAGGCCACATTCTGAGGCTCTACGTGGGAATGAATTTGGGGGGCTACATGCTTCTGGCCAGCACTGTGTGTGCGGGTGCCCAGTCCTCAGATCTGCAGAACTCTGGGCTCAAATCCAGGTCCTACTACTTGGGTCCTGTGGCAACTCACTTTTCTCCTGAAAGCCGATTTCCACCTCTGCACATGGGGCCAACTTCTTCCATCTCACAAACCAGAGGTCGAGGCCAGGTGCAGGGGCTCATGCCTGTAATCCCAGCACTCAGTGAGGCAGAGGTGGGAGGATCGCCTGAGGCCAGGAGTTCAAGACCCCCCATCTCCACAGAAAGTAAGACACAAACAAAACAAACTGGAGGCCAAGGAGAGCAGCTGTGGATGGTCACGTTGCCTCTCACTGGGTGTGCCCAGCTCTTACCCAGAAAGCCCTGGCTGGCATTAAAAATAAGGAAGGTAAAATAGGGATATGATCAAACAAATTGAAAGTGTACGAAAAAGAGTCAGCCTTCTGGAAAGATCACAGCACGCCACTGCTCCCCTGGGCCCAGCTGGTCTTTGCTCCAGAGGTGACTTGGGTTAACAGTTCCTTGTTTTTCCTTCCTGCCATAAACGTGTTTGCGTCCACAGAGGGGGACCCACACCCGTATCCTTCCCGTCCCTGGCACACGCCCCACATGGGCGCACGATTCCCATGCTTTTCTGCTTCTTGGCTGGGGCACCTAGGTGGATCTTGGCATCTCTCGTTCCCACACAGAACCCATCCTCATCCCAGCCCTGGGCCTCTGTCTCCCAGCGGGCTTTGCAAATAGGAGCCTGCAAAGGACAGGGCTGTGTTTCCCAAAGGCCAGAGCAGTGAAGAGGGGCACGTGGGGTTGTGGGGCACACCTCTAGAACATTGGGGTCCGGGGGTCCTTTCCAGTAAGACCTTGCTGGAAACACCCTCATGTGGTTCAGGGCTTTCTCGGGGTGGATGAGCTTCCTGGGCTGCTGTAACAGATGACCGCTGATGTGGTGGCTTCAGATATCAGGCATGGATTCTCCTGCAGTCCTGGAGGCCAGCAGTCTGGAATCAAGGTGTCACTGGGAACACACTGCCTCCAGAGGGTGTAGGGGAGGCTCTCTCCTTGTCTCCTCCAGCTTCTGTGACTCTAGCTGTTTTGTGGTTTCTGGCTGTATCACTCCAAATTCTGCCTCCATCATCACCTGGCCTTCTCCTCTGTGTCTTCTTTCTCTCTCTCTCTTTTGTTTTATATTTTTAGAGAGGGGAATCTCGCTCTGTTGCCCAGGCTGGAGTGCAGTGGCGTGATCACTGCAGCCTCGACCCCCTGGGCTCAAGTGATCCTCGTACTTCAGCCTCCTGAGTAACTGTGTGTCATCTCTTATAAGGACATTTTTGTCATTGGATTTAGGACCTACACTAATCCAGGACAGCCTGATCTCTAGACCTTTAACTTAATTATAACATCTGCAGAAAAGCCCCTTTTTTGGTTACATTCACAGATTCCAAGCGGCCATATCTTTGGGGACCACCATTCAACCCGTTACAGGAAGGATGGTGTTAACAATAGCTGGCATTGATCAAGTACTCGCTGTGTGCCAGACACCACACAGGCTCAGAGAGGTTAAGATACCTGCCGGAGATCACACAGCAGGTGATGGAGGGAAGCCATATCTCCATCAGAATCTGTGTTCCCTGCTACCATCTGGGCACTGTACCCTGGCTGCCCATGGGCCCAGGCCTGTCTGGCAATGTGTTTTGTTTGCCCCATGCCGCTGCTAAGAAAACCTAAATTGTTTGCCAGCATTAAAGATCGGCAGATTTTGGCCAAGCACGGTGGCTCACGCCTGTAATCCCAGCACTTTGGGAGGCTGAGGTGGGTGGATTACTTGAGGTCGGGAGTTCAAGACCAGCCTGGCCAACATGGTGAAACCCCATCTCTCCTAAAAAATACAAAAATTAGCCGGGCATGGTGGTGGGCACCTGTAATCGCAGCTACTCGGGAGACTGAGGCAGGAGAATCGCTTGAACCTGGTAGGCGGAGGTTACGGTGAGCCAAGATCATGCCACTGCACTCCAGCCTGGGCAACAAAAACAAAACAAACAAACAAACAAAAACCCCCCAAAAAACCAGAGGGGCGGATTTTACATCCAAATCTAGGTGTTGAGGCTCTGGTGACGGTTGGGAGAGCTGTGTGGCAGCTGTCGGTGGTGCCGTCCCTGAGCTGAGCTCGTCCTCCTCTGCATGGTGCTCTCCGGCCGTGTGGTTGTGGGCAAGTGAGTGGGCTTCTCTGTGTCTTGGCTCCCTCCTTGTAAAATGGGGCTAGCGGGGGCCCTTGCTTCAAGAGCTGCTGCTGCAGGGGCAGGTGGGTTGGTGGATGGGACGTGCGTCGATGCCGCCTGAGGCCGACTCAGCTGCCATCATGGGTGGTGAGGTGGCCGTGTTAGGGACATCGGTGACGTTCATTGCCAGCCTTTGTGTGTGTGTAAATTTGGAGTAAGTTCCTAGAGGCCATCTGAGGTCCTGGGTGATGGAGGAGTTCACAGAGGGAATCTGGGCCATCAGGTGTCCCGTGGCGTTCAGAGGCCACTTAAGGCCTTAGGCCTGTTATAAACCTCTTGCTTCAGTTTCCTCACCTGTCACAGCACTTGGGCTTTCTACCTTGTCAAGTGAGGTAATAATGACAAGAATGAAAAATACCACTTATTACTGTGATTATTATCTCAGTGTACACGGCAGTATAGAGTGGGGGCTAAGAAAACAGACCCGGTCTGGGCGTGGTGGCTCACACCTGTAATCCCAGTACTTTGGGAGGCTGAGACAGGTGGATTGCTTGAGGTCAGGAGTTTGAGACCAGCCTGGCCAATGTGGTGAAACCGTGTCTCTGCTAAAAATACAAAAACCAGCTGGGCGATTACATGTGGCACTCACCTGTAATCCCAGCTACTTGGGAAGCTGAGGCAGTTGGATTGCTTGAGGTCAGGAGTTTGAGACCAGCCTGGCCAATGTGGTGAAACCCTGTCTCTGCTAAAAATACAAAAACCAGCTGGGCGATTACATGTGGCACTCACCTGTAATCCCAGCTACTTGGGAAGCTGAGGCAGGAGAATTGCTTGAACCTGAGAGGCAGAGGTTGTAGTGAGCTGAGATCGGGCCACTGCATTCCAGCCTAGGTGACAGAGCGAGACTCTGCCTCAAAAAAAAAGAAAACAGGCCGGGCGCGGTGGCTCAAGCCTGTAATCCCAGCACTTTGGGAGGCCGAGACGGGTGGATCACGAGGTCAGGAGATCGAGACCATCCTGGCTAACACGGTGAAACCCCGTCTCTACTAAAAAAATACAAAAAACTAGCCGGGCGAGGTGGCGGGCGCCTGTAGTCCCAGCTACTCGGGAGGCTGAGGCAGGAGAATGGCGTGAACCCGGGAGGCGGAGCTTGCAGTGAGCTGAGATCTGGCCACTGCGCTCCAGCCTGGGCAACAGAGCAAGACTCTGTCTCAAAAAAAAAAAAAAAAAAAAAAAAAAAAAAAGAAAACAGGTCCAGATTCTAGCCATTGTTTCTGGCAGTACCCTAACCACATTGAGCCTCAGTTTCCCCATCTGTAAGGCAGGATTAGTGTTCACAGATTTTCATGACCCCAGACAATAGCTTACCCATTAAGCCACTGTGATGCTGGCCGGAGTTGATATCAAGGGACTGCTGGTGAGGGAACCCTTTGGATAGGGTGATCAGGAGGGCATCTTCAAGGGGTTCAGATTTCAAGAAATTGAGGCTCTTCTCTGAGCCTCAATTTCTCCATCTGTAATGTTGATGATGTTAGTGTTGACCTCCCAGATTGTTGTGGGTTCGGGCAGTGCCCTAGCCTTCCCGAGCCTCAGTTTCCCCATCTGTAAGATGGGATAGCATTAACATCTACTTTGCTGAGCTGTCATGAGGGTTCAGGGAGTGGTGCTGGTAGAGAGAACCATGCAGCGTTTGTGGTGGTGATGATGGTGGTGTGTGGTGTGCCAAGGGAGCCTTGAACCAGCGGGGACGATCCCATGCTGACCTGGGGAGGCGGGGGGCAGGAGGCGGCTGTGCTGGGACGGGCAGGCGATGCTGGTGGGAGCCGTGGCTGTGGGGCAGAGTCTGTCCTCGGGGCAGACAACCCTCTCCCCCTTCTCCTGCAAGACACCAGAGTCAGGGTTGATGTGACCTCCATGCTCCCTCTGGCCCTGACAGCTGTGATCTGTGGCCTGGGAGTGCAGATAAGTGTGATGGAGCTGCCAGCAGGCCTGGGCATCAGTGTCCTTGGTGGGGGGAGGGAGAAGAGACAGGGGCCAGGGAGAGAGCCCCGCTGAGACAGGAGGTCCCCTTCCACCCTGGGAGGTGTGTGGGGAAGAGCTTCCTTGAACCCCCTTAGCTGGGACAGATGGAAGAATGAGCAGCTTTGCATTTCCAGCAGCGTCTCCAGCTTTCCTGGGGCTTTCTCAGCTTGTGTTGATGATGAACCCCAGTGCATGAGGCCATTGGAGCCTTAGAGGCCTGTTTCCCCTGGACAGGTGACTGCCTGGGCCAGATGCAACACTGGCATGGTGCCCTTTTGCTCCTGGCCGGGAGTGACACGGGGCATGGAGCGCTTTGCATTCATCCCCGGCTGTTTGGACACATTTACAACCCTCATTTTACAGATGGGACAAAACCCAGTGGAGAATCCGCTCCGGGCAGCTGTTTATGAACCAGCCGAATGGGACACATAGGACTGCGGGAGGATGAGGAGGGACCCACAGGGCTGACGTGGCAGGGCAGGGTACTCATCCTTTCGGCCCATGTTTACTGCTTGTGAATTGTAGGCCAGGCCTTGTGCCAAGTGTTGGAGCTACAGCCGTGGACAAAAGAGACCTGGTCCTGCTCGCAGCAGCTACGCTTTAGCAGGAGGGACGGGCCACGGAGAAGCACATGGAAGAGCTAGGGTGGCGAGAAGAGCTAGGAAGGGGACAAGGCAGGTGAGCTGACATGGAGCAATGGTAGGGGAGGGGACTCCTTCTGACGTGGGGGTCAGGAGGGCCTCTCAGAGGAGGGGCTATATGAGCTGGAGAGCAGCCAGCAGAGAGTACGCAGGTGTAAAGACCGGAGGTGGGAAGGAGCCCGCAGGTGTAAAGACCGGAGGTGGGAAGGAGCCCGCTGTGTTGGAGGAAGAGGGAGCAGGCCAGTGGGGTTGGGAGAAGTGAGTGGAGGGGGTGAGAGGGGACAGGCATGCGGGGCCTTGTAGGACACCTGGAGGAGTTCAGATTTGGTTTTCAATTCTTTGGAGGGTTCTAAGCAGGGAAGAGCCATGATCTGACTCAGTCTTTTTTTTTTTGGAGACAGAGTCTTGCTCTGTTGCCCAAGCTGGAGTGCAGTGGCACTGTCTCAGCTCACTGCAACTTCCACCTCCCGAGTTCAAGCAGTTCTCCTGCCTCAGCCTCCCGAATAGTTGGGATTACAGGTGCGTGCCACCATACCCGGCTAATTTTTGTATTTTTAGTAGAGATAGGGTTTCACCATGTTGGGCAGGCTGGTCTTGAACTCCTGACCTCAGGTGATGCACCTGCCCCGGCCTCCCAAAGGGCTGGGATTACAGGTGTGAACCACCATACCTGGCCTGACTCAGTCTTGAAGAGCCCTCTGGCTGCTCTCGGGAGAAGGGGGTGTTGGGGGCCAGGCTGGAAGTGGGGAGGCAGAGAGGATGGTGATTTGAGCCAGGGTGGGGATAGTTTTCAAAATGGAAAGAAGGGAACAGATTCGAGTTTTTCTTCTTTTTTCAGGGAGAGTCAACAAGTTTGGTCAGTGGACTGGGGTGCGAGGGAAGGAGAGGAATCAAGGGTGGTTCTTAGACTTCCCTTTTGAGGAGCGTGGTAGATGGTAGAGCAGTTTTCTAAGATGAGAAGATCAGGGGAGGGAGGTTGAGAGCAGATGGAGTTTGGGCCTTAACTCTGGTCCTAAAATCATGCTAGGACAACTCAAAAACAAAAGCCAGACAACCCCATTAAAACACCGGCCAAGCACTTGCAAAGAAGACATGCAGGCGGCTGGGCACGTGGCTCACACCTGTAATCCCAGCACTGTGGGAGGCCGAAGTGGGTGGATCACAAGGTCAGGAGTTCGAGACAAGCCTGACCAAGATGGTGAAACCCTGTCTCTGCTAAAAATACAAAAATTAGCCAGGTGTGGTGGCGGACACCTGTAGTCCCAGCTACTCAGGAGGCTGAGGCAGGAGAATTATTTGGACCCGGGAGGCGGAGGTTGCAGTGAGCCAAGATCGTGCCACTGCACTCTAGCCTGGGGGAGACAGCGAGACTCCGTCTCAAAAAAAAAAAAAAAAAAAAAAAAGACACGCAGATAGCCAACGGGGACATGGAATTGTACTCAGCGGCACTTGCTCATCGTTGGGGAAATGAGAATCAGTGAGACACACTCATACCCGTTAGGATGGCCACTTGAGAAAACAGAAAATCTCACGTATTGGTGAGGGTGCGGAGAAATCAGGGCCCATGTGTGCTGCTGGCGGGAATGTAGAATGGTGCAGCTGCTGTGTGGAGGCCCCCCAAAATTTAACATAGAATTACCATATGGTGGGGCAACCCCACTTCTATGTATTAAAGAAATGGAAAGTGGGAACTTGAAGAGGAATCTGGCCACTGTGTTGATTGCAGTGCTGTTCACGATGACCAAATGGTGGGAGCAACCCAAGTGTCCACTGGTGGGTGTAATGAGCTGGGGCCCATCCACACGTTGGAATAGGATTCAGCCTGCAAAAGGAAGGATGTTCTGATGCATGCTGCAACATGCATGGGCCTTGAGGAAGTTATGCGAATGAAATAAACCAGCCACGACAGGACAAATACCGTCCGATTACATTTGCATGAGCTCCCTAGAGTAGCCAGATTCACAGAGATAGGAAGGAGAATGGTGGGTGCCAGGGGCTGGGGGGAGAGGGGGTGGGGAGCTCTTATTCAGTGGGTACAGGGTTTCAGTTTTGCAAGATGAAAGAGTTCTTTGGATGGATGTTGTTGATGATTGCACAACATTGCAAATGTCCTTAATACCACTGAACTGTACGCTTAAAAATGGCTAAGTTGGGCTAGGCGTGCGGTGGCTCAAGCCTGTAATCCCAGCACTTTTGGAGCCCGAGGTGGGTGTATCATGAGGTCAGGAGTTCAAGACCAGCCTGGCCAAGATGGTGAAACCCCATCTCTACTAAAAATACAAAAATTAGCCTGGCATGGTGGTGGACGCCTGTAATCCCAGCTACTCGGGAGGCTGAGGCAGAGAATTGCATGAACCTGGGAGGCAGAGGTTGCAGTGAGCCGAGATCGCACCAGCGCACTCCAGCCTGGGCGACAGAGTGAGACTCCATCTCAAAAAAAAAAAAAAAGGCTAAGCTGGTAAATTTTATGTTTACCCCAATTAAAATTAAAAAAGAACTGTGGCAAGGTTTAACCTGGAGGGAGAAATGGTACCGGCCCCTCCTGCTTGAATGGATTGGGCTATTGGTTTGTAGATGGTAGACCAGACGGCCCACCAGCTTGTTGGCCAGGGTGGAATTCCAACATGCTGAGCCTGTTGCAAGAGACTTAGCCTTTGAAGCAGGCAGCTCTGAGATTCTGATTCCTCCAGGCCCAAACCACCGTTGCCCTATTTTACACGACCTTGGCTGGCTTCATGATGTGTTCTTGAACTGGAGCCAGTGGTGAGCTCAGGGAGGCTCCTGTAACAATAGTTCACTGAGGCATGTTTACACCCGGGTGCCCTCTTTACAACAGGCACATGTCCTAGGTCATCTCATTCTCTCTGCACTGTTACCGGGGAGGATGGGGAGGCACTCACGTCTCCGTGTGGCACATCAGGGGACCGGGTGGGAGGGGCTGACTGAGCGGAGGCCAGAACTAGGTCTGCAGCCCTGGCCCTCTCCCTGATGGCCAGATCCGGCTTCACCCATGAAGCTGGCCTGGCAAGGGACGGCCCTTCCTGAATTTCTGTGTGGTCTAGGCTGGGGTTGGCGTGCTTTTCTGTACAGAGACAGATAGTCAATATGTTCAGCTCTGCAGGCTGCACGGGTTGTGTCTCAGCTGCTCAGCCCTGCTGCTACATTGCTGAGGCGGCCATTGATGATACAGATACAAGTCAAAGTGGCTGCTGTGGGCCAGTGCCACTGCATTTATGAACACTGAAATGTGAATTTCATATAACTTTCACATGTCATGAAATGGCATTTTTCTTTCAATTATTTATTTCTTTATTTTTAATATATTTTTTGGAGACAGGGTCTCACTGTGTCACCCAGGCTGGGGTGCAAGGGCATCATCATGGCTCACTGCAGCCTAGACCTCCAGGGCTTGTTATCCTCCCACCTTACTCTCCTGAGTAGCTGGGACAACAGGCATGTGCCACCATGCCTGGCTAATTTTTTTTTTTTTTTTTAGATTGGTGGGCGGGTGTGGGGGGGGCCCTCACTATGTTGCCCAGGCTGGTCTTGAACTCCTGGCCTCAAGTGATCCTCCCACCTTGGTCTCCCAAAGTGCTGGGATTACAGGCGTGCAGCACTGCACCCGGCTGGCTGACTTTCTTTCTTTCTTTTCTTTCTTTCCTTTCTTTCCCTTCTTTCCATTTCAAAAGGTAAAATGATTGTTAGCTTGTGGGGTGAGTAGAAATAGACATCAGGCTGGCTTTGGTCCACAGGCCGTAGCTTGTTGAAATCTTGCTAAGAATAGACAGGAAAGGCCGGGCGCGGTGGCTCACGCCTGTAATCCCAGCACTTTGGGAGGCCGAGGCGGGCGGATCACAAGGTCAGGAGATCGAGACCACGGTGAAACCCCGTCTCTACTAAAAATACAAAAAATTAGCCGGGCGCGGTTGTGGGCGCCTGTAGTCCCAGCTACTCGGGAGGCTGAGGCAGGAGAATGGCGTGAACCCGGGAGGCGGAGCTTGCAGTGAGCCGAGATCGCGCCACTGCACTCCAGCCTGGGCGACAGAGCGAGACTCTGTCTCAAAAAAAAAAAAAAAAAAAAGAATAGACAGGAATAATGCTTTTGCTTGAAAACAGCCAGCTTTATTGAGGTTGAGGTGTTTGAAAGAAGGCATATTCGCTATCTGACTTGTGTGGAAACAGTGGGGCTGGGATCAGCCCTGGTGGAAACTGTTCTTGTCCGAAAAAGCAAGTAGAGGTGGGCTGCCTGGAGTTCCCATCACGGAAGTGCAACTGGGGAGCAGGACGAGGCCCTGATTTGGTGAGGAAGGAGAGGTTGTGCTTGATTCGTCTCTGTGCCCGGGGACCAGGACTGTGTGCGCCTTCCAGCATTCTCTTCGCTGTTCCAAGCTCCTTATTGCCACACCTGCGCTGGGCCTTTACCAAGGCAGTGCCCAGGCTTTGGTGTCAGACCCGAGGTCGAGACTGTGCCACTATCAGGTTTGTGCTCTTGGGTAAGCAAGTGGTTTAATCTCCCTGTACTTCACCTTCTTCATCAGTAAAATGGAGAATAACTACCTGCCTCACAGATGAATTGTTAGCTTTATTCTATTTTATTTTATTTCATTTTATTTTGAGACAGGGTCTTGCTCTGTCACCCAGGCTGGAGTACAGTGGCACGATCATGGCTCACTGCAGACTCGATCTCCTGGGCTCAAGGGATCCTCCTGCCTCAGCCTTCCACGTACCTGGGTCTACAGGCATACACTACCACACTTGGCAAATTTTTTTTTTGAGACAGAGTCTCACTCTGTCGCCCAGGCTGGAGTGCAGTGGTGTGATCTCGGCTCACTGCAAGCTCCGCCTCCCAGGTTCACGCCATTCTCCTGCCTTAGCCTCCCGAGTAACTGGAACTACAGGCGCCCATCACCAAACCCAGCTAATTTTTTTGGTATTTTTAGTAGAGACGGGGTTTCACCGTGTTAGCCAGCATGGTCTTGATCTCCTGACCTTGTGATCTGCCCGCCTCGGCCTCCCAAAGTGCTGGGATTACAGGTGTGAGCCACCACGCGAGGCCCACATTTGGCAAATTTTAAAAAATATTTTGTAGAGATGGGGCTCACTCGACCTCCTGGGCTCAAGCGATCCTCCTGCCTTGGCCTTCCAAAGTCCTGGGATTACAGGTGTGAGCCACCACACCCGGCCTAATTGTTAGGTTTAAATAAATGAACGCGTTGCTTTAGATGGGATGCTTTGAGCTAGAAACAGCATAAAACTTGCCTCCAGTGGCTTCTCTAATGCAGATGTTTACTATTGTGCTTCCTGAGAGACGGGAGGTGGTGGTTTACAGACGCCTTCAGCAGTTCAGGACATCGTGCTCTGCCTCAGTAGAGTTTGCCCAGTGGCTCTCCGAGGTGGGTGTATTGACGGACACTCTGGCCAGTGACGCACGCGTGAGAACTCTGGTGCTTGTCAGTGCGTGCCAGTGAATATGTATGATGTCCCTGAGCTCTTCCTACTGTGTACCTGAGTCACTTGTGAATTGCATGTCCTTTTCCCCACTTGCTGCTCAGTCCACAAGGGCAGGAATCCTGTTGGATTAACTTTACCCCTGTAGCACTGATTGCTTGCTTTAGGTGCTCAGGCAGGATTGGAATGAATGAATGATTGAGTGAATGAATGAAGGAATGCCGCGTTCTCATCATGTGTTACTATAGGACAGGGATTGCAAACTCTGCAGGAACATACATAGGGGAAGGGCCCTGGCATGAGGTCATAGGGAGTGGTGGGGTCTGTTGCAAGCTGGAGGGCATACCCCATCTGTGAAGCGGCTGCTGCTCTGCTCCAGCAGGCTGGGCCACGTGGCATGCAGGTCTGGAGCTGGACATCACGCAGGTTCCCAAAAGAAGCCAAAAGGCTGGAATTTACCTGCTGGTTTAAGATACTGTCGACAGATTCAAATATTTTGAAATATCTTGTGATCCAAAACCCATCTACTGGTCAAATCTGGCCCATGGGCCCAGATTGTGGCATCTGGTTCAAGAAGAGATAAGACCTAGTCTGTGTTTTTTTTAGTGGGGGTGGGGAGGATGGGGTGTATAAGAAATTTTGAGTGAATTAAAAAAAACTTATGAAAAATTTCAAGGGCTGGGTGCAGTGTCTCACGTTCGTAATCCCAGCTCTTTGGGAGGTTGAAGTAGGAGAATTGCTTGAGGCCAGGAGTTTCAGACCAGCCTGGGCAACATAGTGAGACCCCTACAAAAAATAAAAAAATTAGCTGAGTGTAGTGACGGAAGCTGCTGTGGTCCCAGCTACAAGGAGGCTGAGGCAGGAGGATGGTTTGGGCCCAGGAGTTCAAGGCTACAGTGAGCTAGGACTGCGCCAGTGTACTCCAGCCAGGGTGACAGAGCGAGACCGTCTTTTAAAAAAAAAAAATTAAAACATACATAAAAATAGACCGGTGTGATGGTCATGCGCCCTGTAACTTGCTGAGGAGATACCAAGTCCTGCCTTCTGCACGTGCCTCCATACAGTTCCCCCTTTTCCACATTGTTCCGGGGCTCATGCCAGACATTGCCTCATCCATCAGTGTCTCTAATACAGCCATGGCTCTTCATGGTGCATTGGAGTCCGGACGCTGGAGGGCTGGCTAAAACACAGATCACCAGGCCCCCTGAGTGTCTGAGTCGGCAGACCTGGCATGGAGCCTGGGAACCTGTTTTTTTATCGAGTTCCCAGGTGATGCTGATGCTGCTGGTTCAGGGACCACCTGTTGTTTCTGGGGGGGATAGGGTCTTGCTCTGTTGTGCAGCCTGGAGTGTAGTGGTGTGATCACAGCTCACTGCAGCCTCGACCTCCTGGGCCCAAGCAATCCTCCTGCCTCAGCCTCCCAAGTAGCTGGGACTACAAGTACATGCCACCATGCCTGGCTATTGTAAAAAAATTTTGTTGTAGAGATGAGATCTTGCTATGTTGCTCAGGCTGTTGAACTGCTGGGCTCAAGTGATCCTCCCATCTTGGCCTTCCAAAGTGCTGGGATTACAGGCGTGAGCCACCATGCTCAGCCAGGGACCACACTTCAAGAACCGCTGCCTGAATGGGTACCTGGTAAACACCACCACTACGACAAAGCAAAAGAAAATTCCTGAACATGACCACAGTACTATGCTCACACCAGAACTCATTCTGTAGGGCAGTAATGAGCTTTGAAAGGTGGACCTGCTCGAATGTTCGGAAATTGCCCAAGGCCTCATGCCTGGAGCGGGAGGCTCTGCCTGGACCCTCAGCCCCTTGTTGGTTGGGCCCCTTTTGGGGCCTCAGGAGGTGTGGCTCAGGGACCAGCAAAAGGGATCAGCACCGGTGACAGTCTGTTTCTGGTCCCGGCCCCGCCTGGAAGTGTCTGGGAACCTGAGGACCCTGGAGTGGCTCTGACCTCTGGCTGCCTCCCTGTCCCCCTGTGCGTCCCGTGGGAGCTCACTGGCTTTGAAGGCCTGCTTTTGACAAGCCCTCTGGCTCTGATGTAGCGCAGGGGAGGGGGCTCTGGCTTTGCAGGGCCCCTCAGGCCCCTGCTGGCTGTTGCCTGCATTCTCCCTCCCGTGTGGCTGAGGATGAAGCTGGCTTCCCCCTTTTCAGGGCGAGCCTCAGTTCATGTTTCTGGACACCCTCGTGTCACTGGTAGGCGGCCTCAGGAGTCACAAGGAGGCAGTGCAGGCAGTGTGGGCATGTCCGCAGCCCCGAAGGGCTCGGTTTTCAGATCTCAGCTGCAAGAACAAAGCGCCCCGTTGAGCTGCTTGAAAGCAGCCACAGGAGAGTGTCCTGCTCCACGGATCATCCCTGGCCCGGGTTTCTCTTAGGACAGCTCAGGCCGAAACACAGCAGGGTGCAACAGCGGGGGCGATGTGTGAGCATCCTGGGCGTGGAGCTTCCCATTGAAGAGGACACTGGGTTTCCTGCCGGGCCCACCTTGTCTGTAGCGAAGCCTGCCTTCTGGCCGAGATAGGGCTGCGGGGGGAGGAAAGGGTGCACGGGGCAAATGTCACACTCCCTGGTGCAGGGGTGTTCCCTGTAGGTGTGGCTGTGTGGGAAAATGCTCTGGGGTCTCTGGGTGGATGTAGCAGGCTGAACAATGTCCCCAAAAGATGCTGGTATCTTAATCCCCAGGACCTGTGAATATGTGACCTTCCTCGGCAAAAGTGGCTTTGTAGGTGTGATTAAGTTGAGGATCTCACACCAGGCATTATGGCTCACACCTGTAATCCCAGCACTTTGGGAGTCCAAGGTGGGAGATTTCTTGAGCCCAGGAGTTTAAGACCAGCTCGGGCAACATAGTGAGACTCCATCTCTACAAAAAATTTAAAAATTAGCCAGGCGTGGTGGTGTGTGCCTGTGGTCCCAGTTATGTGGGAGGCTGAGGAAGGAGGACTGCTTGAGCCTGGGAGTTTGAGGCTGCAGTAAGCCGTGATTACGCCACTGCATTCCAGCCTAGGCAACAGAGTGAGACCCTGTCTCAAAAAAAAAAAAAAAAAAAAAAAGTTAAGGATCTTGAGATGGGAGATGAACCTGGATTGTCCAATGGGCCACGATGCTTTCACAAGGATCTTTGTCAGAGGGAGGCAGGAGGGTCAGAGTAGGAGATGTGACTGCAGAAGCAGGGGTTGGAGTGATGAGGGGACAGGAGACAAGGAATGTGGAGGCCTCGTAGAAGCTGGGAAAGGGAAGGAAATGGATTCCTCCCTGAGCCTCTGGAAGGAAGCACCGTGTCTGCACCATGACTTTCATCCCGTCTCAGGGGGAGTCCCAGTTTGGACTTCTCCCCCGCAGAACTATAAGATAGTAAGATAATAACTTTGTATTGATCTGAGCCAGTGTCAATTGTCAATTCTTACAGCAGCAGTGGGAAGCTAATACAATGGAAATGCTTCCATTAAAGCCAGGCCATTAACATGATAGTATAGTCTGGTTTGGGTGGGCTTAAATAAAATATTTAAGCTTAAAATAATGTTGTAAGTTTTAATATATGAACTTTTGAAATTTTCAATGTTTTTAAAAAAAGACTTTAATGTCTTGGAAAAATATAAATATGAAGTGCACATTTTTCCTTTTGCTTGAAGCTGTAATATGATTCGGTGAGGCACTGATTTGGCCCTCCCTGTATTGCTGCGACAGAGCCTGCTTGTTTTAAAATAACTTTCTATTTTAGAACTTTTTTTTTTTGAGACGAAGTCCCACTCTGTCGCCCAGGTTGGAGTGCGGTGGCACAATCTCGGCTCACTACAACCTCCGCCTCCCAGGTTCAAGTGATTCTCCTTCCTCAGACTCCCAAGTAGCTGGGACCACAGGTGCCTGACACCGCACCTGGCTAATTTTTGTATTTTTAGTAGAGACGAGATTTCACTATGTTGGCCAGACTGGTCTCCAACTCCTGACCTTCAGTGATCCACCTGCCTTGGCCTCCCAAAGTGCTGGGATTCCACAGGCGTGAGCCACTGCGCTCAGCCTAGAACAGTTTGACTTTCAGAAAAATTGGGAAGATAGTGCTGAGTTCCCACATATCCCACAGCCAGTGTCCCCTGCTATTAACATCTTAATGGAATGGGATACATTTATTGCTATGAATGAACCAGTGTTGATACATCAGTAATAACTAACATCCAGACAGGATTCGGGTTTCCTTCGTATCCTTTTCTGTCTCAGGACCCCACCCAGGGCCCCAAATCACGTTTGTCCCTCACGTTGCCTTAGGCTCTTCTGGTCCCTGCAGGTGCTCAGACTTTCCTGGCTTTGGATGGCCTGGATTGCGTTGATGAGCACCGGCTAGGGATTTGGCGGGACGCCCCTCTGCCGGGATTTGTCCGTTGTTCTTCTATTGATTAGACCCTAGTTCCGGGTTTTGGAAGGAAGATCGCAGCGGCGAAGGGCCGTTCTCAACACATTATGTCCACATGACCTGTCCCTGCTGCATGGGTCCTATTCTTTATTCCTTGTTACAGGTAAAGAAACTGAGGCACAGGAAGTTGTATCAGGCGCCTGCTGGTAGGTGGAGGATGGGCAGGGGGTTGAGGGGACAGGGAGTGGTCAGAGTCCCTTTGCTAGTAAGGAGGGGACCCCAGACCTCTCACATCTCTCCAGGGCCCCTGGCGGTCTCCTGGCTGGCCTTGCTGCTCTGCTTCAGAAATCAGACTTGACGGGGGACTGCGACCCTGATTGGGCCTTGGTGGCTGCAGGTGCTGTCTTATTAGAGACACCACTTGAGGATGTATGGAACATCTGAAGAGTACCCATCTCTGGATCAAGAATTTTTTGCTTTAGGTCAGGCATGGTGGCTCACGCCTGTAATCCCAGCACTTTGGGAGGCCGAGGTGGGCTGATCACCTGAGGTCAGGAGTTGGAGATCTCAGCCTGGCCAACATGGTAAAACCCCATCTCTGTCAAAAGTACAAAAATCAGGCCAGGCGCGGTGGCTCACGCCTGTAATCCCAGCACTTCGGGAGGCCTGGGGCAGGAGAATCAGTTGAACCCGGGAGGTGGAGGTTGCAGTGAGCCGAGATCGCACCACTGCACTCCAGCCTGGGCGACAGAGCAAAACTCTGTCTAAAAACAACAACAACAAGAACAACAACAACAACAGCAACAAAAAAAAACATCAGCTGGGTATCCACTTTGGGATCCACTTTGGGATCACTTTGGGATCCACTTTGGGATCACTTTGGGATCACTTTGGGATCCACTTTGGGATCACCTGAGGTCAGGAGTTTGAGACCACCCTGGCCAACATGGCGAAACCCCGTCTCTACTAAAAAAAAAATACAAAAATTAGCTGGGTGTGGTGGCAGGCACCTGTAATCCCAGCTACTTGGGAGGCTGGGGCAGGAGAATTGGTTGAACCCGGGAGGTGGAGGTTGCAGTGAGCCGAGATCGCACCACTGCACTCCAGCCTGGGCGACAGAGCAAAACTCTGTCTAAAAACAACAACAACAAGAACAACAACAACAACAGCAACAAAAAAAAACATCAGCTGGGTATGGCGGCACGTGCCTGTAGTCCCAGCTATTCGGGATGCTGAGGCAGGAGAATTACTTGAACCTGGCAGACAGAGGTTGCAGTTAGCTGAGATCACACCACTGCACTCCAGCCTGAGTGACAGAGTGAGACTGTCTGAAAAAAAAAAAATTTTTTTTTGCTTTAATTTTTTTCCTTAAAAAAATGGAAGTATCAAATACATAAAGAAAAGTGCACAATTTCAGTTAGAGGTTGATGGATTTTTACCTAGGTATGCATGCTTATAATGACCCCCTGTACGGAGTGTAAACGGCTTCCCCGCACCCCTCCCTGTCAGTATCCACCCCTGAGGTCCTGCTGCCCCCACCTCTATCCCCATGGGTTGGTTTTGCTATCCCCTGGGACATCACATACATGGACTCATGCACGTGGTCCCTGTGTGGGATTTACCCTGTCATTGTGTGTCTCAGTTGGTCATTCCCTTTTGTCGCTGGGTAGCATTCCATGGTATGAGTGTGTCCCCATTTGTCATGCATTCACTTGCTTGTAGACATTTGTGTTGTTTCCAGTTTGGGGCTGTTATGGGTACGGCTGCTATGAGCATTTGTGGATAATCTTTGTGTGGTTGCATGCTTTCATTTCTCTGCGATAAATACTGGGGGTGGGATTGCTATATTGTAGGGTGAATGTCCAGCTTTGGTAGAAAAAGTATATTCCACAGTGATTGCACCAATGCACACTTCCACCAGCAATGTGTGAGCACTCTGACTGCTCCACATCCTCGTCAACACTTGTTATTGTCAGTCTTTTTCATTTTAGCCGTTCTGGTGTGTGGCATGGGATCTCACTGTGAGTCTAGTGGACATTTCTCTGATGACTAAGTCACCCAGGGCTGGTGTGTGGCTCCAGGAAATCACAGGGATCCTTTCTTCTATCTCCTATTCTGCTCCACCCTTCTTCATGTGTGGCTTCCATTCTTAAGGGGGTCTCACGATTCAAAATGGCTGCTCTAGCTCCCTCCATTGTGACTGAATTCCAGGCAGCAGGAAGGGGGACTTACCAACAAATACATAGGAATTTCAGATGTTGATAATGTCAGGGAGATAAAAGAGGGTGGTGAATACAATGTGATGGGGGAAGGGCTGCTTTAGGACGAATGGTCTTTTCGTCCATTTTGTTCACTATTGAAGTGCCCAGGCCTAGAGCCGAGCCTGCCATACAGTGGGGGCTCAAAAGAGACAGTTGAGGAATTGAAGAGTGCTCAGGGAAGGTCTCACTGAGAAGGTGACTTTAGACTTGAGAAGTGAGGGGCTCACTTTTGTGGGCATCAGGGGAAGGATTGGCCCTGGAGGAGCAAACAGTCAGTGCAAAGGCCCTGTGGCAGAAACTTGCCTGGTGGCTCAGGAGCACAGCAAGGCCAGTGTGGCTGGAGCAGAGTGAGCGAGGCAGATAGGAAAGGGGGGGAGGAGACTGGAGTGACTACAGGGAGCTGGGTTGTGCAAGGCCTCATCAGTCACTGTCAGGAATTTAGATTCTCTTCTGAGATAAACAGGAAGGCATAGGGGAGGTTTGAGCAGAAGAATGACATGCTCTGACTTTAATCTTAAAAGGATAACTTGGATTCTGTGGGGAGAATGGGGCGGGGGGCAAGAGCAGAGGCAGGACAACAGTGAGGAGACTACGGCAGCCGTCCGCACAAGCCAGGATGGGGGCCACGATGGTGCTGGAGAGAAGTGGATGGATTTGAGGCATGCTTTAAAGTGAGAGCAGCCCAGCCTTGCTGCTGGATGGGTGCTAGGTGGGAGGGAAATGGAGGACTCAGGAATGACTCAACCTCTTTGCTTAAGCAACTCACACGCGTGGGTTTCTTGTAAAAACCCTTTATTTTACTCTTCTTACCTTAGTCCTTTAAAAATCAAAAGAAGTTGGAACGTGAGCCAAGGGTGTGGTGTTCCCAAGTCCCAGATTGGATTAGCCTGTGTCGTCGATCATTCCTGCATTTACAGGCCCCACGGGGCTGGGGATGCCAGGGGCCCTGGGATTCAGGGTGTAGTCAGTGACTGACTGGCTGGTCCAGTGTGGGCAGGGCCTGGCCTTGCCCCAGAACTAGACTTCGTCTCGGCAAATTGGCTTCTTGGCTCATTTGGTCAGAGGTGTCTTTCTTGGAAGCCTGTTTTCTCTTCTCACAGGAGGAATTAGGCCTGCAATTCAGTGGCCAGGTCAAGTTAATGATTCATTTGTGAAGCTCCCGTGCAAGGAGCCCAGCGGGGATGGCCTAGGAGAGAAGTGTGAGGGCACAGGCCTAGACGTGGATATGGAGCCTGGGGCTCTGTCTGTCCCTGCTCCTGTGACCTTGGTCAGGCATTTGGCTTTGGAGCCTCAGTGTCTGCTTCTGTGAGATGAGTCATTGAGGATTTAAGAGGTGAAGCAGGTGGAAGTGTTTTGCTACCTGAACAGTGCTGGACAGATTGTCCATACAATTCTGCTCCCCTGGTGTCTCAGGGCAGGGGCGCCTCAGGGCAGGGGCCCCATCGTGTTCATCCTTGTGTCTTTAAATTCCTAGCATAGCATCTAGCCTGGGCGGGTGATTGTGCAGGGGATGAACTGCAATCCCAATGAGGTCAGAGCAGGCTCACTGTAGGCCGAGGTCATTCCAGCGGGCTTCATGGAGGAGGCGGCACCTGGGCGAGTGGGGTTTTAGGTTTGGAGGTCAGGGGCCTCTCCAGGTACAGGGGAAAGTGCTGTGGGTGGTGGGAAGAGAGAGCTAAAAATTAATGTCTATGAAATCTTCATCTCATCCATCACACATTTACCGAGCTGTTGCCTCGGCCTAAACAGGAGGTACTCTCTGTGTATTTAAAAAAAGATAATCCCTTCTTAAATTTAAAACACACAAAGGAGGACTAGCATTACCACCTGGTAGACATTTCCATGTTGATTATGTGGTTTCTGGTCTCACTTTTGCTCATTCACTCAGAAAATATTTACAGAGCTCCTGCAAGGTGCCAAGCACTGTCCCAGGCCCTGAGGACACATCACCAAACAAAGCAGCTGAGGATCTTACCCTTGTGGGTTTATGGCCTGGCAGGGGAGACAGATGGACGATAAACCTGATAAGCTAGTTGTGCCACGCGCTTGATGGCCACACTCAGCATGGAAACAACACAGCGGGTCGGGAGATCAGGAGTTTTAGGGGCAGGTCGGATGAGCCTTCTGAGAAGGGGGCATGTGAATAGAGATTCGAAGGTGTGAGGGATTTGACCACGTGGTTAGGAGGGAGCAGCAGGTGCAGAGGCCCTGGGGCAGAAGCATGGCTGCTTAGACAGGACAGCAAGGAGGCAGTGGGGCTGAGCTGAGTAGCAGACAGTGGCTGGATGTGGGGTCAGAGAGAACACAGGGGCCAGATCAGGCAGAGGGACTTGTACGCCAATGTTCAGACGGTGGCTCGTATGTTATTTTCAAGAAATAACATGTTCACAATGACAGTTAAAGCTTCCCACATCCCCAGCCCCCGGCCCTCTCCTGAGATTGTTTGCAAGTTCCATTTCCCTGAATGGTTTTCTACATTTCCACGTGGGTTTGTCTTCAGAAAAAATATCGAGTATTATTTCACGTGTTTGGAAAATTCACATCAAGAGGCCAATGTCAATTGTTTCTTTCTTTAGCCTTTTCTTCACTCGATTTTTTTTTTCTTTTAAAATAAAAATTGAGGCCAGGTGCAGTGGCTGATGCCTGTAATCCCAGGACTTTGGGAGGCTGAAGCGAGTGGATCGCTTGAGCTCAGGAGTTCAAGACCAGCCTGTGCAACATAGTGAGACCTTGTCTCTACTAAAAACAAAAAAATAAAGAATAGAAAAAAATAGCCGGATGTGGTGGTGCGTGCCTTGTAGTCTCAGCTACTCAGGAGGCTGAGGTGAGAGGATCGCTTGATCTGGGGAGATCGGGAGGTCAAGGCTCTCCAGCCTGGACAACTGAGCGAGACTCTGTCTCAAATTAAATAAATAATAAAAATTATATATATTTAAGGCATCCAACATGCTGTTTTGCTATATATATACACATAGTGAAATGATTACTACAGTTAAGCAGATTAACATATGTATCTCCTCATATAGTTACCTCTTTTTGTTTTTTTTTCTTTTTTGAGACAGAGTCTTGCTCTGTCACCCAGGCTGGAGTGCAGTGGGGTGATCACGGCTCACTGTAGCCTTGAACTCTCAGGCTCAAGTGATCCTCCCACTTCAGCCTCCTGAGTAGCTGGGACCACAGGTGCGTGCCACTGTGCCTGGCTAGTTTTTGAATTATTATTTTTTTCTTCTTTTTGTTGAGATGGAGTCTTGCTCAGTCGCCCAGGCTGGAGTGCAGTGGTGCAATCTCGGCTCACTGCAAGCTCCGCCTCCCGGGTTCACGCCATTCTCCTGCCTCAGCCTCCCAAGTAGCTGGGACTACAGGTGCCCGCCACTACACCTGGCTATTTTTTTTTGTATTTTTAGTAGAGACGGGGTTTCACCGTGTTAGCCAGGATGGTCTCGATTTCCTGACCTCGTGATCTGCCTGTCTTGGCCTCCCAAAGTGCTGGGATTACAGGCGTGAGCCACCGCGCCTGGCCGTTTTTGTATTTCTTATAGAGACGGGCTGCCTATGTTGCCCAGGTGGTTCTCAAACTCCTGACCTCAAGCCATCCTCCCACCTCGGCCTCCCAAAGTGCTGGGATTACAGGCATGAGGCCCAGCCACCTCTTTGTTTTTAGTGGTGAGAGCACCTGAAATCTACTTCCAGTATACAGTACAGTATTAATTACAGTCCTCGTGCTGTGCATCCAACCTCCAGACCACCCGTCCCATGTGACTGCAGCTTTGTGCCCTGTGACCTGCATCTCCCCACCTTCCCCAGCCTCCGCGCTGGAAGCACCATTCAACTCTCTGTGTGTTCAATGCCTTCAGGTTCCTAATCTCTAAAAGACAAATCTTTTTTTTTTTTTTTTTTTTTTTTTTTTGAGACGGAGTCTTGCTCTGTTGCCCAGGCTGGAGTGCAGTGGCCGGATCTCAGCTCACTGCAAGCTCTGACTCCCGGGTCTATGCCATTCTCCTGCCTCAGCCTCCCGAGTAGCTGGGACCACAGGCGCCTGCCACCTCGCCCGGCTATTTTTTTGTATTTTTTAGTAGAGACGGGGTTTCACCGTATTAGCCAGGATGGTCTCGATCTCCTGACCTCATGATCCGCCCGTCTCGGCCTCCCAAAGTGCTGGGATTACAGGCTTGAGCCACCGCGCCCGGCCTCTAAAAGACAAATCTAAAAGTATTTGTCCTGCAGTATTTGTCTTTCTGTCAAGATTCTGCCGTTGAGGTATCTCCAAGTTGATGACATTTACTCACCGTGCAGCCACCGTGTGTGCAGAAGCCCAGCTTATCTTTGACTGAGAACCTGGCTGGGCTCCCTGTTGTTTTTCAAGGCAGGATCTCGCTCTGTCACCCAGGCTGGAGTGCAATGGTGTGATCTCGGCTCACTGCAACCTCCGCCTCCTGGGCTCAAGCAATTCTCCCACCTCAGCCTCCCGAGTAGCTGGGACTACAGTTGCATGTCACTGTGCTTGGGTAATTTTTGTAGTTTTAGTAGAGACGGGGTTTCACCATGTTGGCCAGGCTGGTCTGGAACTCCTGACCTCAAGTGATCCACCCGCCTCGGCCTCCCAAGGCCTGAGATCACAGGCGTGAGCCATGTGCCTGGCCCTCTGTTCTTTTTTTCAGGTCTGACAATTCTTCTGGCGCTCTCTTGCACACATATGAGAATCTTTCTAGGGCAGAGTTTTCAAACTGTCAGATGTGATCAGATTGTGGGTTGTGAAATAAGTGGAGTGGGTAGGGATCAGCTTTTTTTTTTTTTTTTTTTTTTTGAGACGGAATCTTGCTCCGTCTCTGTAGGCTGGAGTGCAGTGGCGCAATTTTGGCTCGCTGCAACCTCCGCCTCCTGGGTTCAAGCAATTCTCCTGCCTCAGCCGCCCAAGTAGCTGGGACTACAGGAACATGCCACCATGCCCAGCTAATTTTTTATATTTTTAGTAGAGACAGGGTTTCACTGTGTTAGCCAGGATGGTCTCGATCTCCTGACCTCACAATTCGCCCTCCCCGGCCTCCCAAAGTGCTGGGATTACAGGCATGAGCCACCGCGCCTGGCCTGGGATGAGCATTTTGAAAACAGAATGGAATAAGATAGAATATCAGAGGGGTGAATAATGGAGCCGTAACGCAAGTTGCATCATGCTGGGAAGGTGAGTGTTCCTTCGTGAAGCTTCTGGTGGGTGTGCAGGTTGTGGGCGTAGCGTGGCAGGAGCTGGGAAGCTGGTGCTCTGTGCCATGTCTGAACAGGGAACCCACAGACTATGGGACTTTGCTCACACCTGACCCAGTTAGAAACTGTCCGCAACTCCCTGGTGGCCAGACCCCCACTGTGCACAGTCGTCCTGTTTCCAAACAGTTTTGCCTGTAGTTGTTTTCTTGGATGTCCTAATTTTTTCTCATCTACTGGGAAATGATATCTCATTTTAATTTGGAGTTAATCTTTCTTTTTGAAGTTGTGATTAAGATCCAGCTAACATAAAATTCACCAAAACCATTTACAGATGTACAGTTCAGTGACATTTAGTGCATTTGCAAGGTTGCGCAGCCATGACCACGACCTAATTCCAAAGCATTCTCATACCGTGCACCCATTAAGCAGTCACCCGCCATTCCTTTCTCCCCTAGCCCCTGGCAACCACCAATCTGCTGTCTCTGGATTTGCCTATTCTGGGTATTTCACTAAGTGTGGTCAGACACTATGCGTGGCCTTTCGACTGGCTTCTTTCACTCTGTGTCATGTTTTTGAGGTTTGTCCATGTGGTGGCATGTGTCAGTGTCGCATTCCTTTCTTTCTGTTTTTTGAGATGGAATCTCGGTCTGTTACCCAGGCTGTAGTGCAGTGGCGCGATCTCGGCTCTCACTGCAACCTCTGTCTCCCAGGTTCAAGTGAATCTCCTGCCTCAGCCTCCCGAGTAGCTGGGATTATAGATGGCTGCCACCATGCCCAGCTAATTTTTTTTTTTTTTTTTTTTTTAGTAGAGGTGGGGTTTCACCATGTTGGCCAGGCTGGTCTTGAACTCCTGACCTCAGGTCATCCACCTGCCTCAGCCTCCCAAAGTGCTGGGATTACAGGTGTGAGCCACCACGCCCGGCCACATTCCTTTCTCTAAAATTATATTTTTGACTCTTTAAATACGTTTCTTTTTTACACAATAGTAAACAACCAACGCATGCAGTCCCTTTTCTGAATGAGTCAGATGCCGCGTCTGGACAGATCAGCCTGTGTTCAGCCACTCATGTGTTGACAGATACTTGGGTCGTTTTCGCCCATTGCGAGCAGTGCTTCTGTGCACATTCTTGTACGTGTTGTTTGAATACCCATTTTCAGTTCTTTTTGGGTCTGTTCTGGGGAGTGGAGTTGCAGGGTCATACGGTAACTTTGTGTTTGACTGTTTGAGGAACAGCCAGACTGGTGTCCACAGTGGCTGTTCCACATTACACTTCTGCCGGCAATGCCCAAAGGTTTCAGTTCCCACACCCTTGCCAACACTTGTTATTTTCCATGAAAAAAAATTCTAGCCATCCTAGGGTGAGAAGTGGTGGCCCATTGTGACTTTGATTTGCATTTCCCTGATGATGTCAAGCACCTTTTCATGAGCTTGTTGGCCATTTGTGTATTTTCTTCGGAGAAAGGTCTTTTCAAGTCCTTTGACCATTTGCAGTTAACCTTTTATTTTTTTTAATTTCACATTATAGTTTCAAAAGGGTTTTAGTGAAGTGTAGCATACGTATAGAAAAGCCCACATATAAAGGGAACAACACCATACATTTTTCAGTAAACACAGTCATGGGTAACCAGCAACCAGATCAGGAAACAGAATTTTCACCCCCTTATCCCCCATCCTCCCAGGTGACCCCATTCTGGCTTCTATTGATATGTCAGTCTTGCCTGTTCTAGAACGTCACATAAATGGGATTATATGTGTATGCACATATCTGCCTTTTGATCAACATGATTGCATTATATTTTAAAGGTAGTAATAGTATTCATTTATTTATTTATTTTTACTTAAAATATACTGGAGGTTGTTCCATAGTGGTAAATTTAGCATGTCATGGGTGTTCTTGTTGCTGTTGTTTTTTTTTTTTCAGACAGGGTCTTGCTTTGTGGCCCAGACTGGAGTGCAGGGGGCATGATCACAGCTCACTGTAGCCTTGAACTCCTGGGCTCAAGCGATCCTCCCAGCTCAGTCTCCTGAGTAGCTGGGACCACAGGTGCACACCACCATGCCTGGCTAATATTTTTTGTATTTTTAGTGGAGACAGGGTTTCACCATGTTGCCCAGGTTGGTCTTGAACTCCTGGCCTCAAGAAATTCTCCTGGCTTTGCCTCCCAAAGTCCTCGGATTACAGGCATGAGCCACTATGACTGGCCTAATTTGATGGGTTGTATTGGATATATATACTTCACCTATATGTCAACCAAAATCAAGATAGCTGGGCCAGTTCATATCAGTCCTCCATCCTGGTCCACGGCAGCCACTGGTCTGGCTTCTCTCTCTAGAGTTTTCCCTTTCCCTGATGTCGCGGAAATGGTGTTGTGTAGTATGATTCTTATGATTCTTCTTTTCTTTTTTTTTACTTGGGGTAGTGCTTCTGAAGCTCACCCGTTGTTGTGGCGTTTATCCATGGTCGGTTCTTTTTGATTGCCAAGTAGCATTCCATTGTGTGGATGTGTGTGGCAATTCATTTATCTGTTGATGAATATTTGAGTTTCCATCGATCAAATATGGACATATCATTCCATGTTTGTTTTTGGTGAACATTCAGGCAAGTCACGCTCTTAAAGCCTTGCCAGCCTTTGCACAGGCTGTGTCTTCTGCCAGGCACTCCTCCACCATCTTCTTTAACTAGCAAAGCCCAGCTCATTTTAAAATTCCCAGCTCAGATGTCCCCTCCTCCAGGCAGCCTTCCTGGGCTCAAAGGGTCTATTTCGCCAGATGGGAGGGAGTGGTGTCCAACAAAGGCTCATCTTGGCATTCTGTCCCAACTTTGTGTTCCAGGGCCATGGTCTTTGACCTTGGGGGTGGTGGGGACAGAATCACAGAATCAGCCATGTTAGGCAAAAGGCCACAGTGTCCCCACCACTGTTATCTAATCAGCTGCCTGGTCTAGTGTGGTGGAAAAAAGTCATCCTGCTGATCAAAAGCAGGGCAGAGTCCATCCCTTAACCCAGGTGGAGGTGGGGCAGAGAAGGGAGGGTCACTTAGTGACTCCAGGGCTGACCCTCCGGTGCCCGGGGTCTTCAGACCTTGTTCTAAGCACTTTACCTCCATGGACTCGTTCAAACCTCACAGCAGCCCACAAGGCGACACTCTCCTTATGCCCGTTGTATGGTTGAGGAAACTGAGGCTGGGAGAAGGTCAGCGACCCTCCCCTGGTCACCCAGTTGGACGGGGCTGCACTGGGTCTCTGAAGATTCCCTTTGGGTAATGTTGAATGAATGGACTGAAACCCAGGGCCCGAAAGCCTCTTCTGTTGGAGACAGACAGAGAGAGAGAGAGAGAGAGAGAGAGAGAGAAACATGGACACGCGGCCGGATCCCAGGAATTCGTGGTTTAGCCCTGATTCATCTTCAGAACCAGGCCGAGCAGGCCAGGGGAGGAGGAAAGCATGGTGAGATTCCAAAGGAGAAAGGCATCTCCAGCCCAGCAGACTCTGCTGAGAAACCGGGTGGGAGAGGAAGGCCGCAAAGGGAAATTGAGGCTGTGTGTGTGATGGAGTCTTGCTCTGTCGCCCAGGCTGGACTGCAGTGGTGTGATCACAGATCACTGCAAGCTCTGCTTCCTGGGCTCAAGTCATCCTCCCACCTCAGCCTCCCAAGCAGCTGGGACTATAGGCACCTGCCATCATGGATGACTGATTTTTGTGTTTTTTGTAGAGATGGGGTCTCCATGCTCAGGCTGGTCTTGAACTCCTGGGCTCAAGTGATCTGCCTGCCTTGGCCCCTCGAAGTGCTGGGATTACAGGTGTGAGCCACCGCACTGGGCCTTGTTTTGCTTTTTTAAAAAAGCAGTTTTATTAAGGTGTGATTGATATAAAACAATGGCACATGTTTAATGTATGCAGTTTGATGGGCTGGTGTGTGCACACCGGGAAACCTGCCCCTGAGATGCAGGTGCTGAACACACCTGTCACCGCTACGGTTCCCTCCTGCCCCCCACTGTTTTCTGTGGCGAGAACATACAGTTCGCGCTCTACTCCCTGAACACATTTTCCAGGGTTCTGGGTTTTGATGCTGTGTTTTCTATGGAGGGAGCACCAGCAGCTGGATGTGTCCCCCAGGCTGGAGAAGGGGCCTGGCCTGTGGTGAGCAGGGTCCCCAGGGCTGCAGGGTCTGTCCCAGACAGAGGGACCTGCAGTGCACGGGCTTGGAGGCTGGGTGAAGGCCAGGACTGAAGGAAGGGCTGGGTGATCGGGGCCTGAGAGTTGGGAGGGGCTGGAGCTGGTGCCTGTGAGCTGTGGTCGCATGGGGTGGTGGGAGCTGCCATGGGGTGGGGAGGGTGTTACTGAGGGGGCAGGACTGCTCTTTGACCCAGCTCACATACCACTTCCTCCAGGAAGACCTCCTGGACTCCTCAGTGCCCTCCAACTATTGGTTGTATCTCTCTCCAGCCTTAGTTGTGCCTCAGTTTCCTAATCTGTAACATGGGAGTAATAATAGTGGAGGTGGCTGCCTCACAGAGTCATGGTGCTGTTAAGAGGATGAGAACACAGTGAACAGCATCACCAGGCGCGTGGCGTACCCCGGAAATGCTTGCTTCTGTTACCTCTTTAATATTGAGTTTATGCGCCTTCGTTTGCACCTATGGGGTGCTCAGGTCATAAGATGCTCCTTCTGGTGCTCGCAGCTGGGTAGGAAGACGCGTTTATCAATAAACAGTTATGGCACTTGAAGGCAAGTCTCTGATCTCCTGGTTTTTCCAAGAGAACTCTGAAATCCAGGTATTACATTACATCCTCCAGTGAAATCCAGGTATTACATTACATCTTCCAGTGAAATCCAGGTATTACATTACATCTTCCAGTGAAATCCAGGTATTACATTACATCTTCCAGTGAAATCCAGGTATTACATTACATCTTCCAGTGAAATCCAGGTATTACATTACATCTTCCAGCTTCTTGACAATGAATTCAGCTTCTTCATTTACACACCACGTAGGTCAAACTAGACACAGTGTCACCAGCTCCATCATACAGATGAGAAACTTGAGGTTCACAGGGGCTGACTTGCCCAAGTGGCCCCATGGAGTGCGACCCAGGGTCTGGCTACCTCCAAGTCTGCTCCTTCCAGGGGACGTGGGGCTGGCTCTACTGGCCAGCTCAGCTGTCTGCCTCCTATAAAGACTCTGCGTATTGCTTCTGGCTGTCTGGGGACAATGGGGGCAGCTGTCCTTGTCTTAGAAGACCATGTTCGAAAGAGGGTGGAAGGTGATGCAGCCGCCTGGCTGCCTGGCTTTGCAACATCAGCTCTAATCTGATGGGCTGGGTCACTCCTCCTGGGCTCTGACATGGTGTGGGCACTGAGGGGCCCGAGATCCTGGCTGGGTTGAGGGTGGGGGTCAGGTGGACTGAGGGGGACCTCCCTGTGACACTGGGGCAGCGAATTATAGATCTAGAGGAGCAAAGCTGGGAGAGGAGTCCAAACGGACCCCAGGCATGTTTCCTATAGTCCCTTTAAGAAAATCATGTTTTTGCAAAGTTTTTAAATCAGGAGATTTCGTATATATTTCTGTATTTCTGGTTTTCATGGAAAACTTCTGTGTTCTCATCTTCCTCTGACTCCTCCCTGAATGGCTCACTCAGCCGCACAGGCAGGCTCTCTCCCAGCATCTCCCTACCACAGGGCATTTGCACAGGCTGTGGCTGCTGTGGAATGCCCCCTAACCCCCACCTTCTAGACTCGTGAGCTCCCTTCCTCACTACCTTCTGTTGGGTGTAGGTTGTGTTTGCGTGTGTTCCCCTCCCTTCCTTCCTTCCTTCCTTCCTTCCTTCCTTCCTTCCTTCCTTCCTTCCTTCCTTCCTTCCTTTTCCTCCTCCTCCTCCTCCTCCTCCTCTCCTCCTCCTCCTCCTCCTCTTCTTCTCCTCCTCCTCCTCCTCCTTCTTCTTCTCCTTTTCCTTCTCCTTCTCCTTTTTTGAGACAGGGTATTTCTTGGATACCCAGGCTGGAGTACAGTCCTGCCATCACAGCTCACTGCAACCTCGACCTCCTTGGCTCAAGTGACCCTCCCACCTCAGCCTCCCAAGTAGCTGGGACTACAGGTGTGCAGCACCACGCCCAGCTAATTTTTAAACAATTATTTTTTATAGGCTGGGCAAGGTGGCTCATGCCTTTAATCCCAGCACTTTGAGAAGCCGAGGCAGGCGGATCACTTGAGGTCAGGAGACCATCCTGGCTAACATGGTGAAACCTCACCTCTATTGAAAAAAAAAAAAATTAGCCAGGTGTGGTGGTGGGAACTTGTAAACCCAGCTACTTGGGAGGCCAAGGGAGGAGAATTGCTTGAACCTGGGAGGTGAAGGTTGCAGTGAGCCGAGATTGTACCACTGCACTCCAACCTGGGCAACAGAGTGAGACTCCCTCTCAAAAAATAAAATAAAGTAAAAACAAATAAAAATACAAAAATTAGCCAGGCGTGGTAGTGGGGACCTGTAGTCCCAGCTACCCAGGAGGCTGAGGCAGGAGAATCACTTGAACCCAGAGGCGGAGGTTGCAGTGAGCCAAGATCATGCCACTGCACTCCAGCCTTAGCAACAGAGTGAGACTCCATCTCAAAAAAAAAAAGAAATAAAAAGAAATAAATAAAATTATTCTTTATAGAGATAGGGTCTTGCTATGTTGCCCAGGCTGGTCTCAAACTCCTGGACTCCAGAGATCCTCCTACCTCGACCTTCCAAAGTTCTGGGATTACAGGCATGAGCCACGGCACCTGGCCTACATTTCACTTACGTGATGACTCTGTCTCAAATCCCGACCTCTCCCCAGTCCCTGCTGTGTTTTCTCTGTGCTCTGTCACGTAGCATGCGTTTTACCTGAGTTGTTTGGTGCCTCCCTTTCCCCCGCTACAGAGCTGGGCTTTTGGTCTGTCCTGGTCGCTCTCCCATCCCCAGCTCTTAGAACCTGCCTGGCACGTGGTAGTGCTCAGTGCGTGCTTGTTGAATGAATGAATGATTCACCTGGCCACATGGAGCCCATGTTCCTGCAGCGGACTATCCCTGCCCTGAGCCCATCCACTACCCTCAGCTCCGGCACCCCCTTTAGATGGTGCATAGGCCCCTGTTTACCACAGTCCCTTGACTGGTGTCACATATTGCTGTCACGACGTATTTTAAGAAGCATCATGACAGCATGGATAGGTTGCCTGTTTAATTCCATAAGCTCCAGGTGCGACAGCCTCATGTGTGAAGGCCTTTCCCACACCTCCTACCCCGAGCCACCGCCGAGGAGCCCCTTCCCTGGCCGGGCTCAGGCAGCTGTTCTGGAGCCTCGTGGTGGGGCGTGGGGCCCTCGTCACTCTCCTCATAGGCATGCTTGTCCCTTCCCCTGCAGAACGTGCGCATCGACCCCAGCAGCCTGTCCTTTAACATGTGGAAGGAGATCCCAATCCCCTTCTATCTCTCCGTCTACTTCTTTGACGTCATGAACCCCAGCGAGATCCTGAAGGGCGAGAAGCCGCAGGTGCAGGAGCGCGGGCCCTACGTGTACAGGTGAGGCTGTGTCCAGGTGAGGGTGGAGGGGCCGGCTGAGGCTGGGCAGGGGCGGGGTCTCAGAGTGGACAGGATGGGGAGGGTGCTGACTGAGCCCCAGAGATTTTTCCAGAAGCAGGCAAGGCATACTCGGGGGAAGTGCTAGTCCCAGAGAAGTTTTTGTTTTCGTTTTTTTTTTTGTAGAGATGGGATCTTGCTATGTTGCCTAGGCTGGTTTTAAGTCCTGGGCTCAAGTGATCCTCTGCCTCAGCCTCTCAAAGTGCTGGGATTACAGGTGTGAGTCACCAGACCTTACCTAGAGAGGTTCTTTATGGAGCAGGGAGGGACCAATGGTGCGGGTCTGGCTGGAGGGTGCATATGTGAGAGACAGAGACGCACACATACACACATACATACATACACATACATATACACACATACATACATACACATACATATACACACATACATACATGCATACACACATACACACATACATACACATACACACATACATACGTACATACACATACACATACACACATACACACACATACATATACACACATACATACGTACATACACACACACACACGTGCACACACACACACGCACAACCAGGAGCACACCTACCCCCCGCACCCTGTCTGGGCCAGAGGACCGGGTAAGTCAGCACGGGAAGGGGTCGGCTGTTTGTGGAACATGTTGGCCCAGGGACCACAGAGTGGTGCCTTTGCTTTCTGCTTGCCCTATCCCTGGCTGTGGCCTAGGGGAAGTGACTTAACCCTCTGAACCTCAGCTTGCCCGTCTGCAGGCTGGAGAGACACAAGAGCCCCTTCATGGGGTCATCGGGACACTCAGGATGCACGTGGAGCTCTGAGACGGCTGGGGGATGTGCCTGTTACAACGCCCTTACCTCTTGGAGTCTTCACAGCACCTCCCCTCCTCCACACCCCCGCTTCCCAGTTCACAGGCGGAGGAGTAGGGGCTCCGAGAGGAGAGCTGACTTGCTCCCGGCGCACGGTGTTCCAGGGATGGGGTGGGCAGAGGGTGTTCCCGCTGTTGGAGACCCACAGTTTGGTTCTAGGAAAGCCAAGATGAAAACCTAGCAAATGTGCGTGAGGTTTGGGAGTAGGAAACATGAGTCAGCTCCTGCATTCCGTTCACTCATTCACTCATTTGCTCTTTCATTTAACAAATGTTTATTGAGCACCTACTAGGTGTTGGCTGCCATTCTAAGCACAGGGGACCCAGCAGCGGACAGAATGGGTAAAAATGCCAAAGCTCTCTATACTCCTTCATTCTGTGAGCACTGATTGAGCACCTTCTGTGTGCTGGGGGTGCAGGCAGACCAAGGCCCTGCCTCACCAAGCTGACATTCTGATGGGGAGAGAGTAAAGAAGTGGACAAATAAGGGGAAATCAGGCATCCATCAGTGTTGTGCAGACAAAACTGTGAAGCCGGAGTGCAGGAGGGAGGGCGGCCATGGGACTCGGTCTGACTGGAGCACCTCTGCAAAGGGACACTCACTGGACCCGCATGGTGGGAAGAAGCCCTGGGGAGAGAGAGTCCCAGCCAGAGCATGTCCAGAGGTCTGAAGGCTGGAAACAGAGCCTGTGCGGCTGGGGTTACGAGGGAGGGAGACAGTGGAGAGACGAGGCCTGAGCCTTGCTGAGGTCCTCAGAGGTCTCGTTAGGAGCCTGATTTTAACCTGCATGCAAAGTGGGGTTGTGGTCCAGAGCGTGGCATGATCTGATTTCCACTTTTTTTTTTTTTTTTGAGATGGAGTCTCTCTCTCACCCAGGTTGGAGTGCAGTGGCGCGGTCTCGGCTCACTGCAACCTCCGCCCCCCAGGTTCAAGCGATTCTCCTGCCTTAGCCTCCCGAGTAACTGGGATTACAGGCATCTGCCACCATGCCCAGCTAATTTTTGTACTTTTTTTTTTTTGAGACGGAGTCTTGCTCTGTCGCCCAGGCTGGAGTGCAGTGGCGTGATCTCGGCTCACTGCAAGCTCCGCCTCCCAGGTTTACGCCATTCTCCTGCCTCAGCCTCCCGAGTAGCTGGGACTACAGGCGCCCGCCACCTCGCCCGGCTAGTTTTTTGTATTTTTTAGTAGAGACGGGGTTTCACTGTGTTAGCCAGGATGGTCTTGATCTCCTGACCGTCTCAGCCTCCCAAAGTGCTGGGATTACAGGCTTGAGCCACTGCGCCCCGCCATTTTTGTATTTTTAGTAGAGACAGGGTTTCACCATGTTGGCCAGGCTGGTCTTGAACTCCTGACATCAGGTGATCCGCCCACCTTGGCCTCCCAAAGTGCTGGGATTTTAGGCATGAGCCACCACTCCCGACCTGATTTCCATTTTTCAAAGATTCTTCTGGATGGTGGAGAATGGCTTGGAGAGATGAGAGATCATAATGACAGCAGCGGCAACAGTCACGGCAGTCAATGTTTACCTCGTGCTTTCTCTGCACCCGGCGGCTGTGTTGATTGCTTTCCGGGTATCTGATTGCTTTACTGTGGGGATGTTTAATCCCCACAGCTGCCCCATGAAGTAGGGCTTGTGATTACTTCCCTCTGTATATGGAGAGGCAATGGCCGTGTTGGGTGAGGGAGAGCAGAACGAGGCCGGCTGGGTGGCAACACCATGTCCTGCTGTGGGCAGGCGCAGGAAGGGACAGATTTGGCGGAGGGGCCGAGCTCAGCTTTGGCTGTGGGGCTGGAGGTGTGCACAGACATCCAGGGCCCCTGCTTCCCAGGCAGGCACTGCAGGCGAGTACAAGGGAAACATCCCACATAGCAGGGCGAGGCGTCTGACCCACCGGCTTCCCCCACAGGGAGTTCAGGCACAAGACCAACATCACCTTCAACAACAATGACACCGTGTCCTTCCTCGAGTACCGCACCTTCCAGTTTGAGCCCTCCAAGTCCCAAGGCTCGGAGAGTGACTACATCGTCATGCCCAACATCCTGGTCTTGGTGAGGCTGCCCTGTGGCCCCCGCCACCTCGCCCCTGGCCTCGTCCCCTGTCTCTCCTCCCGCCTGCCCGTTGTGCAGAGAGCAGTCCCTGAGGTGGTCGGAGCGTGAGGACTCACTCCTGGTGGGTGGCTCTCAGCCCTGTGCTGTCTCCACCACCCTCCGTGGGTTCTCAGTTTCCCAGGTGGGTCCACCTGTCTTGGTTTGGAAGTCCTGGCCAAAGTATTTTTTTTTCCTTTTCAATTTACATTTCTGAGATCTCCAAAAGGGGCTGTCTTGTTGGGGGCTCAGCCACAGGCCCACCTCTGGGACTGGGGCTGGAGTTCACTCAGCCTGAATCCAGTGGGGTGCAAGGGGGAGAAGGGGTCCTTGGGAGCACATGTGGCCTTGGCACTGGAGGAGCAGAGGGTGGTTCTGGTGTCTCGGACGCCCCACGTGGCCACTCCAGGGGCCTCCTGCACCCCAGCATTTTGTTTCATGGGCTCTTTGCCGTGAGGCCCAGCTGGGGCCGAGGGAGGATGGGCCAGCCACCTCCAGCCTCTGACACTAGTGTCCCTTCGCCTTGCAGGGTGCGGCGGTGATGATGGAGAATAAGCCCATGACCCTGAAGCTCATCATGACCTTGGCATTCACCACCCTCGGCGAACGTGCCTTCATGAACCGCACTGTGGGGGAGATCATGTGGGGCTACCAGGACCCCCTTGTGAACCTCATCAACAAGTACTTTCCAGGCATGTTCCCCTTCAAGGACAAGTTCGGATTATTTGCTGAGGTACGTGTGGCCTGGTGAGAAGCCAAAGATTCAGGCCTGTGTCCTGTCTTCCCCTCACACAGCCTGGACACTGGTCACCAGCTTACTTTGTAGCTGGCTGGGGGTCTAGCAGCTGTGGGTTGTAAGTGGCCGAGAACCTGACTCAAACCGGCTTAAGTGAAATGGGGAATGTTGGGGCTCATGGAACTGAAAATGCTAGGATTGGATTCAGGTACAGCTTGATCCAGGCTCAAATGATGTGATTGGGCCTTAGCTTAGCAAATTGGAGGCTTTGCCGGAAGAAGGGGGCATGGCTGCTTGGGAGTAAGATCACAAGCTGACTCTTAATCTTGACTCCTGGCAACCTGGTAGGGTCACTGATTGGGCTTTGGAGCCAACATCTCGTCCGTGGAGGGTCTGACCCTGACCTTGGCTCCCTCACTGCAGGTTTCAATGAGTTCTTGGGACTGCTTCAGCCTCAGCCATCTCTCTGGTCTCTGTTGATCAGAGTAGAGTGCTGGGGGGGATATTGTGGTGCTACATGTGATAGATAGTATGTTTTTGTCAAGGGTGACGGGCTCCTGTTGTGTGGGTAAATTAGCAAGTTTGGGCTAAGTGGCATGATTCTGTAAAAGCATCTTGTAAATCCTGAAGTGCTTTGCAAATGAAAGTTATTACAAAGTCCCTAGTTTAGTATAATCTACGTTTGACCACATATGATGAAAACCTCACAAGAACAGTCTAGTGGTAGGCTATTCAGTGTTGGTGTGGTGGCTTCATGGTCTTAAGTGATCTGGAAGCCTTCTACTCCTCTGCTCTGCCATCCTTGGCATGTGGTTTTCATCCTCAAGATAACCTCATCGTCCAACTTGGCTGCTAGAGTGTCAGCGATCACATCACATTCCAGGTAGCACAGCGGGAAGGAAGAATTGGTGGGGCTTTGGGGAGCAGATGGAGGAATCGGGGGTAAAACAGCATGTCCCAGTTGCCTCCCTCTTAGGGAGGAAGAAAACCAACGTCCACTTCCTTTCTATTGGCCAGAACTGAGTCACGTGGCCACACCTAGCTCCAGGGGAAGCTGGAAAGGTAGCCTTTTAGCTGGGTGTGCTGATACTCTGAGTATGGTTTGGGTTTTGTTATGAAGGAGTAAGGAGAGAGTGGGCTTTGGGTAGTAACTCGCAGTTTCTGATGCTCTCTGTCCATTATCATATCATTTAGGGATCCTGTTGAGTGATGATTTATTAATAATAACAATAATAATGGAAATAAAGACCAGCATTTTGAGCTCTTACTGTGCCTGGGGCACCGTACCTAGCCCTTTTTGCACATGAGCCCCTTTAATTCTCCCCTATGTAGTGGCTCTGGTTATTCTTGGCTCCACATGAGCAGGTGACAGACACACATGGGAGGCTGGGCCAGGGACTTGTGCTGGGTCCTGCCCTGGAGGTCTGTGATGGGTGCAGCCACTTGGCTGGGCAACCTTGGAGCTCCTCAGTGTGCTTCACCCTGCAAAGCACTTCCAGATATTTCCTTTAGTCACTCAGACCATTTTGTGCTTTGCATGTCTTTGGGATTAGAAACCAGCTTCTGGGAAATGCTCTCGAAGCACCAAAGCCTGGGCCCCCATCAAGAAATGTTCCACAAACCGTGACGGTCAGGACAGGCCAGGTTGTGCTGCTGTGATAGGCAGTCCCAGAATCTCCATGACTTAGAGCAACCAGGACTTACTCCTTTGCTTGCACTCCACGTCCAGTGTGGGTGACTGGGGCACCCTCGCTTGTGGTAGTCACTTGGGGACCCAGGCCAAGGGAGGCTGTCTTGACACACACCTCCTTGGCTGCTATAGCAGAGATATGGCTGCTATAGCAGAGAGCCTGGTGAAAGGCGTGTGCACAGTCCTTAAAGCGTCCCCCCAAGTGACATGCCACTTCTGCTTTTTCATTGCTCAGGGAGCTGACCTGGCCCCGTTTTATTTTATGCTGGAGTAGGGTATGGTGGGGGTGATCTGCCATTCACCTGGGAGGAAAGCTAGGCTCTCCCGGAGTTAGGAAGGGAAGGTGGAACACTGCAGCCATAGAACCTGGGACCGTTCCTCCTAGAAAGCTCCCAAGCCTCCTCTCAGTCCCCAGACACTGGGCATGTGGCAGTGAACCAGATGCCGGGAGCCCTTTCCTTCTGGTGGAGGGGGAGGAGGGCTCAGCCCAGAATGTTCAGACCAGGCGAGCTCAATGGTAGGCCCGAGCTTTAACGATGCTGTTCCCTGCTGTGTCTGCAGCTCAACAACTCCGACTCTGGGCTCTTCACGGTGTTCACGGGGGTCCAGAACATCAGCAGGATCCACCTCGTGGACAAGTGGAACGGGCTGAGCAAGGTGAGGGGTGAGAGGCGAGGGCCCCTGGAGAGGGGAGGGTGGGCCAGGCCGTGGCTGCTCGGGAATGGCAGGGACCACAGGGCTTCTTCTTCCTTTGTCATGAAGAGGGTGCTGGGAGGATGAACACTCTCAAAGTTGGAGAAGGGATTTTACCTCTGGTTAAATCTTGACCAGCCAGAGGGGCAGGCGGGGTTAGTGACTTCTTACTGAGCACCTGGTGTCTGCTGGGAATGGAGTGCTTTCTTCTTTTCGGTTCTTTACTTACAAAAATGTTTTGAAAGCCGGGCGCCATGGCTCATGCCTGTAATCCCAGCACTTTGGGAGGCCAAGGCGGGCGGATCACCTGAGGTCAGGAGTTCGAGACCAGCCTGACCAACATGACAAAACCCTGTCTCTACTAAAATACAAACAATTAGCCGGGCTTGGTGGTGCATGACTGTAATCTCAGCTACTCATGAGCTGAGGCAGGAGAATCGCTCGAAGCCGGGAGGTGAAGGTTGCAGTGAGCCGAGATTGTGCCATTGCACTTCAGCCTCGGTGAGAAGAGTGAAACTAAGTCTCCAAAAAAAAAAAAAAAAAAGAAAGGAGATTCACCTTTCAAAATAATACGAGAGAGAGACAAGTGCCCTCAGTATCACCTCCCATCCCTACCCCTCGCCCCAGAGGAAACCCACAGTTACCAGTTTGGGATATATTCTTCCCGTCTGTTTTTACCCATGTGCACGTCTGTATTTACACAGAGAAATATGGAATTGTTTCTTCTTTAAACATCAAGAAATCATACTACGTGCATTGTTTTGCAACTTGCTTTTTTCACCTTCGTGACCTTTTCTCAATATGTGTGAAAATGATTGTGCGATTTCCCACTACCTGCTCCCCGTGGTAGTTACTGCAAAGACCCTGAGGGCTGGGGACAAATCGTACCCCAACCAGTGCCCAGAGTGGCCAGAATCACCATCTGCGACCAGCAGTAGCCATTCATGATAGATGGAGTTCACCTTCATTGTGGCTTGTATATTCCAATATACTGTACATGTACACGTGATTTGAAACCTTCTCATCCTGCGGAAGATTGGAAAGTGAGCAGTTGGACTTGTCGAGTCTGGGTCTCGCTCCCCAGAAGCAGTTAACCTGATGGGTGCTGTTTCGGGGTTGCCCGGTGGTGGCCACCGTTATGATTTTAAGTAGTTTGCCTGTGTGCCGATTGTTTTTTTTTAGGAGGGGCCTGTTGACTTCCGCTCTGAGGGCTGAGCACAGCCGCGCCCCACCTCTCACCCCACCTGCTCACTGCACTTCTTTCCAGATTGAGGCTGGAGATGTGGGTGATAGGCCTATTTTGCAGATGAAAGAATTGAGTCCCCAGCAAAGTGACACATTCAGAGGTGTGGGAGTGGGAAGCTGTGGGAGGCATTCTGTCTGTCTGTCTACACAGCCTGCCAGCTTCCCACCGTGCCGGTATTGCGAATTGAGTGGCTGTGTGTGCACCAGGGTGGGTTAGGTGTGCGGCACCTGAGAGGCCTTATTAAGGGGCCTTGGCCCCACTGAGGGGTCTGGTCTGGATGCTTCCCCCCAGGTTGACTTCTGGCATTCCGATCAGTGCAACATGATCAATGGAACTGCTGGGCAAATGTGGCCGCCCTTCATGACTCCTGAGTCCTCGCTGGAGTTCTACAGCCCTGAGGCCTGCCGGTAATCACTGGGACGCAGGGCCTCCTGGGTTTCCTGGGCAGCTCATGGGCAAATTCTGTGGTGCTGGCTGTGCACTTGGAAAGCATTTGACTCATCGTGAATTTGACTCAGTAGCCCTTGGTACCAGCTTGAATTCTCTTTGGCCACACCACCAAGAGCCAAACTCCAGCTGCCAGTGCCTCTGCACGGCCCAAAGACAGGCTGCTGCTGGTGGTTTGGAGCCAGGTGGTGCTGGGCTGGGAGGAGGGGGCAGGACATGTCAAGGTCACAGGGGGCCATGAAATGGAGGCGAGAGGTGGGCTCCCCCTGGCGTCTGGCTGGTGGCCCCCGTGACCATCTGGGTGCTGAGACATAGCTGGCTCTGCTTGGCCCCTTCAGGCTCAGCTCTGTGTCCCGTGGTCCCTGTTGTGAGGTAAGAGTAGACAGTGGGTGGCTCCTGCAGCCCTTTTCTGGAGGCCTTGCTATGTCTTGTTCCATTCTGGTCACTCTGGAAAAGTCCTGTACTTGGGAATTCACTCATGTGGATCTTGACTTATCTGCCCTTCCAGCAAACCCTGTGTGCCAGGTGCCTGGCAGTGAGAGGGTGGGCCAAGTCTCTGTTCCCCAGGAGGTTGTGTCCCATCAGGGCAACTCAGGCAAATGCACAAACACTAGAGTGTCAGAGAGTGACAGTGCTTTTGCTCTGTGTGGCCACTTTTTACTGTTTTAAGTTATTATTTATTTATTTTATTTTTTAGAGATGAGGGTCTCGCTGTGTTGCCCAGGCTAGTCTTGAACTCCTGGCCTCAAGGGATCCTCCTGCTTCAGCCTCCCAAAGTGCTGGGATTGCAGGTGTGAGCCACCGGACCCAACTGACTTTTTAAAAGCTGAATTTTAAACTTAAAGAAAAGTTGCATGAGAAATACAAGTGGCCCCCATGTCCCCTTCACCCAGGTTCACTAGCTGTGTCAAGCCCCCCGTCCCCTCCTCTCGCTGAGTGTCGTTTTCCTGAACCATCTGAGAGTAGGTTGGAGGCTGTGTGCCCCCTTACATCCAAATACTTAGTGGGTGTTTTCCAGAAATGAGGACATTTTCTTACATAACCACAATGCTGTTATTGAAATGAGGAAATTTGACATTGACATAATACTATTATCTAAGCTGGCACTTTCCTATAAATCAAAATATGCAAGGCACACATGCAATTTAAAATTTTTTAGTGGCTACATTAATACAAGTAACAAGAAATTGGTGAAATTATTTTTAATAATGTATTTTGTTTGACCTCATACATCAAAAATAGGATAATTTCAAGTGTTATTGATGAGTTTTTTTTCTTTTTTTTTTTTTGCTAGCAAGTGTTAGAAATCTGGAATGTGTTCTACACTTGCATCCCAATTTGGACTCGCCCCATGTCAAGGGTGGGATGGACAGCCACGTGTGCTGAGTGGCTGCCGTGGACAGAGTGGGTGGCACAGTGCATGTTCTAGTTCAGAAGTGCTTTTGAGAAAGTGCAAGAGCATAAACGGGTGGAGGATGGATGGAGTGGGTGTGGGGGACGGTGCTGCCACCCGAGGAAGTGACAGCTGAACTGAGATCTGACTGAAGGGCTGAAGTCTGGTGGATGAAGATGCGAGAGGAGACTGGTCTTAGGCAGAGGGAGCAGCGATGCAAAGGGCCTGGGGCAGGAGTGAGTGTGCTTAGGAACTGCAGGGAGGCCCTGGGCACAGGAAGGTGAGGCAGGGCTGAGTAGAGCCGCTGCGGGGGCTAGATAAGGACAATGAATCCTAACGGTAGGTTAGACTAGAAAGGGCCACAGATTTTCAGCAGGGGCATGATAGATTCTGTTCTTTTTTTTGATTTCATAACTTTCAAAAACAATTTTTGTTTTTTAGAGACTGGGTCTCACCATGTTCCCCAGGCTGGTCTCGAACTCCTGGGCTCAGGTGATCCTCCCACCTTGGCCTCCCAAAGTGCTGGGATTACAGGTGTGAGCCATAATGCCTGGCCTCTGTTCTTTTGTAAAACTCCTTCTGGCTGTGGCTAATACATTGGTGTGGGTAGGGAGGCAGAGTCGGAGCAGAGAGGCCCGTTAGGAGGTCGCTGCAGCTACCTGGGTGAGAGATGGGGGCGGTTTGGACCTGGGAGGTGGTAGCGCCTGTGGGGAGAAGTGACTGGATCTTGGCAGCCTTCGGCAGGGCCTGGCTCTGGCTGCCGGGTTTGAGTGTCCCCTCTCACTGTGTCTGTCCCCTGCAGGTCCATGAAGCTAATGTACAAGGAGCCAGGGGTATTTGAAGGCATCCCCACCTATCGCTTCGTGGCTCCCAAAACCCTGTTTGCCAATGGGTCCATCTACCCACCCAACGAAGGCTTCTGCCCGTGCCTGGAGTCTGGAATTCAGAACGTCAGCACCTGCAGGTTCAGTACGTGCTGTCCCCTGTGCTGGGATGGCGGGAGGGCGCGAGGGTGGGGCCAGCTGAGGGTTTACCTGCCCCGTGCTGTCTGCTGAATCTCTGGCCTCTGTACTCTTGATAATCCCATTAGGCTGAAGATAACGAGGCCGCAGGAAGATGATTTGAAAAGGAAGAAATGCCAGGTCTATTAGTTGCTACCACAATAAATTGCCATGAACTTCATGGCTTAGAACAACACGCACTGGTTATCTTGCAGTTCTGTAGTTCAGAAGTCCGTGTGGGTCTCACTGCACTCAGATCAAGGAGGCTGTGTTCCTTCTGGAGGCTCTCGGAGAATCTGCATCAGCCTTTTCTGGCTTCTAGAGGCCTCTCTGTGTGTCTTGGCTCCTGGGCCCTTCTTCCACCTTTGAGGCCAGCAACACAGCATCCTTCTGATCCACTGTGTCCTCAAATCTCTTCCTCTGTGCCCTCTTCTGCCCCTCTTCCAGTTCTAAGAACCCTTAAGACCACATCGTGCTCTCCTGGATACCCCAGGACAATCTCCCCATCTTGTTTATTTATTTATTTTTTTTGAGACAGACTCTCACTCTGTCACCCAGGTTGGATGCAGTGGTGCCATTTCAGCTCACTGCAACCTCCTCCTCCCAGGCTCAAGTGATCCTCCCACCTCAGCCTCCCGAGTATCTGGGACCACAGGTGTGCGCCACCATACCTGGCTAATTTTTTGTATTTTTGGTAGAGACGGGGATTCACCATGTTGTCCAGGCTGGTCTTGAACTCCTGACCTCAAGTGATCCGCCTGCCTCGGCCTCCCAAGGTGCTGGGATTGCAGGTGTGAGCCACTGCGCCTGGCCTATTTTTATTTTTTGAGACAAGGTATCACTCTGTAGCCTAGAGCTGGAGTACAGTGGTGCAATTATAGCTCACTGCAGCCTCGGCCTCATGGGCTCAAGCGATCCTCCTGCCTCAGCCTCCTGAGTAACTGGGATCGCAGGTGTGGGCCACGATACCTAGCTCATTTTATTTTTGTAAACTCTTTGTAGCGATGTTGTCTCACCATGCTGCCCAGGCTGGTTTCAAACACCTGGCCTCAAGTGATCCACCTGCCTCTGCCTGTTAAAGCAGTGGGATTACAGGTATGAGCCACTGTGTCTGGCCCAATTTCTGAACCTTCAAGGCAGCTGCTGAGCAGGCCCAGTGCCCCTTTGCCCTGTGACCTGGCATAGCCATGGGTTCTGGGGCTTAGGGCATGGACGTGTCTAGGGGGCTGTTCCTCTGCCCTCCCACACCGTGATTTGGAACTTGAGAGTGAGGCTTGGTGGGAAGGACCCTTCACCCATTCTGAGATGAAAAGAGGCTGGCGAGGGTCTGTGTGTTACATAACATCCTCTTGTTCTGCGGTGTGGGCGGCTAGGCAGATGTGATGATTGCTGCTAGAGTTGTGTCCCCTGACATTGTTGGTGTGTCTCAATTATGTGCCAGTCCCTGAGGCACCCCCGCCTCAAGTTGCTCAATTTGGACCCTCGGGTGTCAGTTTGATTCCCTGTTCTCACCCGGCTCTTCCAGTGTGTCAACAAGCCCAGATGGCTTGACCTCCAGGTTGAGTCCTCACTCCTTCCTCTCTCTTGCCACCCACTCCAACCCCCCGCCTCATTGTCCAGCCCACGGACACGTCCTTCCTGGTGATCCAGTCCTTTCAGCAGCCCATCCCTCAACGCAGCATTGCCGCTGTACCATCCATCCCCTAGACCATCCAGTGCGGTCACTGCTGGCCTCTTGCGGCTGTTTAAATTGAAATTGATTTAAACAAAATCAAATTAAAAGGCAGTTCCTTGGTTGCAGTGGCCGGAAGTTAAATGCTCATATGCTATGTGTGTCTAGCAGCTAGTGTCTTGGATAGCACACATAGAGAACATTTCCATCATCATAGGAAGTTCTGTAGCACTCCCGACAGCAGCCAAGGGATCTTTTAACAATGCCGGCCGGGTATGGTGGCTCACATCCGTAATCACAACCCTGTGAGAGGCCAAGGTGGGAGGATCACTTCAGGCCAAGAGTTCAAGACCAGCCTGGGCAATACAGCAAGACCTCTTTCTAGAAAAAAAAAAAATTAAGCATAGTGGTGCACGCCTGTAGTCCTAGCTACGTAGAAGGCTGGGATGGAAGGATGGCCTAAGCCCAGAGGTCGAGGCTGCAGTGAGCTGTGATCACCCCACTGCACTCCAGCCTGGGCAACAGAGCAAGACCCATCTCAAAAAATATGGAGATTGCCACTGTACTCTCAAAATGTCTGGCAGCTCTGTCTGTATTCAGAGTGAAGTCCAAACTCCTACCATGGCCCTGGGCCCTGCAGGATCCAGCCCCTACCGGCCTCTCTGACTTCATTTCTCCCGACACGTCCCCTGTTCATTATTCTCCAGCCCTGATGGCTTCACCCTTTTTCTAAAATATACCAAGGTCAGTGCTGCCTCAGGGCCTTTGCGTGGGCTGCTTCCCCTGCTTGGAGAGCTCTTTATCTGGACTTCTGAGTGGATCCTCCCTCACCTTCTTTTGGTCTGCATGCAAATGCCACCTCCTCCAGGAGGCCTCCTCTGATTTCCTGTTCTAAAGTTGCCCCCTCTCCTGCCCGCTGCTCCCTATGGCTTCCTCTTGTCTTCTTGGTGCTCATTGCTCCCTGAAATCATGGACTGTGGATTTTATCTTCTTACTCATTGCCCTTTCCATTCACTGTCATCCCTGTAGTCAGGGCCCCAAGCTCCTCTTCTTGGTTTTATTCTTAGCTTCTAGAACTGTGCCCCGCATGTAATGGATACTCATACAGTATTTGAATATAGGGATGGTGAGTGTGTTCTGTACTTAGGAAATCGAGGCCTGAGGCTGGATGCGACCAAGGTCACAGGGTTGGTAGGACCGGAAGCGGCCCTCTATTTGACTGTGTCTTGCCTTCTGGGAGCCTTTTTGGTTGAAGCCCCGTCCTCCAGCTGGAGACAGTGACTCGAAAGGACTGGTCTGCAGCGGGGGTCAGGAGGAGGGACTGTAAACAGATTGGATGCTTTCCCCCATTTCAGGCAGAATGGAGCAACCTGTGAGCAAACGGTTTGGAGCTGGGGCCTGGGTCGCCCGCTGCTGTCTCCTGGTCCTGTCTGGCCCGCCTGGGCAATGGCCTCTGCTTGCTTCATTCTTTGCTGGTATCAGTGGGGATTTCTGCTAGTAAGGTTGAGTATGTTACACACCCAGTAGGTGTGCTACAGCAACTGTCGCAGTGGCAGATGCTGGACTCCACTTGATTTAGGCCAAAAGGGCACTTCTTGGTTTGCGTAATGAAAAATTCCAGGGCAGATCCCTGTATTAGGCACAAATCCAGAACTTAGATGTTGCCTGGAAGCTGCCTCTGCCAAGTCCCAGCTCAGTTTTCTGCCGGACTGGCTTTGCTGCCAAGCAGGCTCTCCCTCCTGGCTGCCTGTGGAGGCTCCAGGCTCACCTCTGCCCAGCTCCGAGTCCTGCAGAAAGGGGCCACCTATGTTTCCTTCGCTCCAGCAGAAGTTCCAGGGTTTGCTCTAATTGGTCTGCCTGGCACCCATGCCCAGCTGTAAACCAATCACGGTAGCTGAGGTGGACTATGCTGATTGGCCAGGCATGTGTCACATGATCAGCGGGCTCCTGGGTGAGCTGGCCCCACTCGAAGCACAAGGCTGAAAGTAGGGAAGGTGTAGTAAGTAGGGGTGTAGGTACCAGGAGAAGGGAGAGAAATGACATGCCCATCCCCTCCAAGGGCTTGGGACGAGGTGTGCCCTGCCTTCTCTTAGCACATCTGCCAAAAGAATTTCAAAAGCACAAGGGAATTTTACAATACTTATTTCAATAAAGTTTTTTCTTTTCTTTATTTACATGTTTGAGATAGGGTTTCACTCTGTTGCCCAGGCTCAAGTGCAGTAGTGCAATCACAGCTCACAGCAGCCTTGACCTCCTGGGCACAAATGATTCTCTGACCTCAGCCTCCCAGGTAGCTGGGAGCACAGGTACACACCACCACACCTGGCTAATTTATTTTATCTTATTTTAAAATTTTTTTGTAGAGATGGTGTTGTGCCGTCTTGCCTGGGCTTAGTTTTTGCTTCTAAATAAAATATACATAGATACAAATAAGTTCCCAGATGACTCATGCAGTTTTGGGGGTTTTTTGCTTTGTTTTTTTTTGAGACAGGGTATCACTGTCACCCAGGCTGGAGTGCAGTGGTGCCATCACAGCTCACAGCAGCCTGACTTCCATCACTCAAATGATCCTCTTACCTCAGCCTCCCGAGTAGCTGGGACTACAGGTGGTTGCTACCATGCCCAGCTGATTTTTAAATTTTCCTTAGAGATGGGGTCTCACCATATTGCCCAGGCTAGTCTTGAAGTCCTGGGCTGAGGCGATCCTCCCGCCCAAAGTGCTGGGATTACAGGCATGAACTGCTGCGCCTGGCTGACGTGTGCGGTTTGAAACTTCACAAAGTGAATGCACCATTTCTTGGCCAGCACCCTGACCGAGAAACAGACATGACAGGCCCTGGATGCCCCTCGCGGTCCTCCCACCGCCCTGGCGTCCAGCCCCAGAGCTCAGCTGGTTTGCATCTTCACGTGAATAGCCCATAAACCTGGATTCCTTTCCCTCCTTTTCTGGCCTGTGCACCCCTTAGCACCCTGGTGCGATTTGTCTGTGACGTTGTGAGTGGTTGCAGCTCCTCGTCTTCATTGCTGCGTGGTGTTCCATCGTGGGCATTCGTGGGTGCACACGTGTCATTTGGTCACCTATGTCTGTGTTTCTGTGGCATGTTATCTAAAGAGTAAAGGTACCCATGGCTTTGCCTTTCTGGGCCTTGAAATCTGTTGGACTCAGACAACTCCCTCATCTCAAACCTCCCTGTTGCGTGAGGGCGTCCGACTTGCCTCATAGAGCCAACTAATTATCATCCGTGGTAATCCTGGGCAATTATATCTGGCTAGGTATGCCATAAAGCTATAAATTAATTACCACTTATTGCTGGGAAGATCTCTCTCGGTGTGTTTGGTAATAAAATTGGAAGAAACATGTGCGTGGGTCCATGCAGGCTCAGCCTCTGAAGTAAGGGTGGGGGCTGACAAGTTGCCTCATCCCACCTCAGTCTCCACCTGGGGCTGCGGGTAGGCCAGGGCTTGCTTGAGATTCCTCCAGAGTCCGGCTCCGTGGCTGCCTCCTCCACGGAGGAGGCATGAGAAGCAGCGTTTTCCAAATTGTGGAAGACACTGTCCCTGCAGGTGCTTGGGATGGCTTCAGAAGGTCCAAGGAGGTGAGAGAGAGCTTCTGGGTCCATCCTCTTTTCCTCCTTGCCATCACGTGCAGGAGAAGGTCTCTGTTGATGCTGAGGACTTGAAGAGCCTTCTACACTCATCAACCTTTTTTATTTTTTCTTTTAACAGAAAAAGAGCAGGGCTCCCAGTTAAAGCCTTGTGCAGTAACAGGTTCTAGTTAGAACTTACAACATCAATATTTTTCACAGTGTTTATTCAAATATGTCCTTTTTTTTTTTTTTTTGAGACACAGTCTTGCTCTGTCGCTGAGGCTGGATTGTATTGGTGCAGTCTTGGCTTACTGCAACCTCTGGAAACTATCGTCCAGGCTGGAGTGCAGTGATGCGATCTCAGCTCACTGCAGCCTCTACAACCCCTGCCTCCCGGGTTCAAGCAATTCTCCTGCCTCAGCCTCCCGAGTAGCTGGTATTATAGGCCCATACCATGCTCGGCTAATTTTTGTATTTTTAGTAGAGATGGGGGTCTCACCATGTTGCCCAGGCTGGTCTTGAACTTCTGACCTCAAATGATCTGCCTGCCTTGGCCTCCCAAAGTGCTGGGATTATAGGTGTGAGCCACAGTGCCTGGCCCAAATATGTACTTTCTAATTGCGGCAAGTGTTTGCACAGCTGTAAAGCTTCCCTTTAAAATACAGAGATTTAAGGAAGGCACTGGCAGTTGTTTCAGAGCAGCACGTTATATAACAGTGCAGGGGGCATTCAGATGTGATGAAATTGAAAAGGTACTGGGATGAATGATGCTTGAGAAACCTGAAGGGCAGGGATGCACAAGGACTGAGAAAGAGGAAGCCCGACATCGATAATGCCAGCTTTTATTTCAAACCAGTGCCTGGCTTTGCTAAGAAAAGCAGAGATAGTAGAGATGGGGTTTCACCATGTTGGCCAGGCTGGTCTCAAACTCCTGACCTCATGATCGGCCCGCCTCAGCCTCCCAAAGTGTTGGGATTACAGACATGAGCCACTGCGCCTGGTCTTTTTTTTGGAATGAAGTTTCGCTCTTGTTGCCCAGGCTGGTGCGCAAGGCGCGATCTCGGCTCACTGCAGCCTCTGCTGCCTGTGTTCAAGCGATTCTCCTGCCTCAGCCTCCCAAGTAGCTGAGATTTCAGGCACCCACCACCACGCCTGGTTAATTTTTGTATATTTAGTAGAGATGGGGTTTCACCATGTTGACCAGGCTGGTCTTGAACTTCTGACCTCAGGTGATCCACCCACCTCAGCCTCCCAAAGTGCTGGGATTACAGGCGTGAGCCACCATGCCTGGCCTCTGATTCGGGTTTTTTGTTTTGTCTTGTTTTCCTTTCTTATTGAGGCAAAATTCTTGTAACATAAAATTAACCATTTTAAAGTGAATGATTCAGTGGCATTTAGCAGGGTCACAAGGTTGTGCAGCCATCACCTGTATCTCGTTCCAGAACATTTCTATCACCCCAAAAGGAGACCCAGACTCATCAGAAGTTACTCCCCGCCCCCTCCCCAGCCCCTGGTCACCTGTCGGCTCTGTCAGTGGATTAGCACCATCTGGATCCTCGTGAGCTTTTAAAAAAAAAATTTTTTTTTCTTTTGAGACAGGATCTTGCTCTGCTGCCCAGGCTGGAGTGCAGTGGCACGGTCATGGCTCACTGCAGCCTCAGCCTCCGAGGCTGAAGCGATCCTCCTGCCTCAGCCTCCTGAGTAACTGGGACTACATGCATGTGCCACCATGCCCAGCTAATTTTTGTGTTTTTTTTTTTTTGTAGAGATGGGGTCTTGCCATATTGCCCAGGCTAGTCTCCAATTCCTGGGTGCAAGTGATCTGCCTGCTGAGGCCTCCCAAAGCGTTGGGATTACAGGCATAAGCCATGGCGCCTGGCCCTTGTGAGCTTTTGAGAGAGGCCCGCTCGCTGTTCCTTGTTAACTTGTCCTTCAGGCCTGTTGTCCATTGTCCGGAGGGTGAGCTAGTGTTTGCCTGGTTTGGTTGGTCAGTGGTGAGGTTGAGCTCATGTTTGTAGCAGGTGTGTCTACAGGACACACTCCTGTGGCTGCAGGGAGACCTGACCACCTGAGCTCTGATTGTTGCTGCGTGGCCTGCAAGGGCCAGTGTGGGTTCCTTGACTTGTGCTCGAGACTCCCCTCCCTACACCCAAGTTCAAATCTGGCAATGCCTTGTCCATCCCTGCCTCCCTAGCACCCTCGTGCACCATGCATTTCCCCCTCCCCGCACTTGCTTCCGCCTTCCCTTCCATCTGCAATGTGCTTCCTGGGCCTCCTTCACCTGGCTCCTGTTAAGAGCCTCTTCCTTCTTTTGGTCTCTCCTGTCAGAATCAGCGGCTCCTGCCTCACCCCTTCTCTGGCACAGAGCTTGTCCCTCATGGTAGGGCCTGGGGCTTTTTACAGAATGGAGAAAGGGATCCTCTCTGTCTGGTTATCTTGTCATTGCCACGGGGGTGCTCTGCAGACCACAGCTCTGTGCAGACCTACGGCCTGGCAGGACCTGCCAATGCACTGTCCTTGTCTGATGTCCCTTCCCCACCCCTCTGTCTTCTAGGTGCCCCCTTGTTTCTCTCCCATCCTCACTTCCTCAACGCCGACCCGGTCCTGGCAGAAGCGGTGACTGGCCTGCACCCTAACCAGGAGGCACACTCCTTGTTCCTGGACATCCACCCGGTGAGCCCCTGCCATCCTCTGTGGGGGGTGGGCGATTCCTGGTCGGAGCACACCTGGCTGCCTCCTCTCTTCCCAAGCACAGAGCTGCTGTGGGCTGGGGTGGTGGAAGCCTGGCTTCTAGAATCTCAAGCCACTGAAGTTCCTTCCTTCACCCCGACCCCATAGTTCACGGGTTTTATGATCCCTGTACCGGGTTCTATAAATGGGCCCTAAGACAGTAAATTAATTAGAACTTATCAGCTGGGGTGTCTCCTACATGTGAGCTGGAGGCAGCCCTCTGGATGTGTCAAGATACCATAAAGATCAGGTACCAAGAAAAGCCTGGAATATCTTGCAGATAAATCACACAGAGAATTTGTCCCGTGTGAAGTTCTGTCTACAAGCAGAGAGCTGGACATGTGGCCCTCCCAAGGACATGCCTTCAGCCTGTAGCCTCTTCTCTTGGCGCCTCTGTTCTCTGTAAAATATGCCCAGTTGGGCTTGGTGGCTGCTACCATTGATTCAGAAATCTGTGGTTTTCTGTTTCCTGAGTGGGCACTTGTGGTCTCTCCCATGGGCCTTTAACAAAATTATTATTATTATTTTTGAGACAGGGTCTCACTCTGTTGCCCAGGCTGGAGTGTAGTGGCATGATCATGGCTCACTGCAGCCTCGATCTCCCTGGGTTCAGGTGATCCTCCCACCTCAGCCTCCCTAGTAGCCCAGACTACAGACATGTGCCACCATGCCTGGCTAATTTTTGTATTTTTTGTGGAGATGCAGTTTCGCCATGTTGCCCAGTCTGGTCTTGAACTCTTGGGCTCAAGCAATCCTCCTGTCTCGGCCACCCAAAGTACTGGGATTACAGGCATAAGCCACCATGCCCAGCCAAAATTAGTTTTCTAACTTGAAAAAGAAAAGCTGTCTATTTTTGAGGTGTACAACATGATGTTATGATATATGCATATACCTTGTGGAATGCCTAAATCAAGCCAATTAACATATGTATTACCTCACATACTGATTATGTATTAGTGGTGAGAACATTTAAAATCTACGGTCAGCAACTTTCAAGTATACAATACATTGCTATTCACTATAGTCACTGTGTTGTATTGTATAATACAATACACTGACTGTTGCTGTATTGTCCAGCAGATCTCCTAAAGTTATTCCTCCTGTCTAACTGAAATTTTGTATCCTTTGACTGACTTCCCCCTCCCTGCCTTCCCAGCCCCTGCTAGCCAGTATTCTACCCTCTGCTTCCATGAATTCAACTTTTTTTTTTTTTTTGAGATGGAGTTTCACTCTGGTTACCCAGGCTGGAGTGCAGTGGCACAATCTCGGCTCGCTGCAACCTCCGCCTTCTGGGTTCAAGCAATTCTCTTGCCTCAGCCTCTCGAGTAGCTGGGATTATAGGCACACACCACCACACCTGGCTAATTTTTGTATTTTTAGTAGAGACAGGGTTTTGCCACGTTGGCCAGGCTGGTCTTGAACTCGTGACCTCAGGTGATCCACCCGCCTCGGACTCCCAGATTGCTGGGAATATAGGCGTGAGCCACTGCGCTTGGCCTGAATTCAACTTTTTAAGATTCCACATACAAGTGAGGTCATGCAGTATTTGCCTTTCTGTGCCCGGCCTATTTTACTTAGCACAGTGTCCCCCAAGTTCATCATGTTGTCACAAATGACAGGATTTCCCTGTTTTTATGTATTTATTTATTTTTTTGAGGCAGAGTCTTGCTCTGTCACCCAGGCTGGAGTGCAGTGGCATGATCTCGGCTCTCTGCAACCTCCGCCTCCTGGGTTCAAGTGAGTCTCCTGCCTCAGCCTGCAGAGTAGCTGGGATTAAACGCACACACCACCATGCCTAGCTAATTTTTGTATTTTTAGTAGAGATGGGATTTCACCATCTTGGCCAAGCTGGTCTCGAACTCCTGGCCTCAAGTGATCCGCCTACCTCGGCCTCCCACAGTGCTGGGATTACAGGTGTGAGCCACCGCACCCGGCCAGATTTCCCTCTTTTTAAACGCTGAACAGTATCCCACTGTGTGTGCACCATGTTTGCGGTGCCCATTCATTCACTGAGACACTTCGCTTGATTCTGTATCTTGGCTGCAGTGTACATGGGAGTGCCCCTGTCTCTTTGACACACTGATTTCATTTCCTCTGGGCAGATGCCCGGCAGTGGATCACTGATCCGATGGTAGTTCTGGTTTTCGTTGTCTGAGGAAGCTCCATGCGTTTGCCACAGTGCTGCGCATCTCAGGCCCTTCCGGAAGCTCTGCGGCAGACGCTGTTCTGCACCATTTTCCTTTGTCCTCCCAGGCCTCCTTAGCCACTGACTAGACCCTCTCGGCCCCGGCCGCAGGCCTGGTCTCTGCCTTCCGTCTTTTAGTTAATTTCTCCTCCGGCCTCTCTTGCTCTGCTGGCTTCCGGAGAATTCCGCCATGCACACCGTCTCCTGTGTGCTCTCACTGATTGCTTTCCTTTCAGGGCAGGGATTTTCTTTTCTCCCCCTCACATCAAGAAAGAGGGGGTTAACTTTGGGAGCCCAGAGAGAGGCACAGAGCTGTTTTGCTGCAGCCACTTTAGCTGCTGCGTCCAATTCTACCTCCAGATCAGCTTGAGGCCGAAGGGAGAGGAAGTGGCCTTTATTTCTTTGTTTTTTGAGCTGGGCACGTTGGGGAGGGGATCATGAGATCAGCTTGCTGCCTGTTGGCCATTAGCCTTGAAAACCAAATGCATGTTGGAAGCTGCTTCCATGTGGCCACTTTTCTGCTCCTGAAACTGGGGGAGGGCATGGGGACAGGGGACGCAACAGGACGCCGCTATGGTGGTATCACAGCTGAGACCTATTATAACGACAGAATTCAAAGCAAAATTAGCAAAGGGAAAAAGCACCTTGGGTGAAGTCGGGGGAGGTCAGGCTGGGGCTTCCAGAGTCCTCTTCCAAGGGAGTCCTACAGGATGCACTTAATGTCTTCAGCAATGAGTTATGACAACATGTAGGAGATGTTGTCTAGCAGGGAAGCTCGTTAGAAATTCAGTGCCCACAGTGTTTTGCTAGGGGCCAGTCACATGGGCACCTCTGCCTGGCAGGTACCAAAATTCTAGACTCTGGGAAGGAAAGCAGGTGCTGAGCAAGAACCATACTGTTTGTACAGATAATTTCGGCCCAGTGAACTACTCTCATCAGTTAGGGGATGGTGGGAACCCCCCTGAAATCTGGGCTCCCAGATGCCAGCAGAATTCCTAGGGAGAGCAGCTTCAGGCCTGCGATGTGAACTCTGTTCTACTCATGGGTGAACTCACGCCCATCCCACCAGGCTCTCAAGGGCAAGTGCTCCCCAGTTGTGAGCATAAGTGAGGTCTTTGATGAGCTCTTTTTTACCACAGGGGCCTGGAAGGGCCTCAGCATCCTGGGCCATAATGAAGAAAACATCCTTTCCTTACAGTGTATGTGATAATAACCCAGGCATTTATGGCCCCGAGTGTGGCTATCTTGCATACCTTACTTTTGCCCTTGCAAATATTCTGTCAGGTGGGGAGAATTCCCTCTGTTTTACAGATGAGGAAGCAACTCTCAGTAAAGAAGAACCAAATACAGTTCTCTGACCTCAAATCTAGTTTTATTTCCACTATCATTTCCTGACTTCATTCTGGAACCACCTTCCTGTTGTTTTTGATGACACATGTGTGTCACTTCTGTTATTTACTTAAAAAAAAAGTCATAAAAAAAGAGCTGAGTGTAGTGGCTCATGGCTGTAATTCCAGTGCTGTGGGAGGCTGAGGCAGGAAGATCACTTAAGGCTAGTTTGAGACTAGCCTGGGCAACCTAGTAAAACTCTGTCTCTACAATAATAATAATGATAAATAGGCTGGGCGTGGTGGCTCACGCCTATAATCCCGCCTTGGGCGGCCAAGGTGGGCAGATCGCTTGCGGTCAGGAGTTTGAGACCAGCCTGGTCAACATGGTGAAACCTGTCTTTACTAAAAATACAAAAATTAGCCAAATGTGATGGCGCACACCTGTAGTCCCAGCTACTGGGGAGGCTGAGGCAGGGCAATGGCTTGAACTCAGGAGGCAGAGGTTGCCTGCACTCCAGCCTAGATGACTGAGACTCTGTCTCAAAAACAAACAAAAATAAAAATAAATTTCTGCACAAGGGAAGGTTTTTATTACTACCTCAAATAGGAAATTACAAAATTCTCCAAAGAAAGAAGACAACCATAAAAATGAACAAGGAAAAAAATATTAGGCTCTAATGTAAAATATTGTTGTCTGCCAGCAGGGGTGAACCTGGGGCCAACTCTCTGCGCCAGTGTTAAAAGTGGAGATTTTGTGTAGGTGTATTACAGGGGCATTAAAGACCATGCAAACACCTGGTTGAGACTACTCTTGAAAATGATCCGGAGGAGTTGGGAGTGAATTGAGAAGGGATTCTTGTCTGTTTTATTGAATGTGGAGGTTGAGAGGGAGCATCGACAAATTGCCATTCTGCACTTGGGGAAACACCATCTTAGGAGGACAGGTGAAAGTGATTAGGTTTTTTCCACCGTGGGACATGCTTGCTTTATAGAAGGGACCTCTTGAGGCTGTAACATAACCGTGTGGGAAGCACTTGTTTCCCTATAAGGGGTTAGAACCAGGAGAGGAGATCCCAATGCACCTGCCCAGCATTTCTAGAACCATGGACCCTCCCCCAGCCTGTGGCTTGTTTCAGGTCAGATACAAGCAAGCTCCACTGGGCAGTTAGCTGGGACGCCCACCTTCTTGACTGAGACCAGGGAGAGGAGGGCTTGGTGGTGTCCCTGGAGCTGGGGGTGGCCAGTCTCCTCACTGTGTTTGTTGCCGCAGGTCACAGGAATCCCCATGAACTGCTCTGTGAAACTGCAGCTGAGCCTCTACATGAAATCTATCGCAGGCATTGGGTGAGTGCGGACTGGGAGCTGGGGCTGCATTGCTCATTGAGAGATGAGGGGCTCAGTGCTCCAGTGGTCCCAGACTCCAGTGACATACCCCAGGAACCAGGCATGGGGAGGGGAGAGGGTCCTATTGAGGATGAATCCATTCCCTGCTGATCTTCTCCCTGAGGGGTCTTGGTTTTGAGCCAAGTCCTGACCTGCATCCTGATATTCCTTCCCCAGAAGGCCACTTTTCTTTCCCTTTTCTGTTTTTGTTTTTTTTTCTTTTTAGATGGAGTCTTGCTCTTGTTGCCCAGGCTGGAGTGCAAGGGTGGGATATTGGCTCACCACAACCTCCGCCTCCCAGGTTCAAGCGATTCTCCTAACTCAGCCTCCTGAGTAGCTGGGATTACAGGCATGCACCACCACGCCTGGCTAATTTTGTATTTTTAGTAGAGACGAGGTTTCACCATGTTGATCAGGCTGGTCTCAAACTCCTGGCCTCAAGTGATCCGCCCACCTGGGCCTCCCAAAGTGCTGGGATTACAGGCATGAGCCACCGCGCCCGGCCTCCACTTTCCTTTCTTAACATTCACCCCCTCCCTGCCAATTAGCCAGAGCTTCAATACAAGCTGTTTCCTACATGACAGAGTGACAAAAATTAAAGCCTGGCAAAACCAAATGTTTGAAAATGGAAACTTACCAAACAGCGTTCTCTAGTTTCACTATTCATTTTACAAGAATTTTTCGACCACTGATTTCCTCTTTTTGATTTTTAAAATAAAACAGCTTTATGGAAATACAATTCATGTACCATAAAACTCACCCCTTTAAAATGCACAATTCAAAATAAAAAAATAAAAAACAACAATCCCCCCCTCAAATAAAATGCAGAATTCAGTGACTTGTAGTGTATTCACAGAATTGTGCATCTATCACCACAATCAATTTTGGAACATTTTCATCACCCCCAAAAGAAACCCCACACTCCTTAACACTTACTTCCCTGTCCGCTCAGCCCCAGGCAACTGCTCTTCCTCTTCCTGTCTCTGTGGACTTGCCTATTCTGGGCATTTCATATAAATGGAATCACATACTATGTGGTCTTTGGTCTTTTGCGACTGGCCTCTGTCATTTAGCATCATGTTTTCAAGGTTCATCCATGTCGTAGCATGGATCAGTATATTTTATGGCTGGATAATATCCCATTGTCTGGATAGACCACATTTATTTATCAGTTGATGGATGTCTGAGTTGTTTCCACGCCTTGGCCATTATGCGTAATGTAGCTGTAAATGTTCCTGTGTCAGTCCCAGTGTGGACATCTGTTCTCATTTTCCTTAGGTAGTACCAAGGGGTGGAATCGCTGGGTCCTATGTTAGCTCTTTGTTTAACTGTTTGAGGAACTGTCAGACTTTTGCACAGCCTCTACCCTGTCCCCATTCTTAGCAGCAGCGCAGCAGGGTTCCAGTTCCTCCCCACGCGCACCAGCACTTGCTGTAGCATTACACGTTGCTAGGACTTGGTGAGGGATTACACTGATTTGTTGCTATGTCAGTGTCTGTACTTCTTAGCATATCTGAAATAGTTTCATTAAAAAAAATTCTCTTAGAAAAATCCCTGGGTTGCAGGAATGTAAGCATCTATTCAGCTTTGTCAAATGCCTCTCGGCTGGAAAGAATAACACTTTGTCAGAGCACGGCAGCGAGTAATAACTGTCAGCTCGCTTCCTTCACTGCCCCCCTTGCATTTTATTTTTATATTTTGAGGCCACTTAGGGAATTTGTTCTTGATGGATTTGTGGGTGGGGAAACAGCACCAGGCATGGAAGAGGCGATTGCAGCCTAAGTCCTCCCTCTGGTTCCACCGCGTGGCACCTGGGCTGCTAACTGGGATGCAACTGGGGCCAAGTGGGTGACCCAGATAGAAGAGGAGACCTGGGGCCGAGGATACAGCCCCTTCCCAGCACCAGCTGACTGTGGCCCCATGGAAATGTGGGCTCACTGTGGCCACATCCTCTGCATTTTTCAAAAGGACCTCCAAATCTGAATTTTAACAGGAGCTCTGTCAATTTTTACTTCCTGGGAGGTAATTCACATTCTTTTTTTTTTTTTTTTTTTTGAGGCAAAGTCTTGCTGTGTTGCCCAGACTAGAGTGCAACCTCTGCCTCCCAGGTTCCAGCGATTCTCCTGCCTCAGCCTCTCAAGTAGCTGGGATTACAGGCACTCACCACTACACCCAGCTAATTTTTGTATTTTTAGTGGAGACAGGATTTCACCATGTTGGCCAGGCTGTTCTTGAACTTGTGACCTCAGATGATTCGCCTCCCAGAGTGCTGGGATTACAGGCATGAGCCACCGCACGGGGCCTAATTTACATTCTTGACAAACAGTTCACGCGGGCAGCTGGATTGTGCCTGCCAGTAACCTGTGGACCGGTTGCTGTGGGCCACTCACCCAACCTCTCTGGGGACTCACCCAACCTCTCTGGGCCGCACAGCTGCTGACCTCCCTGCAGACTGGGAATAAGGCACTCCAGGAAAGTGGTCTCAACAGCAGATATTGAGGGCCACGAGGGATGGCGTGGGAAAAGTCTAGAGACACAGCTGCCGGAAGCAGAGCTGTCTCGTGACCTGTCGGGGGAGCTTCTGTGCTCCTTGCTCACTAGGTAAAGGCAGTGGGGTTGCATGTTACTTGCATACAGTTCCCACTGGTTCTTACAAAGTCTTTTGGAGAAAAGCAGCCAAAGTGAATGGTACCATCTGTTGTCTTTCCATTGTGTTTCGTCCTCTGTAGGGTGATAGTGTGAGCCCATTTCACTGTGTAATACCCTATTTAAGTGGCCCGAGAGACCTCCAATAATTGTGATTGGGGGATTTGAGCCTTTTTTTTTTTTTTTTTTTGAGATGGAGTCTCACTCTGTCGCCAGGCTGGAGTGCAGTGGTGCGATCTCCCCTCTGACTGCAACCTCCGCCTCCCTGGTTCAAGCGAGTCTCCTGCCTCAGCCTCCTGAGTAGCTGGGATTACAGGCATGTGCCACCATGCCTGGATAATTTTTATATTTTTAGTAGAGATGAGAGGTTTCACCATGTTGGCCAGGATGGCTTTGATTTCCTGACCTTGTGATCCGCCTGCCTCGGCCTCCCAAAGTGCTGGGATTACAGGCGCGAGCCACCACGCCCCAGACCCTCTTTTTAAAAATTAATTTTTCTGGCTGGGCGCAGGGGCTCACGCCTGTAATCCCAGCACTTTGGGAGGCTGAGGCGGGTGGATCACAAGGTCAGGAGATCGAGACCATCCTGGCTAACACGGTGAAACCCCGTCTCTACTAAAAATACAAAAAAATTAGCCGGGCGTGGTGGCGGGCGCCTGTAGTCGCAGCTACTCAGGAGGCGGAGGCAGGAGAATGGCATGAACCCGGGAGGTGGAGCTTGCAGTGAGCCGAGATCGCACCACTGTACTCCAGCCTGGGTGACAGAGCCAGACTCCTTCTCAAAAAAAAAAAAAAAAAAAAAAATTTTTTTTTCTTTTTTTAGGTGTTTTACAATTTGTTTTTGTTTTTTCTTTTTTCTTTCTCTTGCCTGATTGCTCTGGCGAGGACTTCCCACTTTTCTCTTTAAGGACTTTTGTGATTCCCTGGGACCTACCTAGATATCAGGACAGTCTCCCCATCTCAGAACCTTGATGTACCCATATCTGCATGGACCCGCCTAGATATTCCAGGACACTCTCCCCATCTCAGAGCCTTGATGTAGTCACATCTGCATGGTCCCCCTTTGTCGTGGCAGGTCACCGTATCCCAGGTGTCGCATTGGTCTTCTGGTCTCCTTAGGCAGCTCTTGGCTGTGACAGTCTCTCATTTCTCCTTCGTTTTGATGACAGTGACACTTTTGAGAAGCACTGGTCAGGTATTTTGTAGGATGCCCCTCTCCTGGGATTGGTCTGGTGCTTTTCTCATGATTAGACTGGGGTGATGGGTTTTGGGAGGAGGAAGACCACAGAGAGAAAGTTCCAGTTTCAGAGCATCTAGGGTACATTCCGTCAACATACTGTATCACTGTTGATGTTGACCTTGATAGCCTGGACGAGGTCATGCCTGTCACGTTTCTCCAGCATCGAGTTAACTTTTATTCTCCCTTCGGATTTTATTATCTTTTTAACTTGGCGTGTAAGTTTTAATGTCACAGGTAATATGAACATATCTTCTTGAGGGGAAGAATAAAGAGAGTTTCCTGTGACTCCCCGCCATCCCCAGCCGTACCCACCATCATTAATTTGCTGTGCTTCCTTCCAGGCCTTTTCCTACTTCTTTACATTCATATATATGTCACCATAGAGAAGATACAGGTTGTCATTTGTCTGTTTGTTTGTCTTTGCTAGTCCAAGCAACACTGAACATCTTTGTGCCTCTGTGTGCATGTGTGAGCATCTCTAGGGCAGTTTCTGAAGAGCGTAATTGCTGGGTCGTGAGGTATATTGGTGGAATTAGGTTTGGCAGTATAGATCAGAAAACTCAACAGTTGTTGCCCAAATGGGACAAAGGTATATTGTTATTTAAAAAATCTTCTTTTAGAGGATGTCTGGAGGCAGACAGTCAGAGTATGGCAAGAGACATTCATGGTTCAAGTTCCACTCATCTTTCTGTTCCATTTTCCCAACACATGGCTTCCATCCTCAAGGTCACCTCTGGTCCCACTAGCTGCAGAGTTCCAGCCCTTGCATCTGCGTTCCAGGCATCTGAAAGGGAGGAGGGAAAAAAGGTTCACGTCTCAGCTGTGAAAGCTTCTTTTTAAGCAGCCTTCCCGGCCATCCCACATAACGCTTCTGCAAACATCTCATTAACCAGAACTTGGTTACAGAGCCTCACTTGCCACAAGAGAGGCTGAGGTGGAGTGTTTCACTGGGTGCATTGCCATCCTGAGTAAAATTTGGGTTCTGTTTCTAAAAGGGACCAATGGATTTTGGCTGGGTCACTGGTGGGCTTTGCCCTGCAGGAGATGTGAGTTTTTAATATAAAAAGATTATTGTCAAATTATCAAGCTCTTTGCCAGGGGAGATTCCTTCTAGCAGCACATCAAAACACTGGTTCCCTAAGCCTGCACCAGTCAAGTACCGTGGCCCCCTCATCCCCGGGGGTATATTCCAAGACCCCCAGTGGATGCCTGAAGCTGGGGATAGTACTGAACCCTGTATAGCATATACTCTGCTTCTTCCTATACACACACATCTATGATAAAGTTAATTTATAAATTAGGTATAGCCGCACTTAACAATAACTAAGAATAGAGTAATTATAACAAATACTATAATAAAAGTTATGTGCATGTGGTCTCTCTCTCAAAATATCTTATTGTACTGTACTGAGGGTAAGAAATGGCAGAAATCAAAACCATGGATAAGGAGGGATGACTGAGACTGCAGAATCAAGTCCCTCCTGGCCCCAGAACTTATGATCACAGGTTCAAAGGTGTGTGATGACAAACAGCCCTTTGGGAAAACATCTCATCTTGTCAACTAAAGAAAACAAAACAAAACAAAAAACAACCAAAAAAATGCCTTTTAAAGAATTAAAGATGGGCAGCACACCAACATAGCACATGTATACATATGTAACAAACCTGCACATTGTGCACATGTACCCTAGAACATAAAGTATAATAAAATAAAAAATAAAAAGAATTAAAGTCTTATTTACAAGTAGTATTGAGGGCTGTAGACTGAGACCTTCAGCCGGGGGACAGTTTTGTCACATGGCTCCTAAAGTGTTTCAGCTCATTGTTTATATTTGGTGGTGAGGGTTTAGTGTGTGCAAAATTATACTAAACCCGTTTAGATGTTGTATTCAAGCAGAATTATATCAAGGTTTGGGTGTAAGACTTTGTTTCACACAGCTATGCCTTGCTTATTTCCAGACAAACTGGGAAGATTGAGCCGGTGGTCCTGCCGCTGCTTTGGTTTGCAGAGGTAAGGGTGCGTTGGGCACAGTGTCAGGGGCTTTTGTTAAGAGCCAATGTGGGCATTTGAGGCAGGGGGTGGGGAGCGGCTTGTAGAAAGGGAGAGGGCTGGGCCAGGGTAACCGGACTGTGACGTGGACCAGTGTATCAGAAATTTCACACTGTCCAAGCACCCTATGTCAGTTATCCCACCAAGTTGAAAGGGATCCCTTGAGATGGGGAAGACAGAAGCTGCATGAAGCGGTCAAGTCCCTGGCCCTGGGTGTAAAATGATTTTGTTGAGGCATATAACCTCTTCTCCTGAAAGTGGGGAAGTTGGTTTCCAAGGTGTCAGCTTTTTACTTAAACTTACTTCTCTCGCATCTTTTTAGAATTCATTCTGGCCTATTTTATTTTATTTTTTAATTTTATCTTTTTTAAAATTTTATTTATTATTTCTTGCCTACCTCGTTTTAAATCAGGGCTAGCTAATGGCCAGGACAAACAAGCCTCCGAATGTCAAGTTCACTTCCTGCTCACAGCCCAGTCTGAAGTGGGTTGATGGGGAAGCAGAGCTCTGCTCCCTCCAGTAATTTAGGGTTCCAGGTCCCCGGGGGCCCCGCCCTCCTGTAGATCCTCCTTTCAGTGGCAGGCAAAGCGATGGGGAGTCACGTGAGGCCAGGCCCACCTCCCATTGGTCAGAAGACGATCAAATGGCCCTGCCCAACTGCAAGGGATTCTGGGAATTGTAGTCTCACCTTGTGTCCTGGAGGGAGGCGGTCCCTGGCAGGCTCCGACACATGCTTTAGCTAGGGAGCTTGAGATGGGGAAAGGCTGAGGCGGGCACAGAGGAGGGTGTTGGGTGGCATCTGCGCTGTAGCCCACAGCCTGTGGCTCCAGCTCATGTGTTTGTCATTCTGCCTCCTCAGAGCGGGGCCATGGAGGGGGAGACGCTTCACACATTCTACACCCAGCTGGTGTTGATGCCCAAGGTGATGCACTATGCCCAGTACGTCCTCCTGGCGCTGGGCTGCGTCCTGCTGCTGGTCCCTGTCATCTGCCAAATCCGGAGCAAAGTAGGTGCTGGCCAGAGTGTGGCCCGGGCTGACAGCTATTCGCTTGCCTGCTGGGGGAAGGGGGCCTCAGATCGGACCCTCTGGCCAACCGCAGCCTGGAGCCCACCTCCAGCAGCAGTCCTGCTTCTGTGCTGGAGTGGGAGCGATCACCGCTGGGGGCTGCGCTGCAGGCTTGCGTCTTTTGCATGCCGCGTTGCCACTACTCTGCCTGTTCTGGAAGGCCTGGGACCCTCCCTTGGAGGGGGTGCAGGTGGGCTTTGAGTAATGAGACCTGGTATTTGCATCGTTCAGTCATCAAGTCAGCACCCAGGATGCCAGGTTCTGTTAGGGGCAAGGGGATGCACAGCAGTGGAGGAGACAGCTGAGGAGCCTGCTCAGGGGGATTAAGGGGGGCTGGCATTCCAGCCAGGGAGACAGATGAAAACCAATAAATCAGCAAAAAAGATAATTACACCCATGATAGGAAATGTGAGGGGCTAGAGCCATGGTGTCAAATAGAAATACAGCGTGAGCCACGTGTGAAGTTTTCAGATTAAATTTTCTAATAGCCATTTAACAGTCCAAGGGAACAGGTGGAATTAATTTTAATTTTATTTAACCCAAATATATGCAAAATATTATCACTTCAACATGTAATCAGTATAAAGGATGTCAATATTTTTGCAGTTTTTTTGCATGAAGTCTTTGAAATCCTGTGTGTATGGTACATGTGCAGCAGGTCTCAATTTGGACTGGCTCCGTTTCAAGGGCTCACCAGCCAAATGCAGCTCCCAGACTGGACAGTGCACGTCTGGGGCAAGTGGGGACAAGGACAGATGGAGCTCCAGAAAGGCCTCTCTGAAGAGGTAGATAGTGAGCTTTGAAGTGGAGGCCAGGGAGGCGTTCAGCACACAGCCACAGGAGGAATGCTGCCTGGAGCGGCCACTGTAAAGGCCCTGCGGCAGGGACAGGCAAGGTACATCGGAGGGTCAGGCAGGGCCAGGGTGGCTGGAGGGGAGAGAGGGCAGGGACGTAGGTAGGGGGTGGTGTCTGAGAGTGGACAGGGCAGGCCACCCAGGGCCTTGTGGCGCAGAGTGAGCAGTCTGGAACTGACTCTGGGAGTGACAGAGCCATTGGGGGCTTTTAAAGAGGGGAATCACTAGGTCAGCTGCTGGCTGGCAAGTGGGCCCTGGGCTGGGAGGGATGGAAGCCTGGGCCCAGCAGGGAGGCCCCAGTAGGTGAGGAAGTCAGTGGCTCGAACAGGATGGGGCAGCTGCTATCAGGAGGGAATGGAAATGGGGGGAAGAGCTCCAGCCCTGGGCTTCAGACCTCCAGAAGCAGCAAGAAGAGGGGAGACCTCCTTGCTTCGGGGTCATTTATTTATTCGTTCATGGCATTCACTGCAAGGTCCTTTGCACAGGTCAGGGGATGCAGAAATGACCAGAACATGAGATCAGCAGCAGAGATGGGCAAGGCAGACCTTTAGGCAAGTTACTACAGTCACACGAAGGACAGGAGAGCTGTGATCGCAGAGCTCAAGGGGCAGTGGAGATGGGCGAGCAGCTGCCATGGCAGGGGAGGGGATGCTGCCCACTGGCAGGCATCAGGAAAGGCTGTTTTTGGATGCATGGAGCAGAAAGCCACTCTCTGAGGTGGCCCCCACCTGCATCTTCCTAGGGCCACAGGCCGAGGCCTTCTGGGGGCCTTGGGGCCGCCCCACTGCTCTGCTGGTCCTGACTCCTCTGCAGTACCTGCTTCCTTTAGCACTGGTGAATGCTTCTTCCTCTTCCCCTCTCTCAGGGAACGCTTGACTGCTTCCTTGCTTGCCTGCTGGGTGAGAATAAAGCTTCTTGGTTCTTCACCTTGGCTTTCAGACCTGAAACCCGACTTCCTTTCAAAATTCCTGTCCTCGGGGGAAAAGGTTTCCACAATGTGAGGTGGTAGCCTGGACACCAGCTGTCATCATGTTGCTGCTGTAGCGTTTGAGCTCCCGATGATCAATGATCATTGGGTCCAACCAGCCCTTTTGGGAGCCCTCTTCTCTGTTACTGCCCCGGGGCAGCCAGGACCCAGCAGGGCTGTGACTCCAGCGAGCAAAAGGGAACTCCCTCCAGTTATTAGACTGAATTATGTAGAGAGGAGAGAAGGAATCAGAACCCACACTCCCAGACCATGAATACCTCCCTGTGGCAGAGCATCACTGTGGGTGTCCACAGGCGAGGACGCACAGCCATGTGAGGGGGTCCCTGAGGACTGGCTGAGGGGCTGGGCCAGAGGAGGCCGCGACAGCCTTAACCCTCTGTCTCCTTCTGTCTCTCTGTCCATCAGAATGGGAACAGGGAAGGAGGGTCAGGAAGCACAGAATGTCTAGGCTCTGGCTAGGGTCCCCTTCCCTGCCGTAGCCCCCAAATCAGCATCCCACCCTCAAATCCAGTAAGAATGCTATGATTGGCAGTGTGGCTCCCCTCCCTGCAGGTTTCACTAGAGGCCACATAAGTGAAATCTATCCCATTTATCTGATTTAGCAGAGCCTTACCAGATTTTTGTTTGTTTGCTTTTGTTTTTTTGAGGTTTTTTTTTTTTTTTTTTTTTGAGATGGAGTCTCGCTCTGTTGCCCAGGCTGGAGTGCAGTGGTGCAATCTTGGCTCACTGCAACCTTCGCTTCCTGGGTTCAAGCGGGAGCCTCAGCCTCAGCCTCCCGAGTAGCTGGGATTACAAAAGCCCGCCACCCTGGCTGGCTAATTTTTGTATATTTAATAGATGCAGGGTTTTACCATGTTGGCCACGCTGGTCTTGAACTCCTGACCTTGTGATCTGCCCGCCTCGGCCTCCCAAAGTTCTGGGATTACAGGTGTGAGCCACTGTGCCTGACTGGCCTTATCAGTTTTTATGTAATTTGTCCTGATTAAAAAAAAAAATCACATGTGGGTAAACTCAACATATTTTAATTTCTCTTTAGAGAAATTTTTCTTCCTGAGCCAGGTTTGGTGGCTCTTGCCTGTAATCTGAGATACTCGGGAGGCTGAGGTGGGAGGATCACTTGAGCCCAGGAGTTGGAGGCTGCAGTGAGCCATGATTGCGCCATTGCACTCCAGCCTGGACAACAGAGTGAGATCCTGTCTCAAAAATTTTAAAAAGCAATACTTTTTTCTTCTCAAGTCATTCTTTAAAAAAAAAAAAATCAAAAGTATTTTAACAGAACAGTCTGTTCCTGGTTGATTTTCAACAGCCCCCCAGCTAGTATACTGGTCATCAGTTTCCATGGCCCATCTCCCCACTTTGTTTCCTCGCTGGTTTAAATTTTCAAGTGGACGAGCCCTTTTCAGCTTGACTTGTCCACCTCCCAGGTGTGTTTCCCGAAGATGCTTGTACTTCCGTCTAAGAGCAGCAGCTCCCCACATCTCAGCCACCTGCAATTGTTGAGGGTTATTGGACTCTAAACTTCTGTAGCTTTCCTGTTTCCTCTTTGCCTTTTGCAAATCAAAGAACCGTGTAAAACCATTTTTATGTGGCTTCAACGTCAACTATAAATTAGCTTGGTTATCTTCTAGGAGAAATGCTATTTATTTTGGAGTAGTAGTAAAAAGGGCTCAAAGGATAAGGAGGCCATTCAGGCCTATTCTGAATCCCTGATGACATCAGCTCCCAAGGGCTCTGTGCTGCAGGAAGCAAAACTGTAGGTGGGTACCAGGTAACACCGTGCGCCTCCCTGCCCCCTCCCATATCAAGCAGAATGCTGGCGGCTTAAAACATTTGGGGTCCGGCTCATTCCTTCAGCCTCAACTTCACCTGGAGTGTCTACAGTCTGAAGATGCATATTTGTGTATTTTGCTTTTAGAGAAACTGCCCTTCCTATGTTCTGAGTGAATAGCAGTTTTTTTGATCCCAGACGGCAAATTGTGTTCTGTGGGCTGGTGCCTATTTGCAAGTTACTTTAGAAAGGCAGGAGCAAGGCTTAGGCCTGCTGCTTCTGGAATCTCTTGTGCAATAGACTCCCCTGGGGAAGTCTGCTAGAAATGCAGATCCCTGGGCAGCCTTCTAGCCTTCTGAAATAGAATCTTGTTGGGACCCAGGAATCTGTATTTTAATGGACCCTAATGAGATTCTGATGTAGAAACATGTTTGAGAAACATTGATCTAAATCTGGGATGACTGGCCAGGTGCAGTGGCTCACACCTGTAATCCAGCAGTTTGGGAGGCCGAAGTGGGTGGATCATTTGAGGTCAGGAGTTCGAGACCAGCCTGGCCAACATGGTGAAACCCTGTCTCTACTAAAAATACAAAAAAATTAGCTGGGCATGGTGGCGCATGCCTGTAATCCCAGCTACTCGGGAGGCTGAGGCAGGAGAATCGCTTGAACCTGGGAGATGGAGGTTGCGGTGAGCCAAGATCATGCCACTGCACTCCAACCTGGGTGACAAAGCAAGACTCCGTCTTAAAAAAATAAAACTAAAATAAATAAATAAATAAATCTGGGATGACTGACCAAGAACAAATAATGTAGACATCAATTGAACACCAACTGTATACCTAGGACTGGATCTGAGGGTAGGATTGCCAGATTGAGCACAAACGAACAAACGGAACACAAGAAACAACAGAAGGGTGCCTGGTAAATATGAATTTTTGGTACGCAATAAGTAATTTTTATTGTGTCCGTGCAATGATAGGACGCACGTATCCTGAAAACCTATCTGTTGTTCACCTGAAATTCACATTTAACTAGGCGTCCTGATTTTATGTGGCCACCCTATCTGCCGGGGAAGTAGGCTGATGCCCCTGGGGGTTCTCCATTTCCTTGGCCAGGTTTCTGTAGGGCTGAGGTCGTGGGGGAGCCGTGGCCAGGGATGGTGTCCTTGCCAGGGGAGGAGACAGGCAGAGCTGCAGGCCCTACAGCTTGGGGTTGGGCAGGGATGAATCGCTCTAAAGTGGTGCCTCTGATGAGAGCTGTTATTTTAGTTTCTGAAAAATGTGCTGCCCTCGAGAGCTTCTGAGGCTGGGCCTACTTGGGTGAAAATAGCTTTTCAGGCAGCCACACTGTGGGGACGTGAAGCAGCAGCCCCACTCTTTGGGGCTACTTGGCTGTCTCTAGCTCATCTCACTTGCCAGGGCTGGACAAGGAAATGAAAAAGAAAATGCCAAGGGGTGGGCAGGAGCCTGTTGGCGTTGGCAGGTGCTGCCAGCCCCGTGCCCCACTCAAGCTCTGGGGTGCACTCCATGCTGGGCAACAGAGTAAGACTCCATCTCAAAAAAAGAAACAAAGAGAAGGGAGGGAGGGAGGGAGGAAGGAAGGAAGGAAGGAAGGGAGGAAGGGAGGAAGGGAGGAAGGGAGGAAGGAAGGAAGGAAGGAAGGAAGGAAGGAAGGACGGACTCTGCATAACCACTGAACTACCAATGAAATAGAGACACATATTCCCCCAGAACACCAACTAGATAAATATATTAAATTGCTAGTGACTCAAATTACTGTGATAATATCTCAGCACTGTTTGAAAGGGTCCACTGAATTCCAATTATATACATATTAAGCTTTTATTCATCTGCCTAACGGGATTTCCTGTCCATCTGGGAGTAGGGGGTAGAGTCTGACTGTGTTCGGGTAGAGTGTTAATATTTGGAGAGGAACCTCCCCGGGACAGGGTCCCCAGGCTTTGCAGACAAGGCCTTCTGGCCGGGCCCCTCTTCCCTTCCTGTCTCCCAGGATTCCCCCAGGACACTATTGTGCTGTGCACTGTTTGGCCCCCTCGGTGTCCCTGCTCCTTCCAGCCACTGCTCCCTTCTGCAGAAACTTGCCTGGGATTCCCAGGGTACAGGGGTGGGGGCTGGTCAGGGCCTGGTCAGTGTAGAGCAGGGAGCTTTTCACTTTTAGCACAGATACAGTGGCCAGGGCCCCATGGCTGCACCTCCCTGGACATAACCAGGATGTCCTGTCATCCGCCCCCCAAACAAAACTGGGGTCTCCCCTTTATTTTGCCAACAGAATCCAATTTTTAGGTGATGAGACAAGTGTTTGACTTAAAAAGACCCTCCTGCCCAGCCTTCTGGAAGGTCTGGAGCCCAGCCCAGCGCCCTGGATGCCCTTGGCATGTGAAACGGGGAATGCAGTGTCCTCCAGTGGCCAGCTTCAGCTTGGAGTGGGCACCTGGGTGGTGGCCAGTGGTTCCCCTGCAGGCCACTGCTGTCCCCTCTTGGGTCCTGTTCTGAGTCTCAGGCCTGAGTCCCTGGGGAAGGCCCCACACCTTGCCCTGTACCTGGGTATGGGGATGGCCCTGAGGGGCAGCCTTGCTTGGGAGAAAGGGGAAAAAGGATATTTTTATATAAATAAGGAAAAGACAGCCCCTCTGGGCAGATGAGGCCTGCTGTAGGCCAGGGGGCTTGGCAAACTGTGTCCACGGGTCTGCAACCCTTCAGCTGGATCCTTTTGTGCAGTGAACGGCCTGGACAACTGTCCGGGTGGCCCTCCAGGGATATGTTCCTGGACCTTTCTTAGCTTCTCACTGACCTTTCTCCCACTCCAAGTCTGTGTTCCTCAGTCAAACAAGTGTCAGGGAGGAGGAGGAGGAGAGGGAGGAGGAGGAACCTGCTTCACCCTCCGCACCTGGGGGCGTTGTTCCACGTGTCTTCCTTGGGAAAGACCAGGGTTCTATACAGCCTGGGGGCGGTTTCACCTTTCTACTTTTGAGTGAGACTCTCTCAAGTCACGGCTCTTTGGGCCCACATGGCTAAGGTCTAGCCACCTGTGGGTGTCTCATGCTGCCTCAGTGGGTGGCGTGGGGGGCGGGGCTGACCTCCCCCATGCCTGGCTCAGTACAGCACACCCTGGCCCTTGTGCCCGCTCTCTGCCCTGAGCAGGAGTTTTATTTTCCTACCCTTTGGTGAAGCAAGCACAGGTGTGCGGAGGTGGGCAGGGGTTTCCAGCCCCAGCTGCCGGGGTAGGGAGACCTCTGTTGCTCAAGGCATGGGAGGTGGGGACTTAGCGGGACAAAGGCTCACCCCACACTCTTATCATTAGCATTATCTGTATTTTTAATTTTTAAGTTGAGAAATTTTCTACAACTGTCAAACTAGACAAATGACAGCAGCCAGTTCTCCTCACCCAGACTCAGCCATTGCTAACAGCTGTCAGTGTTGAAGATGGTCAGCATCTCGTGCCCTTGGTTTCACTCGTTCCCTGTGTGGCCCTCGTCCCTCTCCCCATGTCCTGCGCGCCCTGAGTAGCCATTGCCAGGAACTTGGCCTGTGGGTTTGTTTACTCTGAATCTGCATGTGCCCAGCCATGAGCAACAGGTCACTTTTTGAATGTGGCCGAAGCTGCATCCTGCTGCGTGTGTCGCTGTGTGGCCGGCTTTCCTCCCTGTCTTCTGTTCATGAGTGCTGTTCAAGCTGAATACGTCCTGTGACGTTGGTTTAAAAATGCAGGCCAGGCGCGGTGGCTCACGCCTGGAATCCCAGCACTTTGGGAGGCTGAGGTGAGAGGATCGCCTGAGCCCAAGAGTTTGAGACCAGCCTGGGCAACATAGTGAGACCTGGTCTCTACAAAAAATAAAAAAATGAGCCGGGCATGGTGGTGGCACGTGTCATTGTCCCAGCCACTCGGCAGGCCAAGGTGGGAGGATCACTTGAGCCCAGGAATTGAAGGCTGTGGTGAGCCATGATGGCACCACCGTACTCCAGCCTGGGCGACAGAGAGAGACGCTGTCTCTAAAAAATAAAAAATAAATCAACACGTGAACATATGTTCTCTTCCTGAGGGACGGAGCTTGCCCCGGTTGTTCCGTGTTGACTGTGCTGCACACAGGCCCCCCCCAGCTTGCTCTGCCCCTCACTGTATTAAGCCTCTTTGGGCCTCAGTTTCTCCATCCCTAAAGGAGGTCGGGGAGGCCAGGCAGGTGTTGAGTGAGATGAAGAGGCCCTCTGGGAGACGTTCCAGGAGTCTGTAGGCGACTCCAGCCTCTTCTCACCTCTGACAGCCTGGTGGCGGGGGTGGTGTCTGTGCTGGGGATGTGGGTACAGGGCCTGGGTGGGCGGGGCTGAGGGTGGGGTTTGGTGACAGGGCGTGGGTGGTCACCCAGCTTTGCCTTTCTCCACAGGGTCCTGAGGACACCATGAGCCAGCCAGGCCTGGCCGCTGGGCCTGACCAGCCCCCCAGCCCCTACACCCCACTTCTCCCGGACTCTCCCAGCGGACAGCCCCCCAGCCCCACAGCCTGAACCTCCCAGCTGCCATGTGCCTGTTGCATACATGCATGCAGGCCTGTGCAGACACTCAGGGACGGAGCTGCTGCTGAAGGGACTTGCAGGGAGAGGCTCGTCGACAAGCACTGTTCTGGAACCTTCTCTCCACGTGGCCCACAGGCCTGACCACAGGGGCTGTGGGTACTGTGTCCCCTTCCTTGGGTGAGCCTGGCCTGTCCCATTCAGCCATTGGGCCCAGGCTTCCTCCCCTTCAGGGTGAAACACTGCAGTCCCGGCGTAGTGACTCCCCAGGCAGGACTGGCCAGGCTGGGAGTGCTGGCTTCCTGTGCCAAATAGCTGCCAGGCCAGGCAAAGCGCCTTTACACAGGCCTCAGAAAACAACGGGGTGAGCACGAGATGCCCCGTGCAGCTGCCTGAGGCTCCCCGCCCACCCTGGCCGGACCTTGATCTCCCCGAAGTCTTCATAGGCACTGCATCAGGGTGTCTGCTGCCCGTTTCCTCCAGCCTAAACTGACATCATCCTACGGACTGAGCCGGCCACTCCCTGGCCGAAGTGGCAGCAGGCTGTGCCCCTGAGCTGCCCCCACCCCCTCACAGGGCCCCTCAGATTTTAGGTGCCCAGGCTGAGGTGAAGAGGCCTTGGGGCCCTGCCTCCCGGGCGCTCCTGGACCCTGGGGCCAGCCTGTGACCCTTTTCTACTGGAAATGAGTTTTATCATCTTTGAAAAATAATTCACTATTGAAGTAATAAACCTTTAAAAAAATTTGATGCTGGCCTCTGTGACAGCCTTGTTTGCTGGGGTTGGGGGAGCAGTGGGGGCCTCTGGGAAGTCCTGGGCTCTTCTTCTCTTGGTCAATAGCTCCTTTCTGGTGGCTGCCAAGAGCGTCTCTCCCAGGGCTAGGCCGCTGGCTTACCTTCCTGTTGTTTTTAAATTTCAACCTTGTGCAATGTTGAGTTTCATAGAAATACTGCATGAGTACGCCCTTGTTTAGAAGCAGCAGGGCTGAGTTCCGTCTTCCCCCCTCCCCCGGCCATGCCCACAGCCCCCAGTGCAGACGCCTTTGCCACTTTTGCGTGGGGCCCCTGGATGTGTTTCTGTGCCTTTATCTACAAATTCTGGTGCCCGTGGGACATGCCCCGTGTTGTTCTAGGCCTTTGCTTTTTGCTTGTTACATAAATGGTGAAGAAGAGAAGTGGGTAAGAGAACAGCTTGGAGGCATCTAAAAGTTTTCATTTTAAGTGTAGATCATTGCAAAGGATGGAATTTTCTCGGATTGTCATCATCATTGATGTTTGAATATGAGACCAGTTCATCAGTATTTAAGTGTACTCTGGATCGAACTAGGACAGGAGAGGATATTCACTGCCAAACATTTCAAGGAATACACGAACAAGCTCTTTTATGATCAGAAATGTTATGCCCCCTTTCCCCTTAAACTTGTATTTCCTTTCTTCTTCCCTCCTAAAGTGTTATCTAAATGATATGTATATTTGATGCTTTTTTTTTTCTTGTGACCATCAAGGGTAAATTCTTTTAGGTCTGGGACTGCCATAACAAAATACCGTCAAGGCCGGGCATGGTGGCACACACCTGTAATCCCAGCCCTGTGGGAGGCCAAGACTGGAGGATTGCTTGAGGCCAGGAGTTCAAGACTAGTCTGGGTGAAATGGTGAGACCTTCATCTCTACAAAAACATACAAAAATTAGCCAGGCATGGTGGTGGGCGCCTGTGGTCCCAACTACTCAGGAGGCTGAGGTAGGAGGACTGCTAGAAGCCAAGAGGTTGAGGCTGCAGTGAGCTGTGATTATGCTACTGCACTCCAGCCTGTGAGACAGAGCAAGACACTGTCTCCAAAAGAAAAAATACCATCAGTAGGTCACTTAAACCATTTATATTTCTCACAGCTCTGGAGGCTGGAAGGCTGAGACCAGGGTACCAGCAGGGTTGGGTTCTGGTGAGGCGTCTCTTCCTGGCTTGCAGACGGCCGCCTTCTGTGTCCTCACACGGCCTTTCCTCGGTGTGGAGCAGGGAAGAGAGAGGGACAGCAAGAGCTCTGTGGTATCTTTTATAAGGACACTGATGCTATCGGATCAGGACCTCATTTAATTATTTTCTTAGAGGCCCCATCTCCAGACACAGCCACACTGGGGGTCAGGGCTTCAACATAGGAATTCTGGGTCAACACAACATTTAGCCTATACCATCTGGATTGCCTTTCAACTCTCAGGACACGATTGGTCAAAACTATATCACTATGTTTTATGTTACATATCAACGAAGCAAAATTTTATAGGAATGCATGTCCTTTTGGTATGCATTTTGGTATGCATTTTATATATATTTTTCATTTACAGATTAGAGTTGTGTGTGTGTACAGTTCCATGAATTTTGACACGTGGATAGAGTTGAGTCATTACCCCTACAATCAAGACACAGAACAATTTCATTATTCCCCAAGATTTCCTCGTGCCTTCTCTTTTTTGTTTGTTTATTTGTTTTACAGTGGGCTCCCATAATTTTTTTTTTTTTTTTTTTTGAAACAGGGTTTCGCTCTGTTGCCCAGGCTGGAGTGCAATGGTTCAATCTTGACTCACTGCAGCCTACTCATTGCACCTCCCAGGCTCAAGAGAGCCTCCTGACTTAGCCTCCCAAGTAGCTGGGACCACAGATGTGTACCACCACACCTGGCTAATTTTTTTTTGTAGAGATGGGGGTCTGGCTGTGTCGCCCAGGCTGGTCTTGAACTTTTGGCTTCAAGCATTACTCCCACCTCAACCTACCAAAGTGCTGGGATTACAGGCGTGAGCCACTGCACCCAGCCTGTGTCCTGTGCTGCCTTCCTCCCACTTTGTAGGGAAGTCCCTTGCCCCCATGCTTAGCCCTTGGCCACTAGCTATTTTTACCTTTCCAGAATGTTCTAAATTACATCTACAACCTGTAACCCTCTGAGCCTGGCTTCTTTCACTCAGCACCGTCTCTAGATGCATGCGTGTTGTCGTGTGTAGCAATAGTTCATTTCTTTTCGCTGCTGAGCAGAACTCCATGGGGTGCACACACCAATGATTTTCAGCCGTTCACTTATTGAGGGACATGTAGAGTGGTTCCAGCCTTTGGCAATTGTAGTAGTCGGTTTTCACGCCGCTGATAAAGTCATACCCAAGACTGGGTAACTTTTAAAGAAAAAAGGTTTAATGAACTCACAGTTCACATGGCTGGGGAGGCCTCACAATCATGGTGGAAGGCAACGGAGAAGCAAAGTCATGTCTTACATGGGACCAGACAAGAGAGAGTGACAGCCAAGTGAAAGGGAAAACCCCCGATCAGACCATTAGATCTTGTGAGACTTACTCACTACCAGGAGAACAGTATGGGGGAAACCGCCCCTAGGATTCAATTATCTCCCACTGGATCCCTCCCACAACATGGGAATTATGGGAACTACAATTCGAGATGAGATTTGGGCGGGGACACAGCCAGACCGTATCAGCCACTATGAACAAATCTGCTGTGAACGTTCATGTACAGATCTGTGTGTGAAGGCATACATTCATGTCCCTCGGGTGTACACCTCGGAGTGGGGCTGCCGAGTCAAACCGGAGCTCTGCATTTCACTTAAGGGGGACTGCCAGTTTCACAGTCGCTGTACCAGCCTGCTTTCCCAGCAGCTCTGCATCCTCACCAGCATCTTGGTATTTTCAATTTTAAAAACCTTCAGCCCTTCATAGTGGTTTCTCACTGTGGCTTTTATTTGCTTAGAAATACTTCTTGTCCTGAGATGAGTGGGACTTCCTCTCCACCCCCGATTAATTCATGTATCTGTGAATGACTGTCACGTATTGCTAGAATGAAACCAATTTTTACCATCAATTCTTCGTCGCTGCAAGTGCAGAGAAGCCTTGTTTTCATAAGGAAGTCGCCGGGAGTGGAATTCTTATACTCCTGGTTAGTATGCGAATGTCACGCAGCCATCTGTCATTGGAAGCGATTTTCACTGATCTCCCAGCTGACAGGTCCGTTTGACCTTTCTTCAGATTTGTAGAAAGCAGCAAAGTGGAAACCACCGGCTTGCAAAAGCGTTTCTTACCCAATCTTTAGACGGGTTCTCGAAAACCCGTGTCCGGGAAGTTCCCTCTGACTGGGGCTGGAGGTCAGGCAGGCTTTGCCCGTTGGCTGTAGAGTGGAGGGGTCGGGGGTCTTGTGACCTGCCTGGGGGACTGGCAAGCAAGTGACAAGCTCAGGAGAGAGTCCAGGCCCCGAGAACGGTCCCTTCAAATTCCCTGTGTCTGATCCTCTGGGAAGCTGAGCCCAGCTTTGGTTATTTGATAGCCACGATGAGGATTTTGACTTAACCTGCACATGCGACACATCACAGACACTTTTAACCCTTGCATTCAGGTCTACCTGCTCATAAGCTCATAAAACAGAAAAAAAGACAGTCCCCAGAAGGCATTCTTTTTTTTTTTTTTTTTGAGACAGGGTCTCACTTGGTCACCTAGGCTGGCACAATCACTGCTCACTGCAGCCTCGACCTCCCAGCCTCAGGCGATCCTCTCACCTCAGCCTCCCAAGTAGCTGCGATTATAGGCCTGTGCCACTACACCCAGCTAATGTTTTGTATTTTTTTTGTAGAGATGGGGTTTTGCCATGTTGCCCAGGCTGATCTCCAACTCCCAGGCTCAAGCGATCCATCCACCTCGGCCTCCCAAAGTGCTGGGATAACAGGCATGAGCCACTGCCCTGGCCCTTAAGTCATTCTTGTGTGGGGTGTGTGTGTGTGTGTGTGTGTGTGTGTGTTTCTGAGGGACTTAGCCTCCTGTGTGTCTCACTGGGTGAACACCTTGCTTCTGAGTGAGGTTTGATTTTTTTTGTAGGGTGTATGTTTGGACACATCCTTGGTCTTAAGCCCAGCCAACGACCTTAGCCAGGGCTCAGGGAAGGGAAGCACCGCCTGCCCCACAGCTGGAGGGCTGTGCTTCGGGACACCCGGTCCAGCTTCAGTGTCTCTGACTCTGAGCATCTTTGACTCTGCGAGACTTTCTTTTCATGCTCTCACTGTAGGCCCCAGCCCCCGCCAGTGACGGGACTCTACTACTTACTATGTTGCTTGAATTTGGCTTACTTTTTTTCTTAAAGAATTTTATTTTAAAAGGAAGGCAGTTATATCTGTGAAATTATGGGTCATTTGGGCAAGTAATATTTTTCCCGTCTCCATTAAAATAAATACCTAACTACTAAGGATGTTCCTCCCTGTACCTCAAAGCGGCCTGCTACCTGCGATCTCGGTACCATCCCATGATTGTCTCCCATGCGCCCTTCGTCCTGCTCGGCCTATGTCGCCCCTGCATGGCCTTTCCCCACTTCTCTGCCTCGCTTAGTCTTCGCCATCATCGAAGGTGCAATTCCAGCCGTACCCCCTCCTCCAGGAGGCACCCCTCCCCCATCACTCCTGCTTGCTCTTTTTCCCTGTCTCAGGACTCCTGGGGCACTTTGTATCTCAGTTGATACTAGAATGTTCTAGAATACAAGAAGTCCTAATTCCAGTTGCTGTAACCCCAAACCCCAAGGACCTGCGACATAATCCCGGTACCTGCCCCTGTGCTGGAAACGAATATTCTTACCCAGGGTAGTTACTCACATTCATTAGCACTCCTTGGCTCACGCAGACACCCATTCTTTCAACATATTTAGCCACTGCCCACTACGTGCTAGGCGCGGGGGGTGCAACTGTAGACCAGGCAGAGGCGGCCCTTCCTCTCAAACAACTTGACAATTCTGCCACTCACTAGCTGTGGGACCCTGGACAAGTCACACAGCCTGTCTGGAGACCCAGTGTTCTCCCCTTTAAAGCAGGTGACTCAGACCTGCTTTGCAGGGATGTGCCAGGAGAGATGGGTGAAGTGGATAGTGTGAATGGAGTGGGCCGGGGCAGGGGTCCTCAGCTGAAAACAATGCCTCTTGGGGTCAGCGTGGGGCTCGAGGTGGCGGCACCGTGGGTGGGTCCAGGGCCAGGGACCCTGTGTCTGAGCCACTGAGGCTCTGCCAGTCTGGTCCACTGGCCTCCCGGCTCCCACGCGTGTCCTGAGCCGTCCATTCTCCAGGCGGCGACCCTGAAATGTTAATCTGTCACAAAGGTCACCTTTGCTTGAATCGTGGGTGACTTTTCCCCATCCTGGCGGTAAAGTCTCCCCACTTGTCTCTCCATCTGCGATCCCCCACAATCTGGCTGCCGACGCGAGACTTCAGGACGATTCCGAGCTCGGCCACTGGGGGGCGAGCTGTGCACACAGGTGGTCCAGAGGCTGCTGCCTAGGAGACGCTGCGGATCACCCGGTTCCTAGAACGGAGTGGATTGATTTTAGACTGGGAAGGCTGTGGTCCACAGTCTGGCGTCGGGAACCCGTGACCCCCAGATATTGTATTTTACGTGTGTGTCTGGGCGTTTTATTCTGGGAAGCGTTTCCTCAATAGTCTTCAGATTTTCAAAGGGATCTTAACCCTTTCTCTCTGGGATCTTGGGAACAAGAGTGACACCCCTATAACAGAGTGACCGGGGTCACACGATGTCTGCTTCTCCTTAGCATGCTACTCCCTGCTCCCAGCACCTGCGTGCTACTGCCTGCTCTGCTCAAGTTGCTGGGTGCCTTGAAGCAATTCATAACCTCACTGAGCCTCCCATGAGATGGGAGTGAAGATTGCTGCTACACAAATCTCTGAGAACCCCTGTGAGGGTGGACTCGAAATGGACGTGTGAGGGCTGGGTGCGGTGGCTCTCGCCTATAATCCCAGTACTGTGGGAGGCCAGGAGTTCGAGACCAGCCTGGGCAGCATGGTGAAACACCGTCTCTACTAAAAATACACAAATTAGCTGGATGTAGTGGCAGGCATATGTAATCCCAGCTACGCGGGAGGGTGAGGCACGAGAATCGCTTGAACCCAGGAGGTGGAGGTTGCGGAGAGCCAAGATCATCCCACTGTACTCCAGCCTGAGTGACAGAGTGAGACTCCATCTCGAAGAAAAAAAAAAAAAAAAGAAAAGAAATGGGTGTGTGAGCATTCTGTACAGAGCCTGGGACGATTATGAAAGCTCTCAAATGCTGAACCTCCAGCAAGTATTTATTAGACACCTACTGTGTGCAGAGCACTTGCTCAAGGGCTCTGAGAGAGAGTCAAACTCTGAGAAGTCTGTGTCAATTCATTCATTCCTTCATTCAGCAAACGTTGTTTGGGTGCTCACTGTGCGCCACACACCCTCATATGTATTGCGAATCAGCTTCAGTTACGTTCCCCAGAAGCAGACGCTGAGACCAAGATTCCTGGCCAGGGAGTGTCCCAGGAGGGCAAAGGGGACTCTAGCAGCCCAGGGTCATGGACAGCTCTCAAAGGCAGACCAACAGGTCTTGGGTTTTGGATGCAAAAATGCTCCAAAGTCAGGGGTGTGCAAATACAGTTAAAAGAGTATTCATTTGAATCTGCTTAAAACACCAAGGGTATCCGCTTCAGAATTACAGAGGTGACAGGGTGCGGTGGCTCACCCCTGTAATCCCAGCACTTTGGGAGGCCAAGGTGGGTGGATTGCTTGAGGTCAGGAGTTTGAGACCAGCCTGGGCAACATAGCAAAACCCCGTCTCTACTGAAAATACAAAAATTAGCCAGGTGTGGTGGTGTGTGCCTGTAATCCCAGCTATGTAATCTGAGCCACAAGAATCGCTTGAACCTGGGAGGCGGAGGTTGCAGTGAGCCGAGATCTCACCACTGCACTCCAGCCTGGGCGACAGAGCGAGACTTCATCTCAAAAAAAAAAAAAGAAAAAAAGAAAAGAAAAACAACAACAACAAAGTTGGACAAAGACAGAAAGCTCCTTGCCCTCACAAACTTGCCTTCTAGTGGGAGAGACAGCTGGCAAGTAAATGCATGAGTGAGGTCATGCATGAGTAAGGTCACTCATGAGTAAGGTCACGTATGAGTAAGGTCACTCTGGGAAGCAACAATGCCAGGACAGAAAGAAAAGCAGGGGGTGCGCTGGAGAAGAGGTGCTGTGCAGGAGGCCTACTTAGATGAGAGCGCATTTCCAGAAGTTTCCTCTGAGAAGTGCCGACTCCTGAAGGCTTCATGGGAATCTGGAGAAGAGCGCTCCAGGAACCGGGAAGTATATGTGCAAAGGGCCTGGGGTAGTGACATGCAGAACAGAAACAGTGCGCTGTGACTGGAGCCCAGAGGGTGGGCCTGGGTGAGAGAAACGCAAACTGCTTTTCCTCCTCTGTTTGCCCTGAAACAATCAACACAGAAGACTTCTGTGACCAAATATGGGGGCCTCCCCCACCACAGATGAAATGAACAACTAATTCTGCAGTGGACGCCAGCCAGGGGCCCTCTGATTCAACTCAATTCTGCCGCTGTCTACCTGGAGGCAGTGTCAGACCCCACAGGTCGAGGGTTCAGACCCCAGGGCGACCCCTCACTCCCGATGCCCGTCTCAAGCCCTGGGTTGCGTCACCTGTCCTTCTGACAGACCAGCTGTAAATGGAGGCTCCCACGACCCTGTCTTGGAGTTCAATTAATTTGCTAGAGCAGCTCACAGGGCTCAGGGAAGCACTGAGCTTATTTATTATAAAGGATGTCACAAGGAGACAGATGAAGAGATGCTAGGGAGCGGCACGGGGGAGGGGCACGGGGGAGGGGCATGGGGAGGGGCACGGGGGAGGGGCACGGGGAGGGGCGTGGAGCTGCTATGCTCTCCAGGGCACCACCCTCCAGGAGCCTTCCCATGCTCAAAAACTCTGTCCTCTTCAGTTTTTATGGAGGTTTCATTAGGTGGGCATAATTTTTTAAATTATTTTAAATTTTTAATTTTTGTGGGTTCATAGTAAGTGTTATACATTTGTGGGGTGCATGAGATGTGTTGACACTGGCATGCAATGTGACATAATCACATTATGGGAAGGGCATATCCACCCCTTCAAGGATTTAGCCTTTGTGTTACAAACAATCCAATTACACTCCTTCAGTTACTTAAAAATACGCAATCAAGTTTTTCTTGACTATAGTCACCCTGTTGTGTGATCAAATAGTAGGTCTTATTCATTCTTTCTCTCTGTGTATGTTTTTTGTATACGTGGGTGTGATGGATTAAACCACGGGCCCTTGGTGATCAGTTTGACCTTCAGCCCCTCTCCCCTCACTGGAGGTTGGGGTGGGGCTGAAAGTCCCAGCCCTCTAGCACTGACTTGGTTTTTTCTGAGGCCAGTCCCCATCCTGAAGCTGCCTAGGGGTTGCCAGCCACCAGTGAGTCACTGGCAAACAAAAGGACATCACTTTGGAGATTCCAAGGATTTTAGGGGCAGAAGACCAAATAAATATTTTCCACTGTCACAGTGGGAGGGGTTGGAGGGAGATGGAGGTGGGGAGCCGGGGAGTCTTGCAGTTAGGATTTTAAGTACAGTGGGAAACCACTGGAGATTTTTCAGTCGGGGAGGGCTGCTGTTTCTGCTGTGGGAGAGGCTGTGGGGGCAGGCGTGGACGCTGGAGGTCCGGCTGGAGGCAGTGGCCCTCCTCCTGGTGACAGGTGGTGGTGGTGGCCTGGGCCAGGGTGGGGCAGTGGATGAAGAGGGGATAGATGCGGGGTGTATTTTTAGGGGCTGGAGCTCATAGAACATGGTGCTAAACTGGATGTGGGAAGTGAGGGGCGAGGAGGCGCCCAGTGAGACTCTCCAGTGTCTGAGCCTGACAGCCAAGGGGAGGGAGGGGCCGCTTTTTGTTTGTTAGTTTTCATTTGTTTTTGTTTGTTTGTTGTTTGTTTTATTTTTTGAGACAGAGTCTTGCTCTGTCGCGTAGGCTGGAGTGCAGTGGCGCGATCGCGGTTCACTGCAACCTCCGCCTCCCGGGTTCAAGCGATTCTCCTGCCTCAGCCTCCCAAGTAGCTGGAATCACAGGTGCCTACCACCCACGCCCAGCTAATTTTTGTAGTTTTAGTTGAGATGGGGTTTTGCCTTGTTGGCCAGGCTGGTCTCAAACTCCTGACCTTGTGATCTGCCTGCCTTGGCCTCTCAAAGTTTTGGGATTATAGGCGTGAGCCACCACGCCTGGCCATTTTCATTTGTTTTTGAGACAGGGTCTCTGTCACCCAGGCTGGAATGCAGTGGTGTGATCATAGTTCACTGTAGCCTCGAACTCCTGGGCTCAAGTGATCCTCCTGCCTCAGCCTTCGGAGTAGCTGGGTCTACAGGCACATGCCAGGACACCTGGCTAATTGTAAAATTAATTATTATTATTATTATTTTTAGAAAGAGGGTCCCACTGTGTTGCCCAGGCTGGTCTCAAACTCCTGGCCTCAAGAGATCGGCCCACCTTAGCCTCCCAAAGTGCTGAGATTACAGGTGTGAGCCAGAGGGAGGTGCCACTAACTGAGGAAGGAGGCAAGAAGGTGGGGCTGGGAGCAAGTAGGGTCGCCATCCCCCAGTGCAGACCCAGGCTTAGCTCAGCATGGATTGAATGACTGTGAACTCCCTGTGGGGGCTGCAGAGGGAGGAGTCAGCACCTTGAGTTTCTTGTGTCACCCACACCGGATTCGTCCTCTATCCCAATCCACCCACCCCCAGGGCGTCTGGAATGTGAAAGGCCAGAGAGAGAAAGCACCACCAGGAATCCCAACATAGCTACAGCACCAATAACAGCAGGCCCCTTTGATGCTCAAGGGAGCACATGTTTCATGGAGCTTCCAATGGCCTGTGCAGCAGGGAGTCTTGAGGGGACCATTTCACAGATGGGAAGACGGAGGCTGAGGGGTGGGGCTATATTTGCAAGGTGGATCTTTATTTGTGTGGGAGCATTTGATCGCGCTGTCTCCCTCTTTAGACTTTACGCTGCTGAAGGCAGCCACCGGAGTTATGTGGGCTTCGTGGTTCATGGGGCATGCATGCAAATCAGTCTTTGCTGAGTTAAAGAATAAATGATCTGGGGTGTAGCGAGATTGGGGAGGTGGTTGCGGGAGGGGAGTTCTGCAGACCTGCCCAGGGCCAGCCAGAGGCCGCACGTGCTGACTATGGCCGCCAGGGGGCGCTGTGGGTCCAGCCTCGCAGGGCGGCCCCGATCCAGGTGCAGAGGCCCCAGCAATCCGGGTCTCTCTGGCGGTCCCAGGGGTGGGAAACGTCTGTTGTTTCAGGGTCTGTACGTAGCAAAGATAAAAAATGACAAACTAATGAACTAGGGCTGCAAGAACTATGTTCTCTTGTATGTTTACATGTAAAAATTTAACAGCTTCCGTACATGAAATAGTCCTGCAATATATTTTTGTTAAGTTACAGGGCTTGCAAAATTCTTAATGAACCCTGTCCAGAGAGGGCAAGATTTAAAAAGGGGAAATTATCACAGTTCTTTTAATCTTGGCGGTGTGGGGCCTTAGGACAGTACATTCAAGATCTTCTCCAAAATCTGATTTGTGGTGTTCTTGTGAACGCACAGTCCGGACCAAATGGCTGATTGTGGTCTCCCAGGGATGGGCAATCCTGATCCAAACCTCAGATGCCCAGAAGATATAAAATCTCAACACGGGGCCAGGGGTGGCGGCTCACACCCCTAATCCCGGCACTTTGGGAGGCCGAGGTGGGCGGATCACCTGAGGCCAGGAGTTCAAGACCAGCCTGGCCAACATGGTGAAACTTCGTCTCTACCAAAAATACAAAAATTAGCTGGGCATGGTGGTGAGCACCTGTAATCCCAGATACAGGGGAGGCTGAGGCAGGAGAATCACTGGAACCTGGGAGGTGGAGGTTGCAGTGAGCTGAGACTGTGCCACTATACTCCAGCCTGGGCAACAGAGTGAGACTCTGTCTCAAAAAAAAAAAAAAAAGGGGGGAAAAAAAAAATCTCAATGCTGGCCACTCCCAGCCCAGTCAGGCAAGCTCAGCTCTGGCATCCTGGCTTGCTCTCCTGGAACAGACTGTTGCTAGCATTCATCGAACCTTTCTAAGTGCCATGCACTATTTTAAACCCTTGGCATATGCTCACTTAGTTTTCATCATAACCCAGGTGAGTGCTGTTATCATCATCATCTTCATTTTACAGATGAGGAAACTGAGGCACAGAGAGGCGAGGTCATTGTCCAAGGTCTTATGGCTGGAAAGGGTCAGAGTCTGGATATGAATATTGGCCACTGGTTGGGGGGCATGCATGCTTATCAGCTACTTTGCATACCTCCTCATTGACGGGGAACCAGAGCTTGCTGTGGGTGCTGGCTGAGGTATCCCACTTTATCTTACTCCTTATCCCAAGTGAAACTGAACTTGGGAACCCAGCTTCAAGAAACATCATCTCCAAGCAATGGCAATTAATGCGCACAGGTCCTGGCTCTGGAGCTTCTGAGGAGCCTGGGAGAGGAAAGGAGGTTGCAAGGCCCATTTCCCCCAAATCCAATCCCAGCTCCATCTAGAAAAAGGTCCCACATACCAAGCATATGTCCAATCACTCCAGAAAAGCCCCTGGCAGGGGAGCATCCAGGCTCATTCCAGAGAGGTCGAGAATGGAAGGGAAAGAAGAGGAGTAAGAATAAACATGTCTAAAAATAGTGCTTGGATCTCTGAAACCCACAACAAAACAGGAAAGAGAGGGCAGGAGAACTGGGAGGGAGAAGCCTGGAGGTTTGGCTGAGGGAAGAATAAGGTGCACTGCCCTGGTGGCGGTTGTTTCTCTGATTTTCCTCTCTGAAGTCTTAGGAGCCAGGCTGGCTGGAGATCTGAGGGTGAAGGCCAAATATCTCTGGAGTCATGAATATTTCCAGATTTCACAACACGTTTGCATGAAGCCTTAGCCCTAGCAAACTTGATAGCATTTAGAAGTCCTCGACTGAGGCAGAGGGAGGCTTTTAAGAGGGAGCTTTTTTCTTTTTCTTCTCCTCTTTCAGGAACAGATGTTTAAGCAACACTGGCCATGATGCACATGTTTCTGCAAACCAGATCTCACTTACCTCCTCAGCTTCCATTGCAAAATGGGACTTCCACTCCCTTGGGAAAACATCTCTGCAGATGGATTGGAACAACTTGGCATGGAAGGCATTAAGCCTGAGGCTTGTGGTCGGGTTTGCAGTGGTTTCTCAGAACTGTGCAACACCCTTCTGGTCTCTGGGATTTTCCCTCTGCTTCTATGACCAGCCTCATCTGTTCTTTTCTGGGCCACAGGAATTTCTTCCATTTCGGGGAACAGGGACTCTGAGATTAAACACTGGCATCTCTGGTCATGCACTGTGGTGTGCTTGGCCCTGTGGTCTCTCAGTCTGTGGCAGTAACAGCTGTTCGAGGGAAGGACATAGTTTCCTTCATGATGTCAGCCTTGGAGATTAGGCAGATGGCAGGGTTTGGAAGCTAGAGCTGTGTTCTGAAGAAGATTGGATTCACTGTGTCCCTCAGGGAAGTCACTTTGACCCCTCTGTGCCTGTGTCCACTTCTGTCCAACAGGAATTCTAATTCCTGCCCCATCAATTTCAGATTCTCATGAGGATCATTAAGAAAAACATTTTATGCACTTTCAGTTGAAAATAGTTTGGGAAGGTTTTCAAATGTGTCATAAAGTACTCTTCGAACAAACCCTAACATCCATGACCCAGTTTAGCTAAGTATTTACAAGGTTTAGTGGAGCTGAGCTGTAATACCACACATCACCAGCAGGTGCCACTGTCAAACACATCATGAGCGTTCTTGCACGTGGGAGTAGTGTGGTTATCGTACATTGTATAAAACTAGTTTTTGTAAATGGAGGGATGCATGTGGATCAGTGGAGGCAAGTTCAAATGCTTACAGAACCAGGCAGGCAGTGTAAATAGGCCCAACAGACCAGGTGCTTGTTCATTGAGTGGTAGGGTAGTTTGTGTGGCTGGCTAGAGGGTAAAGGCATGCCCTGCCCACAAGCGTGGCTAGAGATCAAGGGGGTGGGTGTGGGAACAGCTAATGCCTTATCTCCCCAAAGTGGCACCTGTTCATCACTTTTAAAGGTACACTGTTGGCACCACTATTATTATTATTATTTTGAGAAAGAGTCTCATTCTGTCACCCAGGCTGGAGTGCAGTGGTGTGATCTCGGCTTACTGCAACCTCTGCCTCCCAGGTTCAAGTTATTCTTCTTGTGCCTCAGCCTCCCGAGTAGCTAGGATTAATGGCGTGCACCACCACATGTGGCTAATTTTTTGTATTTTTAGTAGAGATGAGGTTTCACCATGTTGGCCAGGCTGGTCTTGAACTCCTGGCCTCAAGTAATCCACCCACTTTGGCCTCCCAAAGTGTTGGGATTACAGGTGTGAGCCACAGCACCCGGCCAACGCCATTATTGTTAAGACCATGATGAAAAGTTAAACATGTTAAAGTGTGAAAGTGAGGCTGTTAGACCTGTGGTTAAAGAGAGTGGCATTTTGTGTGTTGGGTTCTGGGGTAATGATACCCTCTCCCTCTGCACTCCAGCCCAGGCTGCCTTCCTGTGATTGCAGAACTGATTACTGCCTCAATGGAATGCAGGCCAATGTTGCCAGATCGTCAATTTTTTTTTTTTTTTTTAACAAAAGAATGTGGTTTTTTAAAATGTGAAATCTCCTGAGTTTTAATTATTGGCAACAAATTCCAATTATAATACTGTATGGACCAGCCGAATGCAGTGGCTCATGCTTGTAATCCCAACACTTTGGGAAAGCTAAGGCAGGTGAATTTCTTGAGCCCAGGAGTTCGAGACTAGCCTGGGCAACATGGCAAAACCCTGTCTCTATAAAAAATACAAAAATTAGCAGGGCATGGTGGTACACACCTGTGGTCCCAGCTACTTGGGAGGCTGAGGTGGGAGGATGGCTTGAGTCCAGGAGGTCGAGGCTGCAGTGAGCTGAGATTGCACCAGTGCACTCCAGCCTGGGCAACAAAGCTAGACCATGTCTCAAGAAGAAAAAATATATTGTATGGGCCAAATGAAACATGTCTTGGCCAGGACTCAGTCTGTCAGTTGTGGGGTGGTATTTGCCTCTGCCTTCTAGGTGTGTAACTTGAGTCTAAACGTCTGTGGCTATCCATCTCTTTCTGGAGGTGTGTGGGTGGCTATACCTCATCAGCCTGAGCCACTGAATGTGGTGTTTTTTTGCATGAGCAGAGCTAAACAGATCCTACTGAGGGGCTTCAAATGATAACAGCTAAGACACTAGCTTCTAGAGTCAGAGAGAACTGGGTTGGAATCCTGCGTCTATGATTCACTAGCTGTGTGACCTTGAGCAAGTCACGTAACTTCTCTGAGCCTCAACTACCTCATCAGTAAAGATGAGGATAATAAAAACAACATTGTGGTGGCCAGGAGTTCTAACTTTTACCTTCTGGGCACACGGGGGGATGGCACTTCCTGGCCTGCCTGTGGATGGGAGGGCGGGGTGTGTGACTCATTTTGGCTGATGAGCTGACAGTGAAGAATCACTCAGCTCACTTCTTGGGCTGCAGCATTTAGTTGCTGGTGCAAGAACCTTCAGAGTTCTTTCCTTCCACCATGGTGACAGGCAATGTCTGAGACATTGGTGGATGTATCGCCTGGAGTTCCAGAATGGGGGCTACATGGAGCAGAGCCCAAGCCGGCTTCTGCAGCATGAGCAAGAGACAGACTTTTTTAACTTCAAGCTATGGAGCTCCAGGGGGCTATTTGTTACTGCAGCATGACCTAGACCTCTCTGACTGACACACCTTCTGCATGCACAGGGAGGAGTCAAAGAAACAATGCATTGAATGGGCTTAGCACGGTGCCTGCCTCATACTAAGTACTCGGTAAATGGCAGCTTCCTCTTCATTCATTCAGCAGATATTTATGGAACACATGTTCCTGGCCAGGCTCGGTTCTAGGCACTGGGGATAGAGGATTGAACAAAACAGACCCAAATCTCTGCTGCCATAGAAATCCCTTCCAGCAACAGAGTAGCTATCCTCTGCCCTCAGCTGCGTGCCCAAGGAAGAAGGAACCGTTCCCTTTGCTCTGGGGCCACAGTGCCTTGAAAGGCAGATCTGCAGATACCACTGGGGGCGGACAAACCAGGGTGTGGGGAGCCCCTCCCTTTGGACAAGGCAGCAGACAGACTGTGAGGACTATGGGGTTTCAGGCCAGGTCAACCCAGGCTGCCCACAGTGATGTCAGTGACGGCACCGGGCCAGCATGGACTGCCTGCAGAGCGGGTTGAAAAGAGTTGGTACAAGACGCACACGCACGAAGCTGGGGGAGGAAGTCGCCACACATCTCTGAACACCTAAAGGTGTAACATTTTCCAGCCAAGCTCTCCACTCTTTGATGCAACAGCCAGGGCTGTGGTTAAAAAAAACATTGGGAATTTCTAAAAGGGCGCTCACATTTTCCAAGTGCCTTTTATGTGCTTGGCGCTTGCCTTCTGTCGCGTCTTTCCCTCTATACACAAATTCTTCAAGGAGGCGTTCTCCCCGTGTCACAGATGAGGACACCAAGCCTCAGAGAGGCTGAATGCGTTGTTGAAAGCTGCACAGTGAGGTCATGAGGCTGCTTGGATGCCAACCCAGCTCTCCCCCAGAGCCTGTGAGTGTCTCCTTGGCTGAGCTCTCATGGCATTCTTGAGAACGAGAGGAAAATACACAGAAAATACTGGAGGCGTCCTGAGCCCCCTTCCCTTCCAGAGACCACCCCCAACCCCCACTGGAGCCATCTTTTATTCTTCTTTCTGGTTTGAAGGGTTTTTTTTGTTTTTTGTTTTTTTTTTTTTATTTTTTTTGAGATGGAGTCTTGCTATGTCACCCAGCCTGGAGTGCAGTGGTGCAATCTTGGCTTACTGCAACCTCTGCCTCCCAGGTTCAAGTGATTATCCTGCCTCAGCCTCCCAAGAACTGGGATTATAGGCATGTGCCATCATGCCCAGCTAATTTTTGTATTGTTAGTAGAGACAGAGTTCCACCATATTGGCCAGAATGGTCTTGAACTCCTGATCTCAAGTGAAGGTTTGGATGATTTTTGCCTGGTTGAGGACCTACTGTGTGCTGGGCCCTGCTATGCATTCTACCTGCGTTCCCTCGTTTCACGCTCGCAGTGGCCCACACAGGTGATTGCCAGCCTTACCCCATTATACGGACGAGGCAGCCGACGCACAGAGAGGGTCAGCCACTTGCATGGGTCACAGAGCCAGGAGGGCTCGATGTGGACTTGAACCTGGGGAGCTGGACTTTGGTCTGTGCTCCGTTGCTCCTGCTGCTTCTTGCAGCCATAGGCTGGCGCCCTTCCCCTTCCTGGCGCCTGTGCGGTACTTGTCCTGCTGCTGGTTATTCTCCCAGAGGCCCCTGCGGTGCCTGCTCCACACTCTCTAGGGGGAAGGGGACCCTGTGGATTCCATACGCCTCTGGCATCGGGCTGGGTGGGAAGCAGAGAGGCTGGAGTATTCAGCCCCTAGAGCCCTCCCTGCTTCCGGGGTCTGGCTGTGGCTGGTGCGCAGTGACCGTGGCCATGGGGCCAGCTCTGTCCCCTTCCCACATCTCAGCCCCTGCTGGGAGGCCCTTCCATGGCTCCCTCTCTCCCCTGCCTGCAGGTGAAATTCCTTTCCCCACCTCTTCCTGGCTGTAGGGGCAGCAGCTCCCCACCGTTCCGGCCCCTGAGTCCCAGCACCTCCCTGACCTTCCTGCCTGTGTGGTCGGTAGTTCTCCTCATGAGAGCCTTGAACCATCTGACTTGTGTTCTCTCCATGCTGTGAGCCCAGCGCATCCCAGCAGCAGCCTCCAGGGGGCTTATCAGCTTCACTTACAGGTGAGGAAGCAAAGGCCCAGAGAAGTCAGGTTGTTCACCCAAGGTGACCAGCCTGTGAGCCCAGGCTGCCGTCTGACTCCAAGGCTGAACCCCTCGGTTGCCCTCACCACCATGGCGACTGGGCACATGGTCTTCCCGGAGCCTTAGTTTCCTCATCTGTGAAACGAAGAAGAAGGAGAACCTCTTCAAAGCGCTCATGGGAAGACGTTTCCCCTTCTTGGCCTTTCGGCTGGTGTGAAACCAATGGAGCCGGGGCCGGCCTCCTCCCTTCCTCCCCTCCCCTGCCCGTCTGGAAAGCATAGATTGTCTTCCATCCCCTTAGCAGCTATCCTCAGATGTTAAAGCCTCATATTTAAACATCTTCTTCCAAAGCTGACAGCTATCTGGTGTTTCTAGACTTTTCTCAACCACGCCAAGGCACCTTACATTCTCCAAATACCCATCAACCACTTCCCTGGGTGGCTGTTTGGACCAGGGTTACTTAGCCTCTGCTCTGCTGGCGCCAGGGCTGTGGGGCTGCCCTGTGTGCTCTAGGGTGTTTACTAGCATCCCTGGCCCACAAGGTGCCAAGGTCACCCCAACTCCCAGTTGTGACAACTCAAAGTGTCTACAGACATTGCCAGCTGTGCCCCAGAATTGCCCAGAGTTGAGAAGCCCTGGCCCGGAGGTTTTGTTTTTACTGGTCTGTGTTTGGAGCCATGATGATTTTTAAAGCACAAATTCACTTGCCCCTTGTTGTCCCTAGAAGTGTCGGTTCCCATAAGTGTTAGTGCTGACTTTCATTTGTACTGTGGGTCTCCCTCTTGCTCTCTCTCTTTCTCTCTGTCTTTAAATAGAGATGATAGAATCTTACTGTGTTGCCCAGGCTGGTCTCGAACTCCTGGCCTCAAGAGATCCTCCCACCTTGGCCTTCCAAAGTGTTGGGATTATAGACGTGAGCCACCGCGCCTGTCCTCTGCTGAGTCTCTAAAAGCCATGTCCGCTGTTCCACACAGGATGTCCTTGTTCCTTTCTTGAGCCATCCCAAAGCCTCTGTTTGCCTTGTCCCTGCAGACCCTCTTCTAGAAGCCTGTTCTCTCTGAACTTGGGGGACTGTTTCATCTGCTCTCAAGAACCCAAATGAGTTGCAAAATGGGATTTCCTCCAGGTGGCCCTTCCCTCAACCTCTGTGTCTCTTAACGCAATTAATTTCCTGATTAAAAAAAAATCAATACCTGTCCCTCTGCACTAAATATTAAACTGTTTTTGCAGGACTGGAGTTGGCAGGCTGCTGATTCGTGGTAGGAGTGAAGCGCCCTCTGATTTTGGGGATGGGGAGGGGCAACCTGGGGACTGGTGGAAGCCCAGCAGATGCCCTGAATCCTCACCTCCCTGCCACCTCTCTGCCACCCTGCAAGTTTTGTCATTGAGGAGGCAGGACACACAAGGTCCCCAGATATCCATTTGTCTCCCCTCATTTGCAAGTGCTGAATGAAATCGTTCAGCGTCCCCCAACAGGGCAGAATGCAGCAACTCCAAATGAGCTATTTATGGGCCATTTTTTTCAGCATTACTTGCATATTATAATTAAGAGATAATGTCAGTGGAATAGAACATTGTCACTGGGTAATGGTCTCCTGCTGCTTCTGAAATGTCAAGGCAAAGTCACAGCATTTATCAAAAATAAATGTTGGCGGGAAGACGCGACGTTTGTTTTCACAGCGGGGACATCAATCCTGGGACAACGATATGGCAATGTCTTTATTTCTCTTCTCCAGAGTGATGGATGCCAAGGGATGATCCTGCTTGACGGATGAGGGGTCTCGCCGGTGCAGGGAGGCCAGCTGGGGCAGGGGCGCCGGCTGCCTGACCAGGTGGCGACATGCTGATGGGGTTGGCAGGAGGATTCTGGCCGCCCTCGGCCAGGGCTGGGATCAGCAAATTTGTTTTCCACTGATGCGTTGAAGGTGGCCCCAGGGGCGTCGTGGCTCCAGTTGGGCAGGGCATCTTCTGCAGCTGGCGGTCCCTCTGATTGGGTAGGGAGAGGGCTGACAGTTGGCAGAAGTCCTCCTTCCTGCCACTGTGTGGGTCCCTGGGGAGCCGGGCTAATGATGGAGCGGCGTACCCTTGGTCAACCTCCGTTTCTGCATCGCTGCCCAAGAGGGAGCCAACCTCGGAAAGGGCAGCGGAGACAGCCAGTCGCCTGCTGGCGACTCCTGGTGATGGGGGCACCCGCACTGCAGCGTGGAGGAGGGACCTCGCCTCTCACCGCCCGGTTTAATTGCATGCTCGGCTGACAGCTCTTCCGCACCGCTGCCTCAGTGATCTTTCTCAAGTGCAAATCTGCTCATGTAGCTCCCGGCTAAAATCCCCCAGGCCCTCAGAATAAGGTCCCAGCTCTGAAATGGGGGCCACAGAGCCCTGCATGATCTGGCTCCAGCACAAATTTCCCCAAGGCCTTGCAATGCTTCCAAGCAGCCAGGCTGTGACATCCACTGGCTCCCCGCCAGCCAGCCACAGCATTTATCCTTGTTTTTCCACCTGGGACTTCTTCTCTTCCTGCCTGGATGCAACCCCCAATCTGTCTTCTCCCACTTCTTCTTCAGGCCTCTATTTTGATCACTCCTCCTCCAGGAAGACTTCCTTGATCTCTCAAGCCTTGGCTGTGTGCTCTTGCCATAGGCTGTGCCTGGGCTCTTCACTTAATCACGCTGTAGTGAGCACTTGGGTCTTAGTCTTTCTCTCTCTTCTGAGCTGTGGACTCCACGAAGGCTTTGCCTGAAGCTCTATCCCTGGATACAGAGTGGGTGTTTCACGAGCTTGTGTTGGAACGGCTGAATACGCGAGTAAACAGATGAGGCCTTTTATATGAGTTTGTATCAGTTATCTATTGACAAAATAATGCTGCATAATAAATCACCTCAAATATCAGTGACCTCAAACAATAAGCATTTATTAGGCTCATGCATCTGCAGGTCAGTGATTGAGGCTGGGCTTGGCTGGGCGGTTCCTCTGTCTCGGCTGGGTGGTTCTTCCGTCTCAGCTGGGCTGGCTCTCATGTCTGGGGGTGGCTGGCTGTTGGTTGCTCCAGGGTGGCCTCAGCTGGGATTGCTGGGACAGCTCTGCTTTGCTCTGCATATCTCTCCTCCAACTGGCTAGCCTTGGCAGGATCTGAGATGATGGCAGAGGTGGAAGAGTACAAGAAGTTGCTCCAGGCTTCTCAAGGCCCACCTTGGCACTAGCACATTGTTACTTTTATCAGCTGACACCAGTCACAAGGCCATTTCAGATTCAAGGGGTGGGGGAGTAACTTTACCTCTTTGGTGAGAGGAATTGCAAACCCACACAGCAAAGGGCATGCATATAGGGTGAGGTATAAACTTGGGGCCATCAACACAATCTATCAGGGAGGTTAAGTCAAGTCCTTACAACAGTGCAGTAGGCATCCAAAAGGTGCCGTCCAAGCATAGCAACTCTTCTGATGGTGACAACAATGACGGTGTTCTGCTTTTTAAAACTGTGGCAAAATACATCTAACATAACATTTACCGTCTTAACCATTTTCAAGTGTACAGTTCAGGGGCATTGAGTATGTTCACATTGTTGTGCAACAGATCTCCAGAACTTTCTCATCTTGCAGAACTGAAACTCTGTCCCTCTGTGCCCATTCAACAAGAACTCCCCATTCCTCTCTCCCTAGCCCCTGGCAATTGCCATTCTACTTTCTGTCTCTATGAATTTGATGACTCTAGCTACCTCCTCTAAGTATATTTGTCGTTTTGTGACTGGCTTATTTCACTTAGCATAATGTCCTCAAGGTTCATCTATTGGGTTAGCACATGACAGAGTTTCCTTCCTTTTCTTGGCTAAATAATATTCCATAGTATGAATGGACCATAGATTGTTCATCCATCCATCCATCCATCCTTCCATCCATCCACCTACCCACAAACCCTTAGGTTGCCTCCACCTTTGAGCTCTTGTGAATCAACACATCAGGCTGCTATAAACTTCAGTGTGCATATATTTCTTTGAGACCCTCCTTTCTGTTCTTTCGGATATAAACCCAGAGGTGGACGCTGGGCATGGTGACTCACACCTGTAATCTCAGCACTTTGGGAGGCAGATGTGGAAGGAACGCTTGAGCCCAGCAGTTCGAGACCCGCCTGGGCAACATCTTGAGACCTTGTCTCCAATAAAAACTTAAAAATTAGCTGGGTGTGGTGGCACATGCCTGCAGTCCCAGCTACTTGGGACGCAGAGGTGGGAGAATCACTTGAGCCCAGGAGGTCAAGGCTGCAGTGAGCCATGATCGTGCTGCTGCACTCCAGCCTGGGCAACAGAGTGTGGCCCTGTCTCAAACAAATAAATAAATAAAAACCAGAAGTGGGTTTGCTGGATCTTAGATAGTATGGCTTTTTGGCTTGCAGGAAAGGCCTATGGAACACAAATGCCGATCCGAGTGTTAACAGAACAGCTATTTACGTGGCAGATCTGGGGTTGGGTTGCCTGGTTTGGACCCCAGATCCTCTGCTTCCTGATTATGCTTCCTCCATGAAGCCACACACTGAGCCTCCGTTTCCTCCTCTGTGCAATGGGCATGATACTAAGACCTGTCCGTAGAGTGTGAGGATTAAATGGGTAAGGTGCTTACAACAGTGCCTGATGCATAGCCAGCTCTCAACACACAATACCCACGTGTTGTTTTCCAGTGATCAGTGCCTTTGACACCGCCCTAGCCCCCTGGAATGAAAGCCCTGTCGTTGATGGCTGACTGGCAGCAGTGTTCTTCTTCACTGTGGGGATACACCCAGAGTTTCTCTCCTCTGGGCAAACCACAGGGACGGCTGGGTTCATGTTTGGTGACAGGTGCTGACACTACATCCCGTCTGCTGGTGTGTCCGCTGGGGCTTCCGAGGGGTTGGGGCTGGTGCTAAGTTGGCGTTTAGCAGGGTGGGAGGGAGGCTCCTTCTGCTGCTGTTCAGCTCTCTCTTTCCGAGGCCTGCTCTTCCCCCCCACCCCTCCGCACAGATTGCAATTTCGGCCGCGGCAGGAAGAGAGGAATGAGCTTGCATAATAGAGGAACATTTGGTTCTTTCAGGCTGGGCCTGGAAAGGGGGAAGGCTTTTGTGCTGAAGTGTGCACCACGGGGGCAGGCTCGAGAGGTTTCCTGTGTGCTGGGGCTGGGAGGAGCTTTGTGCAGGGGAGGGATGGCCGCGCTGAGGTCCAGATGGATGTGGGGGTGGGGGCCGCTCCCCCAGGGCAGGGCAGATGGGGAGGGTGACTTTGCTGTTTCTCAGAGCTGGGAAGCAGGGCAAGAGGAAAACCGCATAGAGCAGGGATGGGAGGCCCGGCCAGGGCTGGGCCTCGGGCGCCCTGGGCCATGCACAGGGCCCCAGCAGGCTGTTCCTCTCCCCACGGCCTTTCAGGCCACTTCCTGCACACCCCAGAGAGGTCTGTGGCCTCAGCATGGAGTTAAACCTGTGCTTTCCTGATCCAACGGGATGGGTGTGAGCTGTGAGGGGCCCCTCCAGGACCGCTGGGCCAGAGGAAAGAGAGAAGGGAGTGCAAACATGGCCAGCGCCAGCAGGACGCTCCCCAGATGTGACAACACTCACCCACACCCCTGGCACTGCTGATTATCAGGGTCAGAGATGGGACATTCATTCCCACTGGATGTTTAAAAGCCAGAGCAGGGGTCTGCACCATGAGTCTTTGGGGGGCTTCCATAACTTCCAATGCCGTGTCTGGGTCCCTGACCTGGCTCAATCCTCACAGCAGAGGGAGGCCAGGGGCAGCTGGCCAGGCTTTCCACAAGGATTTGCTGTGCATCGACTCTGTCCTGGGCCCTGTTCTAGATGCTGGGACACAGCTGTGAACAGAGCAGACAGAGATCCAGGTGCTCGGAGGTTTATTCTAGTGGAGAAGGAGGTGGACACGGATCAAGTCAACATCAAGGCACAGACAATGGCATTGTGGGGGTGCACAGCCAGCCTCAATGCCTCACCACCCCCCACATCTGCCCCTTTACCAGATGGCAAAGAAGTGTAGTGCATTTCCCCACCTCTTGACTTTAGGTCTGGCCATGTGACTTGCTCTGGCCGTAAGAAGGCAGTGGAGCCGGGCATGGTAGCTCACACCTGTAACCCCAGCACTTTGGGAGGCCAAGGCGGGCGGATCACCTGAGGTCGGGAGTTCAAGACCAGCCTGACCAACATGGAGAAACCCTGTCTCTACTAAAAATACAAAATTAGCTGGGCATGGTGGCACATGCCTGTAATCCCAGCTACTAGGGAGGCTGAGGCAGGAGATTCGCTTCAACCTGGGAGGTGGAGGTTGCGGTGAGCCGAGATCATGCTATTGCACTCCAGCCTGGGCAACAAGAGCAAAACTCCGTCTCAAAAAAAAAAAAAAAAAAAAGAAGGCAGTGGAAATGAGGCTGTGCCAGTACTGGCCCTATCCCTTCAGGGACCTTGTACTATGTATGCTGTGCCTCTGTCGCTGGGTGAGACAAACAGGTCCTGGGTTAACTCACTGATCCAAGGAGGAAGAAAGACAGGTGGGGTAGCCCAGCCCAGCCTGGATCAGGTGACCCCTAGCCAACTCGCAGACGTGGAAATGATAATGAATGATTGCATGTGGGTTTGTTATGCAGCATATAGGCAGCAAGAGCTAACTGATACAATCAGCTACTGCTGAGTGCTGTCATTAATGCCTTTTTATAGGCAAGAAAACTGAGACCTGCAGAGGTGAAGAAGCTGTCTTGAAGTTACAGGTGGCTGCGCCCACACAAGAAGCCAGCTGTGCTAACTCCAGGTGGATTGCTCATTCATCCAGCCCATTTTTACCAAGCACCTACCATGTGCCTGTAATTGTGCTAGAAACTGAGGTAATTCAATGGAAAAGTTCCTTCTGTCAGCAACCTGTTAGAAGAGAGAACTCCTCTTTTCCTAGAGTTTAAGCAGAAGTCTGAGGTTTGGGTTGCATCAGCCTGGTGTAGGTCACCTGCCCGCTCTGGGCTAGTCATGGCTACTAAAGGATGTGAAGCTCTGATTGGCCAGGGTAGGTCACGTGTTCATGCTCCTCCCTGTAACTGGGAGAAGGGATGACCCCATCGGAACCAGACGGACTGAGAGTGGAGAAGAGATGGTTTCTCCAAAGAAAAAGGGGTGCTATTAAACCCCAAGAAGGGGAAATAGGTGCTGGGCTGATAAAAAAGAACAATGCATACTCTGGAGCTCCAGGGCCCTAATAAAGACCCCTGCAGCTCTCTGATCCTTAGTGAAGCTCCCCAAGGTCCAGGGCTGCTCCAGCCTCCCCTGACTCCGACGCTCCTCATGAGTGCGCTGCCTGGCTCTTGGAAGATCAGATGTGATTTATTCCTGGCATCTGTGCTGCCACTTGCCGCGAGGTGCTTTGCAGCAGAACAATAAGTTACAGGGCCATTTATCTTGTTGGCGGTTTCTGATAAAATGAGCAGTCTGAGCAGACAGGGCCTTTAACGAACATGATCAGGGCTGTTCATTTAGAAACCAGGAGGCCTTGACACTGGCTCTAATTGAAGTGGTTAGCAGTGAGGGGCTTGGCCGGGTTTGTTCAGAATGGAGGGTTGCAGCAAAGGGCAGACCTGTCTTTGAGTCTTGTCTGTGCCTCTACTCTGGGTTTGACTTTGGGTAACCTATATGATCTCTTCCAGACTTTGTTTCCCCACCTGGGAAAGGGAGATGTATCAGTCAGTATCATCTCAGTTGTGTTGCAGTAACGAACAACTCCAAAATCCCATGGTTTTCTAACAATCAATGTTTGTCTCTCACCCGTGCTATGTGTCTGCTGTGTGTTGGCGAGGGGCTCTGTGCCATGTCTTCTCACTCTGGGATGCAGAGGGGGCCTCTGCAATGTGGAGCATCATCGGGCTTGAGGCAGGTTGTGCACTGCTTCTTAGAGCTTCTTCTTAGATGCAACTTACATCACTTCTGCTGACATCTCATTGGCCCAGGCAAGCCACACGGCCATGCCTGACTTCTGGTGGGGGACAGGCATAGAGATGAGAAATCCTGCCTGTGACTGTTAGCAGGAAAGCTGGAGAATTATTATTTATTAGAGAGAGCAGTTCTGCTGAGCCATTGTAGAGTCAGGGTTTTTTTTTTTTCTTGTCCCTCCTGGGGCTGGTAATCATCTGAGCCGAATCCATTCTGTTTTTCGCTGCCAAATTAATCATTCTCCTCGTGCCTCTGCCACGTCACTCCATCTGCTGTGAACTTGAGTGCCTGCTGCAGGGCATTGGAGCTGGTCAGCCTGGCACTCAAAGAACCCCTGGGCTGGCAAATCTCAAGATAGTCAAATCTGAGTCAGAGAGGGCAGGGACTAGGTATTTCTCACTCCCCACTTTGTCTCCAGCTTCCAGAACTGGCATATAGTAGATGCTCAGTAATTATTTGGTGCCTGGCATACAGTAGGTGCTCAGTAATTATTTGTTGCAACTATGAAATGACTTGCCCAAGCTCACATGCCAGATTGTAAGCCAGACGGGGCTCACAGCAAAGTGCTCACTATTGACAAGGCTCAGGGCAGCCACCCCACGGCCACAGTGTTTCCTGGCACTTGGCACTCGCTGTGCCCCAGGCCTCAGGAGCCGGCTGTCTTGTGTGCATCAGTCCCCGGGGGTCCTTCAAACCACTCCCCAAGGAAGGTACTGTGCTGAGCAGGTTCTTTACTGAGGTATTCATCTGTGTTTATTTACCCTGTGACTTTCCCTCCCCCAATTCCAAGGCAACATCCAGCCCTTTCCTTGATATTTGTTTTTCTGGGCAGAGATGAGAAGCTTCTGGAAGACCGTCCATCTATATTGACCTTTTGTGAAAACTCGATGTATTAGTCAGGGTATAGATTCAGCTGCTGTAACAAAGAAACTCCAGGCCAGGCACAGTGGCTCATGTCTGTAATCTCAGTGCTTTGGGAGGTTGAGGTAGGAGGATCACTTGAGGCCAGGAATTTGAAACCAGTCTGGGCACCATAGCAAGACTCTGTCTCTACAAAAAATACAAAAAAATTAGCTGGACATGGGCATGGTGGCACACACCAGCAGTCCCAGCTACTTGGGAGGCTGAGGCAGGAGGTCAAGGTGGCAGTGAGCTATGATAGAGCCATTGACCTCCAGCCTGGGCGACAGAGCAAGACCTTGTCTCAAAAACAAACAAAACAAAACAAAACGAGAGAGAGAGAGAGAGAGAGAGAGAAAGAGAGAGAGAGAAGAGAAACCCCAACGCAACATTGGCTAAAGCAAGAGAGAAGCTTGTTTCTCTCTACTGTAAGAGGGCTGATGGAGGCGGGCTGCCAGGACGGCCAGGAGCTCTGCCTTACAGTAACTGGGGCCCAGCCCCTTCCATCCTGTTGTCCATCCCCCTTGGATATGGTCTTCATGGCGTGGTTGAAGCAGTGTTAAAACCAGACCCACATTCCAGCTCTCAGAACTGGGGAGAGGGAGAAGCCCGTGAAGCAGATATGGACACTTCCACTCACATTCCAGCAAAGGCAAGGGAGGCAGGAGCGAGGTCTCCAGGTCTCAGACTCTGTGGCCGCGTGCCCGACCAGTTTTATTCCTGCAGAACGTTGGTCACACCTGAGCTTGCTAGGAAAGCTGTTGCTGGTTCTGGAGGGAGATGGAGAGAGAGAGCGAGATGTTCGCATGCTGGGAGCGGGTAGCGAGGCAGGCCTGGTGACCTGGTTCCGCCGCAATGCTCTGGAGGTGAGGGGTCTGGGAGCTGTGTCCTGCACCAGGAAGAGGGCACCCTAAGCGAAGAGTTCCAGGGCAGACAAGGCCTGCCCCCTTCACCCCAGGAAAGACCACTTCACAGTCCCCATTCCCCATCCCAGGTCTCTCCAGGGTGCCCAGGGGAACCAGTGACTGGAGGGGCCTCATGGACGTTCGGTCTTTGATCCGATCCAGCATGGAGGAGCCTCAATCCTGAGACGGAATCTTCCTTCATCCTGCGAGGATGGGGTTTGGAATCAGCCCCCAGTCAATTGGAAAGAAATAAAAATCAGCCGTATCTTGTAGATTGAGATTTGCAGCCTGACACATATGTCCGTTGCCTTGATATCCCTCTTATATTAAGTGAGGAGACTGGAGCTCAGAGAGGTCAGGTCACTGCCCTGTAGTGACACAGCAAGTTCACGGTAACACTGGCCTTGGGAACCAGGTTGGCGGTTTGCAGACCCGCATGCGCTGTGGCTGTGCTCGGTTTGCAGACCCCTCATGCGCTGTGGCTGTGCTATTCCTCTCTGCTTGGGTGTGCAGGTATTTTTTGGAGTTTGGACACAGGGCAGGCAGGAGGCATTGGGGTGCTGTACGGTTCTGTGTACCTGAGGGCATAGGTGGCTGGGATGTGTGATGTAGGCTTGCCAGGGGTTCCAGAAAGTTCAGCAGGCCACACTCTGGGAACCTGTTGGAGGCTCTTGGTTATTTTCTAAACAAGTGTTTACCACTGGGCTGGGCTGGAAGCGGCTGGTGAATTATTCAAAGGCCATAGAGGTGGGGGGAAGTCCGTGGCTTCTGCCAAGCCCCCTCCCGCCCCGCTGCCTGCACTGTGCCTGCTTGGGGAACTGTCTCTCAGGCTCCAAGGGGAGTGACGGGACTGAGCTGTAGGATGAGTGGCCAAGAGCTTAAGGCTGTTCTGCCACTTCTGGGCCAGGCCAGTTAATCCCCCTCTCTGAGTCTCAGTTTCCTCATCTCTAAAATGGACCCAAGAATACTAGTGCAGGGACAATTCCATGAGAAAATAGGCAGCTGTTTAGCCCAGTGCCTGCTGCAAGTAGCAAGTACTCAACATGATGCTAACATTTTCCAGTAAAGTGGAGCTTTCCTGTTCTTTAAAACTCAGTAATTTTTCTCTTCGATATGCGCCAAGGCAGAACTCTTGAACGTGTGCCCCAGGCGACATGACTAAGAATGTGTGCAGCGGCAGCATCTTCAAGCCTCAACAGGAAACCCAGGCAGGCACAGTGGCTCATGCCTGTAATCCCAGCATTTTGGGAGGCCTAGGCGGGAGGATCACTTGAGCTTAGGAGTTCAAGACCACCCGGGGCAACATGTCGAGACCCCATCTATACAAAAAATACAAAAGTTAGCTGGGCATGGGGGTGTGTGCCTGTGCTCCCAGCCACTCGGGAGGCTGAGGCAGGAGGATCACCTGAGCCCAGGAGGTGGAGGCTGCAGTGAGCTGAGATCACACCACTGCACTCCAGGGTGGGTGGTGGGAGTGAAACCCTATCCAAAAAAAAAAAAAAAAAAAAAAGGGCTGGGTGCAGTGGTGCACTCCTGTAATCCCAGCACTTTGAAGAGGCTAAGGTGGGTGGATCACCTGAGGTCAGGAGTTTGAGACCCACCTGACTAACATGGTGAAACCCCGTCTCTACTAAAAAAAAAAAAAAGAAAAAAATTAGCTGAGTGTGATGGTGCGTGCCTGTAATCCCAGCTACTTGGAGGGCTGAGGCAGGAGAATCGCTTGAATCCTGGAGGCGGAGGTTGCAGTGAGCTGATATTGTGCCACTGCACCCCAACCTGGGCAACAAGAGTGAAACACCATCTCAAAATAAATAAATAAATAAATAAAGCACAAAGGAAACCCTGTTCCATCACCCTCTGTTCCTTTCTTCCCCGGCCCCTGGCAGACACCAATCTACCGTCCAGCTCTATGGGTCTGCCTGGTCTGGACTTTCCATAGAAATGGGACCGGACACTGTGTGGCCTTCTGTGTCTAGCTTCTTTCACTCTGCATCATGTTTCGAGGTTCGTCCACTTTGCAGCGTGTGTCAGTGCTGAATCCGTTTTGTGACTGGTCATATTCCATTGCATGGACAGACCTTGTGTGGTTTATGGAGTCGTCAGTGGGTGGACATTCGGGCTGTTTTCACTTCTTGGCGATTGCGAATAACGCTGCTCTGCACATTTGTGTATAATTTCTTACGTGGACGTGCGTCTTCGTATCTCTTGGGACTATGGACATTGGAGGCCAGAGCACTCCTCGTGATGGGGCCCGTCTGTGCACTGTGGGATGTTTTGCAGCATATCTGGAGCCGCAGCACCCTCTCCACCAGTTATGACAGCCAAAAATGTCTCCAGACACTGCCAAAGTGCCCGGAGTCAATCTTGATTCAGGTAAAATCGAGACTCGTCTGTGGAGAGTTAAAAAGAAAAAACCTAGTCACAGAAGACAACATAAACCATGACCCTTGTGCTAGGAAGTTTAAAAACAACTACGACTCGATAATCAATTCTTTTTTTGTTTTTGAAAGTCTTACTCTGTCACCCGGGCTGGAGTGCAGTGGCGTCATCTCAGCTCACTGCAATGTCTGCCTCCTGGTTCAAGTGATTAGTGTGCCTCAGCCTCCCGAGTGGCTGCGATTATAGGCGCCCACCACCACGCCCAGGTAATTTTTGTATTTTTAGTAGAGACAGGATTTCACCATGTTGGTCAGGCTGGTCTCGAACTCCTGACCTCAAGTGATCCTCCCGCCTTGGCCTCCCACGGAGTTACAGGTGTGAGCCACCACGCCCGGCCTGGTAATACATTCTTTAGGGTGAGCTTCTCAAAGTGTGTGGTCCCAGAGCTGCAGCAGCAACAGCTCCTGGAAACGTGTTGGCAATGCACATTCTCAGGCTCTACCCTAGACTTGCTGAGTTGGACGCTCTGGGCTGGGCCACAGTCTCCCAAGTGACTGAGCACACTGTCGTGTGAGAAGCACCAGTTCAGGCACAAACATGCTCATGCCCAAAGCTCACAGTGAGGACAAAAGATGTGCTTATTAAATCGAGGAGTGGGGCTTACTTCTGGGGAGAGTCTGGGGGCAGATGTGTCCCTGCCTGAGTTATGTTCTGTTCTTGCATTGGGGGTAGTAGCTTCATGAGTGTCCATTATATTGTGAAACAAATTTGAAAGCAAAAAAAGAAATGAAGAAATAAACCCATAAAACAAAAACAGGTCAGGCTTCACCAGCCACGGGAGTGAGTCACAGGACAATGATTAATCTGATTTTATGCACCTGAGGTCATGAAAGAACTCATACGGACCATTACTACCATGTCCAAGTTTATTCATCAAGAGGGGAGTGAGGGCCCCGCTGCTGTCCACAGATAAGCTGTGGCCTCTGCTGTCCGTTGCCTCCGCTTTTCTCAGACGCCTCTGCCTCTGGGAATTAGGGGTAGTTGCTAAGATCTGTTGAACAGTTGCTGTGCACCACGTCTGTTAGCTTAAGCCCTCACGCTGGTGCCTCTGAAGTCCGCTTTTACAGATGCGGAGACTGAGTATGAGGAGGTTCAGTGATTGCCCAAGGTGTGGAGGGTCTCGGGGTTGGAGCCGCAGGTGCACATCTGCCCACACTGGCCCTTTGCGGGGCTGAAGCAGGATTACTCTGAACATCCAAGTCAAGGCCTCCACGGGATTTCATCCAACAAAGGCCAAGTTCAAGGTGTCTTGGTTTCTTCTAAAATCGCCCTAACCTTGCCTGTTAAAGGCCTGGCTGACTTGTGCTGTTCTTTTTCCTGAAGAAGTCCCCAAAAGATGAAATCATAAAGCCCAGAGAGGTGAAGACTTTGCCCAAGATCCACAGCAGAGGCAGGATTCAAACCTGGCTCACCTCCTCCAGGAATTCCTCCAAACCTGCTGCATTTCGCCAACTCCCACAGAACTCAGGGGCGCAGGGACATGTCAGCAGAGCCCGTTTGCCTTCTAACCCAACACGATAGGTCACCAGCCCCTCATGGGCAGACCTCAGACCTTTGACTTCTTTGTGTGTTCCTCCTCTCACCTCCCTGATCGTCTCCCGTCAGGTCAGTGTGAGCTGCGCGCACCTGAGGCATCCAACAGGCCCTCTGCATGTCAGTGGGCAGCTCAGTGAGGCAGCCTGCGGCTCAGGCACGGGGCCCTCTGAACGTTTGCCCTTGTCTCCCCCACTTCAAATTGTTCAGGGACAGAGACACCCAACTCTGTGAATTACACCGAAACCACAAAGGTCCCACTCACTCCCTAAAAGAATAAATTAAAAGACGGCTAATGGCGACCAGACCCTTTCTATGTGCTCAGGACTCTGCCTGGAGGAATATATGCAACACACAAGAGCGCCTCTCTATCATTACTATCCTCCCCATTTTACAGAGAAGGGAACAGGCACAGAGAGGCTGAGTGACTGGCTCAAGGTCACACAGCTAAAAAGCGAGGGAGCCAGGATGTGAGTCCTCCTTGGGGTGGAAAGACTCCTGCGAGGGCTGTGGTTTTGGCTGCCCATGGGGGAGGCTGGGGAAAGAGGCCAGGAGGCCCCTGAGACTGTTTCTAGGTCTCCGTCACGTGGTTTCTCTTGGGTCAGCCAGCAGGGGTGGGCAGCTCTGAATGCAGGCCCAGCCCAGGCCAAGGAATGTCGAAGCGGCTGTGGCTCAGCGGGCCAGCCAGAGCGGAGGCTGGGGGAGGGAGTGGCGTCTTGGCAGCCGTGACAAATAGAAAACAGACTGTGTTTCCCTTTGCTTCCACCCCCAGCCGGGGGAGGGGATGCGCCGGAACCCAATTACCCACTTACAATGGATGCTCTATTGTGGAACCGGAGGCAAGGTCGGGGCAGGGGGAGCAGGCCCTGCTCGGGGCGCGGTGTCCCTGGCACGGCCCGTTGCTCGCCCGCCCTGGCTGACCTCCCTTCCTCCTGACTCTGCTGCCAGCCCCGCCGCCCCCTCTCCTAGCTCACAAAGACCCAGCGCCCTTTCCAAAAGTGGGTTTTCCTTGCAAGCAGCCTTGGCGCTCACTGTGGAGCCGCAAGGACTGTGGATCCTTGTCTGAGCACTAAAGTCCAGCAAAGGTTTCTGTCATTCATTCATTCCTCCCCCACCAGCCCCCTAATCTCTCTCCTCTCTCTATCTTGTTAATGATCTGGAAATATTTGAGCATCCAGGCAGCTTGGTTCCTATCGAGATCCACTCATTGATTCACTCAATATTTACTAAGCACCCACTATGTGCAGGCACTAAGAATCCGTTCATTTACCACTGTTTGTGGAGCACTTACTGTGCGTGAGGCACTAAACAGATTTGCATTCACTCGCCAGGTATTTGTGGAGCATCCACAGAGATACATATGTCTGTCCAGTATTTGTGGAGCACGTACTATGCGCCAGGGTATTCATTTACCAAGCGTTGGTGGAGCACCTGCTAGGCGCTGGGTGTTGGGGTACCACAGTGAACAGGACAGACATGGTCTCTGCCCTCAGGCATCTTATGGTCCAGTGGGCAGGGGCAGACTCTTAACAACAATTCGATGTGATGTGCATTTATTGCACACCAACTGTGTGCAGGGTTCTTGGAGGGCAGGATTAGAGATACACGCTGGTCATGTGAACAGCCTGAGCATGAATCAGACCCAGATTGGGACTGGGGCGCTGACTGCATCACCAAAGGAGACTGACTTCACCTCTAGGACCTCAGTTTACTCAGCTGTAAAATTGGTGGTGCTGAGACTTAGCCAAGGGGCCTGGGAAATAGGAGTTTGCTTCTATTGCGGACAGCTGTTGCTTTTACCAGCCCAGCATCTGTTCCTCATGGTAACGGCGACCCGGGGATCTTGTTGCGGGAAACACTTCTTTTTGTTTCTCACCATCGGTAGTTCAGGTGGGGCTGACCCCGCCTCCCTGGCTCCTGGAGGAGCACATGACCAAGGCTTGACCAATCAGGTCATCCCATCCTCTGACTGCAGTCATTGGTCCAAAGGAGGGTCACATGATGCGGTCTGGGCTCGGTGAGATTCTTGCCTTAGGAAGCTGGAGCCTGCCTGAGAATAAAACCAACCCAGAGGGCCAGGCGTGGTGGCTCACGCTTGTAATCTCAGCACTTTGGGAGGCCAAGGCAGGCAGATCACCTGAGGTCAGGAGTTCGAGACCCCATCTCTACCAAAAAATACAAAATTTAGCTGGGCGTGGTGTGGGCACCTGTAATCCCAACTACTCGGGAGGAGTATTGCTTGAACCCAGGAGGCGGAGGTTGAGGTGAGCCAAGACTATGCCAATGCACTCTAGCCTGGGCTACAAAAGCGAGACTACATCTAAAGAACAAAACAAAACAACAACAAAAAAACCCTAGGGGAATGGAGAGAATGAGTCCTGGAGGAGCTATTGTGAGCCGCTGGATCCAATTGTGCCTGAAACTCACCCAACCCCTGGACTTTTCAGTAACATGAGCTGATAAGCTCTCTCTGTCGCTTCAGCCACTTTGAATTGGGAATTTTGTCACTTGCAGCTGGGAGCCCTGACTGATAAATAGGCCTTTTCTCTCCCCTTATTTCATAAAACACCACACGTGGAACAAGCAAAATTAATTCCCCTGCTTCCTAAACAGCCGATGAGCAATGGCTAATGGTAGAGGCTGGGAATGACTCCTTTCTCCTTGGTGCATGAGGACATCCGTTCTCTGGCCGGCCCTGACCTCGCCTCACTGAGCTGGAGCAGAAATCACTTAACCTTCCAGGCCTCGGCGTTTAGAGGTTTGTAATGGATGGTGCTTGGCCTCGTGGGCAGAAATGGAAAATTCTCGGCCGTCTGATCTGCCCCTTCTTTCTGCTTTTCACAGCTGGCCCCGGCAGAAGTCAGTGGCGGGATTCGGAGACGGCAAACGTGTTCCATCAAGGGCCAGGTAGTAAATATTTTAGGCTTTGTGGGTCACGAGGTCTCTGTTGTACATTCTTTGTTAGTTTTTGTTTTGTTTGTAAAAACTTTTAAAATGTAAAGAATGACCAGGTGCGGTGGCTCATGCCTGTAATCCCATTGCTTTGGGAGGTCAATGCGGGAGGATCACTGAGGCCAGGAGTTTGAGACCAGCCTGGGCAATGTAGTGAGACCCAGTGTTTAAAAAAAAATTAGCCAGGCGTGGTGGCATGTGCCTGTAGACCCAGTTACTCGAGAGGCTGAGGTGGGAGGATTGCTTGAGCCCGGGAATTCAAGGCTGCAAGTGAGCTGTGATTGGGCCACGGCACTCCAGCCTGGGCAACAGAGCAAGACCCTGTCTTAAATAAATAAATTAATAAAAATTGTAAAAATGTAAAAATGATTCTTAGTGTGCAGCCTGTGAACTCTTCTCCTTTGCTACCAGCTGGATTTGCCTCATGGCTGCGGTGTGCTGGCCCCTGGATGAGGCCATGGTTCTGGGGAATCAGTGGCTCTTTTCTCTTTCCTGGGTTCTCTCCCTCCCTTTCTTCTCCTCTCTCTTTCTTTCTTTCCTTTTCTTTTCCCTCCCTCCTTCCTTTCTTTTTTCTCTGTTTCGTGAGATAGAAACCCCTGTTCTCACAAACCCAGGAAATATTCTGGAACTATTTTTGTGTCAAAACTCATCCTTAAAAGTATCCCATCTCCTTTCTTGCCATTTCTCCCCGTGGCACGTAGTACAATTTGTAATTATAGATTTATTTCTTTAATTGTTTTGGGGGTATCTGTTTCCTTGTTCTGAAATAGAAACTCCCTGAAGAAGGAAAGCTGGGGAAGGGGTGCTGAGTCTGGGTTTCCAGGCAATTTGGGGCTGATTTCAGCGAATGGGGGGCGGGACATGATGTGGTAAACTTGACAAAGGGCAAGATGCTGGCCTTGTAGCTGTGTGGGCAGAGCTGGGCGGGGCTGGTGGCTGCTGGAGTCGCCTTTGCACGGGTAGGCTCTGGCCATGACCCTGAGCCATGAGCGGAGGAGGGAGTGGGCTCCCGTCCCTGGAGGTGTGTAAGCAGAGGCCACAGCTCGCTAGGGCCAGCTCGCAGGCATGGTTCTGCTCCTAAAGCTGGATCTTTCCTCTGCCTGTGGACGCCCATCACTCTCTGGCTGCTTGAGAACTCCTGGCTACAATTTGCCAAGATTCGGATCTGGCTTCTTTAGGATTAAGGAGCTGTCAGGAGTCACAAGCGGAGATAGTCACGTGGGTTCTGAAGGTCCGCTTTCTGGGCACCCCAAGCTCAGAGTGTTCTAAAATCCCGAGCCATCCATAGGTTCCCTAACAGGACCCCTCTGGCCACTCCAAAAGGACCCACTGCCCGTGTTGGGGAGGCCCACATTTCAGGCACTGTAGACCAGTGAGGAGGAAGTGCCAGCTGGGTCTTGAGCTGAGTACGTCTGACCTGGGTGGAGAGTCCAGGCTGTGCAGCTCCACTGCCCCTCGGGAGTCTGCAAAGGGTCCCAGCGACTCAACTGTCTGGACACCCTTCCTGCAGCTGCCTGTTCACCTTGGCTTACTCATGGTGGCAGGTGGTATCTGCGGTAGCTCCAGAGCACCGGGCCCGGTGGAGCTGTGTCCCCAGCGGGTGCCCAGGGGTCAGACACACTGATCCACATCAGCATACTGTGCCCAGTGTTTATATCCAGGTTTCATTCCATTGGACGGGAGCCCAGATCATCGAGTTATTAAATATTTATAACGTCACTCATGCCTGGGCCTCTGTGGAGCAGTGCGACTGAAATCATTGATGTATTTTGAGATCCCCCCATTTCTCACTCAAATTCCTTGTCAGGATTCCCCTTGAGAGGAGGGGCTCAGATATGCCTTTTGTCAAGAGTCGATACCATTATTATCCCTATTCCACAGAGGGGAAACTGAGGCACAGGACTGTTAGGTGCCCAAGGTCCCGAGGCTTGGGTGCCCATTCATTCATTTATGTATTGTCGTGCCATTCAGTGATGGTGCTGGGGGTCAGAGGTGAACGAAGCCACCCCTGTCCCTGCTCATGGGGTCTGGCAGGCAGTTGGGGGGGGTGGGGGCACAGCAGGGGGACTTGGCTAAAGTCCAGGAGTCCAGGAAATCTGTATGGTGTGGCCCAAGGATTGAGCACCCAGCCCTTGGGGGCAGCTCTGTCTGGTCCAAATTCTGGGTCTGTCACTTACTACCCATGCCTCAGTTTCCCCGCCTTAGCCTTTTGGTGAAGAGTAAATACGTTGTTGTGTGTATCTGTAATAGACGAAACAGAGCCTGGCATGTTGTAAGTGCTATATCCGTATCACCAGTGATCATGATAAATGCTAGTTGAGTACATGAACAAAAAGCAATGTTTCAGTTCAGTCTTTGAGCATCCATGAGTGACAGTAGCTAAAGTTTAGACTGTGTGGGGAACAGTGTGCCAGCTAGAGGGAACAGCATATGCAAAGGCCTGCTACACTGCTGTACCTGAATGCACGGAGAGCTGAGTGCAGGGCTCAGCGTGGATCTGTCAAGGGGTAAGGCCTCCCCTTCGGGGCCCACAGAGGATAAATCAGAAAAGAAGAGGCAGGTGTCTCTGGGGAGTGGGGCGCAGAAGAGAGGCAGGGAGCCTGCCTCAGACCACATGTCTCAGATGTACGTGGGAACAAGAATGGCAGTGACCTCGTTGTCGGGTAAAATGATAGCTCAGTTCTGGGGACCAGGACACACGGGCCTTCCTGGGAGGCTTCTCTTCTGACTCCTCTCCTCGCCCCGTGAAACCCTCCTTGCAGGGCCGTGGCCGCCGAACTCTGTGGCTGCGGAAAAGAGGAGGCTGCTGCCTCCTCCGGGTGTGCAGAGGGAGCCACTGTGACTTTCATCCGACGGCAAGCTGCTTCCTGACCAGAAATGACTCAGAAAGATTTGTCGGCAGAGCGCTGCAGCTGCCGTCCCGGGATCAACTGGGAAGTGCTGGCTCTGGGTGGCAGGGCCCCTCACTGCCCACGAAAGTCAGGCTTTCTCCGGGACTTCTGTCTGGGTCACCTCTCTCTGAGGAAGCTGCCACCCCCAGAGGGAAATGACTGGCTTACCATTCACCCCTGGGAAATCCTGCCAAGGCTTCTCTCTGCCCTCTTGTTCTTGTGATGGCCACTGAGGGAGGGCATGTAGGAGGGTGTTTATTCCGTCAGTAAATTGTTATTCAATCAACAAACATTTTCTCAGTGCCTCTTTTGCTAGGTGCTGATGAGACAAAGTTATAGGAGGTATTGTCTTTACTCTCAAGATTTCAGCCTCATGTGAGAGACACATGCAAGCTGGTAATTTCTCACAGTGAAATCTTTATGGATTGGGAGTTAATTCAGCCAGGCTCTCTGTTTGCAAATGATAAAACGAAACAAAGCAAAACAAAAGCCTCCAACTAGCTTAGGGGTAAAAAGGAAATTTAATCGTCATGATGTAACTGAAAAGTTAAGTATATACCTTCAGGTACAGCTTGATCCAGGGGCTCAAAACATTCACCAGGATTTACTTTCTCTCCATATTGGCACCCTGCCTGCTGTGGTTCTGATTGCTATGGTAGGCAGAATAACCACCCCCAAAGATGTCCATGTCCTAATCCCAGGGAACATGTGAATATGTTACCTGACATGGCAAAAGGGCCCTTGGAGATCTAATTAGGTTACATATCTTGAGATGGGGGCTTCTCCTGGATTATCATAAGGGTGATGGAATCACAAGGTTCCTTAGTAGTGAAAGAGAAGCATGAGTCAGAGAGAGTTGTGACTGCAGAGGCAGAGGCAGGAGTGATGGCTTTGCTGGAAGGGGCCATGAGCCTAGGAGTACAGGCAGCCTCTAGAAGCTGGAAAAGGCACAGAATGGATTCTCCCCTGCAATTTCCAGAAGGAACACAGCCTTGCCAACATCTTGCTTTAAGTCCAGTGAGGCCTACTGTGGCCTTCTGACCTCTAGAACTGTGAGATAATACATTTGTGTTGTGTTAACTCACATCTCCCTTGGTTCCAGTCTGGGGGGGATGGAATGTTTTCTCCCTGGTTAACTCTGGCACAATTACCTAGCCCTCCCTCCGATAGGACCAGCTCGGGTCGCATGCCCGTCTTTGAGCCAGTCACCTGGCTAGCAGTGCTCTGATTGGCCAGGCCTGGGGCACAGGCTCTGCCCTTTCAGGCGATGGAGGCCACCTGACCATCCTGGACTGCGTGGAGGAAATTCAGAGTGATGCCCTCATTGAAAAGGAGAATGAGGCCGCATACAGTGGCTCACGCCTGTGATCTCAGCGCTTTAGGAGGCCAGTGTGGGAGGATTGCTTGAGGTGAGCTATGATTGCACGACCACACTCCAGCCTGGGCAACAGAGCAGGACCCTGTCTCTTAAAAAAAGAGAGAAATGAATGCAGTGTACCCCAAAACAGTACTGCTCTCTGCAGCAGGGGAGGGAGAACTCTCACCTGGCTCTGATGAAGGAGGGAAGAGCACTGGGGGGCATGGGGAGACCTGAATTTTATTCGCCATTTCCGGTCTCATTCATGGGCTATGTGACCTTGTGTAGGTGGTGCAACCTCTCTGGCCCTCCATTTCTGCACCTGTAAAATGGCGCTGATAGTCACAGCCTTCCTGGGCTGGGATCATCCTTGAGCGACAGGCTGGCTTGGAAGGAGCCCCGTTGCCGTGCAGCCAGCACCCCCCGGGGCTCCTGGAGGGTGAGCCTGCTTGTGCCTGGGCAGCCTCTCGTTTGTTTTCTCAGTGGTTTTGCTTTATCGGGGCGTTAAATGGAATCTTCATCCTGTGACTCGGACTTCAAAAGAGATGCGTGACCTCCTGGGTTAAGCTGCCTGGGGCTGCTGGTGCCGGGTGAGAAAGCAAAGCGGTGCCTTTCGTGTGTGGCTCAGGCCGCCTGCTTCTCTTGCTGACCCTGGCCACTGCCGTCTCCATTTGTCGGGGTTTCTATTGGAGTAGGAGCGCTGGAGCTTTGGCCTGTTTGTTGAGAAGGAAAGGGCTTCTCCAGCCAGCTCGCCTTCCAGTTTGGTTCAGAGCAGGTGCCCAGGGTCACATGCCACATTAATCAGGACTGATTGGCTGCAACGGCAGAAAGTCATATCAGATGGTTGCAAAGCCCAGCTCCACTGCCTATTAGCTGTGTGACTCTGGGCAAGTTACTTAACCTCTCCGAGCCTTGGTTTCTTAATCTGTAAAATGGCGATGATAATAGTATTTACCGCACAGCATTGTTCTGAGGATGAAATAAATTGATAGAAAGTGCTAGAACACATCTGGCACGTAGCAATGCTCCAGAAACGTCAGATCTTATTACTCACCAGCCTCTCCTCATAGTGAGTTTGGAGCAGGTACGCGGGTTGTCTGATTACACTTTGGATAGAAAAGGCCATCCTGTCATCTCACCTGTCTCGTCCTCCCACAGCCAGGGGAAACAGCCGGGGCCTGACCAGCACATGGTCCTGAGCAGGGGCCTGGGGACGGCCTCGGGCCCTTGGGAGGTACAGGGGCAGGCCACCTTGCTGTTGGGTGGCAGCCAGGGAAGGGTTAGTGACAGCTCATGTCCTGGAACTTTCTGTGGAAGCTGGATCTAGAGTAGAGAGTTTGTGAGATGACCCTGGCCTCACACTGGTTACCAGACAGCTTCATTCCCACACATTCCAGGAGTGGGGTGTCATCCTCCGAACCACCCTCATGCTAGCTTCCTGCCCACGGGAAATAGGCCTCCGAGTGGCTAGCTGGCTCCCTTAATTGCCTCCATTTAGCCCTTATCATGATCTTTGAGGTGTTACTGTTCCCATTTTACAGATGGGGAAACTGAGGCCCAGAGAGGTGAAGTCACTTGCCCAAGGGCACACAGCTAGGAAATGGCAAGGTTGAGGCCTGCTTGGCTCCTTGGCCTTAGCTGGGAATTCTGATGCAGTTTGGCTTCCTGTGCTATCACTATTGACCTTGAGGTGGGCTAGGAATCCTTCTAGTCACTGCGCAGATGCAGACCTAGCCTCTCTCCAGCCCAGGGCTCTGACTTAGACGAGGGCACCAGAAAAATGGGATTTTCCTTCTACACGACCCACGTTAGAGGGTTAAGGTTAGGGATTTATCCCCAGCTCTCCTGGCAAATTAAATGGCACCTATGCTCAGTGTGCTGCCAGGGACTGTGGTGAGTTCAAGAGTGTCTGGACGGGTGCTGGCAGGGAAGGGGCGTTTGAGCAGAGCTCTGGGAGATGGGTAAGAAGTGGCTTTGAAGAACTGACCGGATTGGTTAGCATGCCTCAACTGTAGGTAACAGAAAGCCCAGCGCACTATGGCGTAGATGACAAGACCATTTAACTTAAGAAGTCCAGAGGTATGAGTTTCCAGGTGTGGCTCAGCCCCTCAGTGATGTTGTCGAAGACCAGGCCATTCAGTGCCTATGACACTGCCGTCTTTCTTGCCTCAGGGTCCCAACATGGCTGCAGCTGCTCCAGACATCAATTCTTTACACCGCAGCCTCTCAAACTGGAAGAAAGGGGCTGGGTGGGGAGAAAGGAGGTCTTCTCTGTGTGTTTCTCTTACATCAGGAAGAAAAATCTTTCCCTGAGGTCGCAGCAGACTTCCTTTGATGTCCCCTTGGTCAGAAGTGAGTCACATGACCACACCAAGGCCAGTCTGTGGCAAAGCAGTGCAGAATGATCATCCCGCTGGCTCACCACGGAGCTGGGCCTGGGGCTGCCTCTGTAAAACTGGGGGCATGGACAGTGGTGTTGGGGCTGTGTCTGTTCATGGACAGGCACTCATTGAGCGCTTACTGTATGCCATTCACCCTTATTACTGCCATACCAAAAGAAAGATCAAAATGAAATGTTTTGGAGGCCTCTTGTTTAACTCTCACATTTTACCAAAGGGAAAACTGAGGCCCGGGGTGCCTTGGCAACTTCATAAGTCACCCAGCGGGTTACTGGCAGAATGCTTGCCTGTCTGTACCCCAGTCCCTGGAGCTCTCAGGAGGACCTCAGCAAGTGGTGGATGGGTGGGTGGATATGTGGGTAAGTGGGTGGGTGCGTGCGTGGGTGCGTGGGTGAGTGATGCGTGGGTGCGTGGGTGGGTGCGTGCATGGGTGGTTGGGTGCGTGGGTGGGTGGGTGGATAAATGTTCTCATGGACCTGCTGGGTGAAGACAGGAGTCCGAAATTGTGGTGGTGACCACAGCACCACGCTGTCTAACTATCTGACTTCCATCCCTCCTGCTGCTACCTTAGCTCTTTGTGGGTACACCTTCATGCCAGGGCAGAGAGAAGCTGGTCGCCACCCTTTTCGTGGTCTGTTTCTTTTTTTTTTTTTTTTTTGAGACGGAGTCTCGCTCTGTCGCCCAGGCTGGAGCGCAGTGGCCGGATCTCAGCTCACTGCAAGCTCAGCCTCCCGGGTTCACGCCATTCTCCTGCCTCAGCCTCCCGAGTAGCTGGGACTACAGGCGCCCGCCACCTCGCCCAGCTAATTTTTTGTATTTTTTAGTAGAGATGGGGTTTCACCGTGTTAGCCAGCATGGTCTTGATCTCCTGACCTCGTGATCCGCCCATCTCGGCCTCCCAAAGTGCTGGGATTACAGGCTTGAGCCACCACGCCCGGCCTCGTGGTCTGTTTCTTTAAACCAAGTCTCACTTCCACTTCTGGGAAGCTTGCCAGGCCCTGTCCTGGGTGGCCCTGGGGGGCAAGTTGGGCGGGTGGGCCTCAGCCCCCAGGAGGTATTGAGAGGCCCAGGCAGTGGGAAACCCTGGGCACAGTCCCAGGGAGAGCTGCGCCAGGAGGCAGCAGCGGGGAGGGCTGGGCGGCGGGGTGGGAAGCGTTTGGGGATTCTGTTTTCAGTTCCTGTCACTGCCCTGAGGTTCCCTCACATCTGGGGGAGCCTTGAGAGATGATGGGGGGCCCTGGAGCTCCTTGCAGAGCCCGAGGCACTGCGGGCGCGCTTAGGTTCTAGCCAGAGCTGAGCTTCTCAAAACTGCACACAGCTCAACAGAGAATTTTGTTAAAATGCAGTTCTGCTTCAGCAGGCCTAGGGTGGGGCCTGAGACTGCGTTTCCAACATGCTCCCAGAGTACCTGGGGCTGCTGATCCATGGAGGACACTTTGAGGAACACGAGTTTAAAGCAATGCTTGCAAATATTTATTATTTTTTTTTTTTGTATTTTATTTATTTTAATTTTTTGAGATGGAGTCTCATTCTATCATCCAGGCTAGAGTGCAGTGGCATGATCTTGGCTCACTACAACCTCTGCCTCCTGGGTTCAAGCAATCCTCCCACCTCAGTCACCCAAGTAGCTGGGATTACAGACGTGTGCCACCATGCCTGGCTAATTTTTGTATTTTTAGTAGAGACAAGGCATCACCATGTTGGCCAGGCTGGTCTCAAACTCCCGACCTCAAGTGATCCTTCCACCTTGGCCCTCCAAAGTGCTGGGATTACAGGCATAAGCCACTGCTCCTGGCCTGTTTGCAAATATTTTAAAACACAACCCCTGGTAAGAAGTACATCTTATGTTGTAACCCTGCACATATACATGTGCGTGTGCATGCATGCACACACACACAAAAAACTATAATAAAAGCTTCAGGAACTCACTCCCTGGTTTGCCAAGGGTCACATGGCATAGTAATCAGGACTTACTGGTTGCAAGTGACAGAAAGTCAAATCAAGGGTGTTCAAATCGCAGCTCTCCCACTTCCCAGCTGTGTCACCTTGGGCAAGTCACTTAACCTCTCTGAGCATTAGTTTTTTAATCTCTAAAATAGAGGCCACCTTCTGTGGGCAGCTGGATTTCTTATCTATTTACCCGCAGCAGCCACTGGGAATTCCCCAAGGGCTCTGTGCTGCTGGGGGACTGGATTTTCTATCCCACCCAACTGAGTCTAGTCCTGACTCCTCCACCCTTGGGCCTTCCCTCTTCTGGTTCTGTGAAGTGGCAGCTGCCGGCCACCTCCCAGGCCCTCCCCAGGCTCCTGAGTCCGGCCTTCTCCTGGCTGGTCCCTGCTTTCATCTGAGCCTTTCCCGAATCACCTGATTGCATCTGCTTCATGCAGGGTGAGGACTTCACAATTTGTGCTGTAAATTGCCCAGTGGAGGATTCTGCTCAGACAGTGGACTCCATCCTGAGGAACTCTGGGCGATCCCTGGACTGGCCCCCTCTGGGTTTAGCATTTGCACCAGGCCAAGCCCCCCGCAGAAGCTTTGTCTTCTGTGGTAGGCAGAATCCTGCAGCGTCCCCTAAGCCCCTCTGCCCTGGTGTCCATGCCTGGGATAATCCGTCCCTTGAGTGAGAATGCGATGGGATAGTTGTTCCCTCAATCAGGTGATGACATGTGACAAAAGAGTGATGGTGTAGTCACTCCCAGGACTGCATGACACCATGGGGAAGTCGCAGTAGCAGAGGAGCTCCCGGCGGCTTTGAAGAAGTCAGTTCCTGTGCTGCAAGCGGGGACCTGAGAGCCGAGAGCCAGCCCTGGTGACAACCAGCGGGAAAGCGGGGGCTCCCATGCCCCCCGCAGGCTGCCTCCCTATACCAGACTCTGAAAAAGAACGCTGGCCAGGAGCGGTGGCTCGTGCCTGTAATCCCAGCACTTTGGGAGGCCGAGGTGGGCTAATCACTTGAGTTCAGGAGTTTGAGACCAGCCTGGGCAATGTAGTGAGAGCCTGTCTCTACAAAAAATACAAAAAGTAGCCAGGCATGGTGGTGCACACCTGTGATCCCAACTATTCGGGAGGCTGAGGTAGGAGGATCTCTTGAGCCCAAGAGCTCAAGGCTGCAGTGAGCTGAGGTCACACCACTGCACTCCAGTCTGAGGGACAGAGGGAGATCTTGTCTCAAAAATAAAAAGAAGGCCGGGCACGGTGGCTCATGCCTGTAATCCCAGCACTGTGGGAGGCCAAGGCGGGTGGATTGCTTGAGATTAGGAGTTCGAGACCAGCCTGCCAACATGGTAAAACCCCGTCTCTACTAAAAATACAAAAATTAGTCAGGTGTGGTGGCGCACACCTGTAATCCCAGTTACTTGGAAGGCTGAGGCAGGAGAATTGTTTGAGCCCAGGAGGCTGAAGTTGCAGTGAGCTGAGATCGTGCCACTGCACTCCGGCCTGGCCAACAGAGAGAGACTCTGTCTCAAAATAACTAACTAACTAACTAACTAACTAACTAACTAACTAACTCTGTCTCAAAATAAATAAATAAATAAATAAATAAGATAAAATAAAATAGGAATGCTTCCAAAGAGCCCTGCCTGACACCTCTGCTTGTCACTCATTGATGACCCGTGTCTGCAGGGGAGGGTGGCAAGGGCAATCTTCAGTAGGGCACATTGTCACCCCTGAAAACATCAAGGGTTGGAGCCAAACTCCTGAGCCAAAGACTGGGTACGGTCTGGTCAGGGTACAGTGGCTCACGCCTGTAATCTCAGTGCTTTGGGAGGCCGAGGTAGGAAGATTGCTTGAGGCCAGGAGTTCGAGACCAGCTTGGGCAACATAGCAAGACCCCATCTCTATTTTTTAAAAAACAAAACAAACCTAAAAACAGCTTCTCAACTGCTCTGTCTCCAGGGTTTCTGGAAAAAAAGTAAAAATTCTCAAGCAAAGCCTAAGATGTGCTCTTGCTATACCTGGACTTAATACCAAATCCACATGGAGCCAAGCACAGCCAGACCCCCCAGCCACATCTGCCCACGACCTCAGGTACCCAGCGCCTCGCGGCCACGCAGCCCTTCCTGTTCCTGGAGCCCACCTGGTTCCTTCCCACTTCAGGGTTTCTGTACTTGGTGTTCCTCCGTCTGAACCCACTTCCTGCCATCTTTGCAGAGCTGGCTCCTCATCAGTTTTCAGCTCAAGGTCGGCTTCTCAGAGAAGCCTTCTCTGACCTTCAGGTAAAGAAGCCAAACTCTGCATCACAGCACGAAGCGTTCTCTGCCGTTGCTGCATTTATTTGCTTTCTTGTTGACTGTCTTTCCTTCCCCAGGAGGCCGCCGGGTCTAGTGGAGGGAGCTTGTTCCCCACCACCTTCTGGGAACTCAGAGAAGGCCCAGGCACATGGTGGGCTGAACGAAGGAAGGTGATCACAGATTGTGCATCGCAGATGGAGCGAGGCCCAGGGGCCTCCAGACGGGAGGGGACGCGCTGTCATTGGATTGTTTCTAAGCTTCCCTTCATCTTCAGAGCCGGGTTCAGGAGTTGCTAAGATGTTTCCCCCAGGGAAATGAAAAAAAGAGTTTTTTAAAAGTGAGCGAGAGCAAGAGAGTGAGAGAGCATGCTCAGACTGAATGGCAGTGGCTGCCTGGACTGGGGCCAGTGGCAAGGTGGATTTGAGCGGCCCCTGGCCCCAGCTCCACACCTGATATCTCAGTGGGGAGTGGGGAGCAGAGGCCTGGGACCCCCACTCAGAAGCCTCATGGGTAGGGCTCCTGGAGGTCACCCCTTATTCCCACTTGTGACTCTCATTGGGTCCTCTTGGGGCCTAGAGGACATTTGGGAACTGAGACCTGGTGTTTGGGACGAGGCTGCCTGGCCCATCTCTCATCTTTTGCCATGTCACTTTGGGTGAATTCTCAGGCCAGCAAGCCAGACATTCCTGAGATAGCCACCAATTCCATTAAACAACAGTCTGTGAGCCAACAGTCTGTTACCTCCTTTTCCTCTCGAACCGTCTGGACTTAATACCAAATTAATTATTTAGGGGATGAGTCTCCCTGTCCCAGGGAATTGATCACAATAGATCTAAGGGAATCCTGTTTCTTGTTGGTTTAGGGTGGGCATGAGACCAAGCTCTAGCAAGCAAAATGTTAGGGAAACTCGGCTGGGGGCAGATTTTAATAGGAGAGAAACGAGAAGAAAGTGCCTCTTGCTGCCTCTCTTCCTTCCTGCTTGGCTCACTGGGTGAGGGTGAGGGTGTGTTGTCTGGAGCCACAGCAGCCACTTTATGACTATGAGAGAAAGCATGGCTGACCCACTGAGAATGGTGGAGCAGAAAGCTGGGAAGCTCCTAGGCTCTTGATGATATTGTGGAGTCGAAATCATCCTGAGGCTGCCCTTCCCTAGGCCTTCTGTTATATGAGTGTCTTAGTTCAGGCTGCTGTTATGCCAGCAGTCCCCAGCCTTTTTGGCACCAGGGACCAGTTCTGTGGAAGACAATTTTTCCACAGCCTGTCGGTGGGGAGGATGGTTTCAGGATGAAACTTCCACCTCAGACCACCAGGCATTAGATTCTCTTAAGGAGCGGGCAACCTAGATCCCTCACATGCGCAGTTCACAATAGGGTTTGTGCACCTATGAGAATCTAGTGCCGCCACTGATCTGACAGGAGGTGGAGCTCAGGTGGTAATGCTCGCTCGCCTGCTGCTCACCTCCTGCTGTGTGACCCAGCTCCTGACAGGCCATGGACTGGTACCGGTCTACGGCCCGGAGGTTGGTGACCCCTGTGTTATATAGTACCATAGACTGGTGGCTTATGAACAACAGAACTTTACTGCTCAGGCTGGGTGCGGTGGCTCACTCCTGTAATCCCAGCATTTCGGGAGGCCAAGGTGGGCAAATTGCTTGAGTTCGGGAGTTTGAGACCAGCTTGGGCAACGTGGTGAAACCTTGTCTCTACAAAAAATACAAAAAATATTAGCTGAGCGCGGTGGTGCACACCTGTAGTCCCAGCTACTTGGGAGGCTGAGGTGGGAGGATTTCTTGGGCTTGGGAGGTCAAGGCTGCAGTGAGCTGTGGTCATGCCACTGCACTCCAACCTGGGCAATAGAGTGAGACCTTGTCTCAATTTTTTTTTTTTTTTTTTGAGACAGAGTTTCACTCTTGTTGCCCAGGCTGTAGGGTGGTGGTGTGATCTTGGCTCACTGCAACCCTGGCCTCCCCAGTTCAAGCGATTCTTCTGCCTTAGCCTCCTGAGTAGCTGGGATTACAAGCATGTGCCACCACGCCTGGCTCATTTTTTTGTAGTTTTAGTAGAGATGGGGTTTCACCATGTTGGCCAGGCTCATCTCAAACTCCTGACCTCAGGTGATCCACCCACCTTGGCCTCCCAAAATGCTGGGATTACACACGTGGGCCCTGCACCCAGCCAAAAAATTTTTTATTGCTCACAGTTCCGGAGATTGAGAAGTCCAAGACCAAGTCACTGGCAGATTCGATGTCTGTTGAGGACCCACATCCTGGTTCATAGATAGTGGCTTCTTGCTATGTTTTAACATGGCAGAAGGGGTAAGGGAACTCTCTGGGGTCTCTTTTAAAAGGGCAGTATGTGAGGCCATTCTCATTTCACTATAAAGAAATGCCTAAGACTGGGTAACATGAAGAAAAGAGGCTTAATTGGCTCACGGTTTGTAGGCTGTACAGGAAGCGTGGCATCGGCATCTGTTCTGCTTCTGGGGAAGCCTCAGGAAGCTTCCAATCGTGGCAGAAGGCAAAGGGGGAGCCAGCACATCACATGGCCAGTATGGGAGCAAGGGGGTGGGGTAGGCACCACACACTTTTAAACAATCAGATTGTGCGAATTCACTCACAGTCACAAGGACAGCAGCGAGGAGATGGTGCTAAACCATTCATGAGAAATCCACCTCCATGATCTAATCCCTCCCACCAGCCCACACCTCTAATATTGGGATTATATTTATTTATTTTTTTTGAGACAGGGTCTTACTCTGTTGTTCAGTCTGGAGTGCAGTGGTGTGATCTCAGCTCATTTCGACCTCCACCTGTGATCCTCCCACCTCAGTCTCCCATGTAACTGGAACTACAGGCGTGCACTATCACGCCTGGCTATTGTTTTGTAATTCATTTTTTTGTAGGGACAGGGTTTCGCCATGTTGCCCAAGCTGGTGTCAAACTCTTGGACTCAAGTGATCTACCCACCTTCACCTCCAAAGTGTTGGGATGACAGGCGTGACCCACCCACCTTGACCTCCCAAAGTGTTGGGATTACAGGCATGAGCCACCGCGCCCGGCCTCGGGGAGTACATTTCAACATGAGATTTGGGTGGGGAAAATATCCAAACTAGATCAGGCACTAATCACCTTCATGGGGACGCCACCTTCATGACGCAATCATCGCCAAATTAGACAGCTCCTAATACCACCCCATTGGGAGTTAGGATTTTAATATAGGAATCTGGGAGAGATGCAGACATTCAATCCACAGCAATGAAAGTATTACATTTCCTCATAGCTGTTACTCGAAGCCTGAAGGATCCCAATTTATCCATGGCTTCTGTGTGTGGGCATCTCTTCTCCCTGGACTTCTCTTTCCTGCCTCCTCCCCACTCAACTAACTTTTTTTTTTTTGAGACAAATCCTTACTCTGTCACCCAGGCTGGAGTGCAACGGCGTGATCTCAGCTCACTGCAACCTCTGCTACCTCCCTGGTTCAAGCAATTCTCCTGCCTCAGCCTCCCCAGTAGCTGGGACTACAGGCATGTGCCACTACGCCCAGTTAATCTCGTATTTTTAGTAGAGACGAGGTTTCACCATGTTGGCCAGGCTGGTCTCGAACTCCTGACCTCAGGTGATCCACCCGCCTTGGCCTCCCACAGTGCTGGGATTACAGGTGTGAGCCACTGTGCCCAGCCAACCAACTAGTTCTCAAGAAGTCATTTACTCAGGGGAGCCTGCCCTGATTCCCTCTCCACAAGAACAGGTCACGCTTCTCTGCCTCACAGACTCCTGGCATCTCATGCACTGAAAGGCCCTGTAACCGCACAGTTGTTAAATGTCAGTCTCACCCCTGAAACTGGACATACCACAGGAGCAGCAACTGTGCTTGCTTCTGCTCCTGGCACAATGCCCGGTGCTTCATGGGTCCTCAGTAAATATTTGTTGAAAACATGAATGAATATTCCGGACCTTAAAGATCTCACAGTCCAAAATCAAAATGTGATACTCCAGCACCAGCTAGCATGACTGAAATGAAAAAGACTGACGCCCTCCAGCACCGGGAGAATTCAGAGGGCCTGGAACTCACACACAGCTGGAGGGAATGTGAAATCATGTAACTACACTGGAAAACAGTTTGGCAGTTTCTTAAGTTAATCATACACTTCCAGTATGACCCCACGATCCCCCTCCAAGAGAAATGACAGCATCTGTCTACACAGAGACTTGTACACAAATGTTCATTGCTGCTTTCTTGTCACAGCCAAAAACTGGAAATAAACCAACACCCCATCAGCAGGCGAGTGGGTCAGCACATGGTGGTATATCCTTACAATGAACTACTGATGTGCACAGCAACATAAATGATACGGTCTGGCTGTGTCCCCACCCAAATCTCATCTTGAATTGTAGCTCCCATAATTCCCACAGGTTGTGGGAGGAACCCGGTGGGAGAGAATCGAATTGTGGGCCGGTTTTCCCCATGCTATTCTTGTGGTAGTGAGTAAGTCTCAAGAGATCTGATGGTTTATAAGGGGTCTCCCTTTTTGCTTGGCTCTCTCTCTTGTCTGCCACCATGTAAGATGTGCCTTTCACCTTCTGCCATGATTGTGAGGCCTCCCCATCCACATGGAACCATCAGTCCATTAAACCTCTTTTCTTTATAAATTACCCAGTCTCAGCTATGTCTTTATCAGCAACGTGAAAATGGACTAATACAATAAATGACTCTAAAGATACCTACGCTGAATGAGAGAAGAGCCAGGCAAGAAAAGAGGACATTTTGGGAATGAACTGGGGACGGGGACAGAGGATTCAGAGTAGAAGTCCGAGTTCTTACAAAGCCCCACGAGGTCATGGGGTCTGGCCCTGGGACTGTTCTGGTTTCCTTTCCTATCTCTTTTCCCATCCTCTGTCCACTCCAACCCACCCGGCCTCTGCTCTGCTTCCTGAACACACCAGGCATGCTTCCACCTCAGGGCCTTCGCACTGGCTGTTCCCTCTGCCTGGGACACTCTTCTGCCAGACCCAAACATAGCTCAGATCTCCACGGCCTTCAAGTCTTTGCCAAACATCACCTCTTCCGAGAGGCCTGTCCAAATCTTCTCTCTAACTAAAAGCACTCCCAACCTCCCTTTAGTTTCTGTGTTCTTTCTTCGCATTTACTATCAGGTGGATGTATGCACACACACCTACCCCCAGTGTGGATGTGTCTCAAAATAATTCGCTAAATGAATTCGCTAAAGGAAAGAGGACCTACTGTGGGATTCTGCTGACATGAAACGATGCCATTTACACATAGTTTCATTGTCTCCTCCATTTAATTAATTAATTTGTTTATTTTTTGGAGATGGAGTTTTGCTCTGTTGCCCAGACTGGAGTGCAGTGGTACAATCTTGGCTCACTGCAACCTCCACCTCCCAGGTTCAAGCAATTCTCCTGCCTCAGGCTTCAGAGTAATTGGGATTATAGGCACCCGCCACCACACCCAGCTAATTTTTGTATTTTTAGTAGAGACAGGGTTTCATCATGTTGGCCAGGCTGGTCTTGAATTCCTGGCCTCATGTGATCTGCCTGACCCCGCCTCCCAAAGTGCTGGGATTACAGGCGTGAGCCACCGCACCTGGCCTGTCTCCTCCATTTAAAACTGCATTGGCCAAAATAATAGCCACTGGTCACGTGTGTCTGTCAGGCCCTTGAAATGTGGCTATCGCCACTGAGGAACTGAATTTTATGTCTTCATATCTTTGTTTTAATTAGTTTAAATTAAAAATTAAAAACCGAAGCGGTTTGCCAATGTGGATGTGAATATTAAAGGAAGATGATTTTTTTGATACTCAGTTCTTGGAAGACTTTTAAGTCTCTACGGGGCAACTTCAGTAGATTAATGCACCTTTTCAACTGTCAGTTTTACGGAATCAAAATGCAGATCAAATATTTCCAATGAGAATTTAGTGTCCACATTGAGATGGGCTCTAAGTGTGGAATACACAGTGGGTTCCAGAAAGTTAGGATGAAACAAATGCGTGTAAATAGCTCAGGGATTAATTCTTTATGTGGAGTGCGTGCTGAAAGGATAATATTTTGGATCAATTAGATTAAATTAAAATTAATCTCATCTGTTTTTTTCACGTTCTATTTTTATTTATTTATTATTTTCAAGACAGAGTCTTGCTCTGTTGCCCAGCCTGGAGGGCGGCAGCACGATCAGGGCTCACTGCAGCCTTAACCTCCCAGGCTCAAGGGATCCTCCTGTCTCAGCCTCCCAAGTAGCTGGGACTACAGGTGCAGGTGTCACTATGCCCTGCTAAATTTTAAAATGTTTTGTAGAGATGGGGTCTCACTGTGTTTCCCAGGCTGGTCTTGAACTCCTGGGCTCAAGCAATCCTCCCGCCTTAGCCTGCCAAAGTGTTGGGATTACAGGCGTGAGCCAAGGCGACCAGCCACATTTTCTTCCTTTTAACGTGGCTACTAGGAAATGTTAAATTCTACCTGTGGGTGGCGTTATGTTTCTACTAGACAGCCTGCCCTGGAGCATCAACTCAATGAGGACAGGGAATGATCGGCTCAGCTTCCTTCTTTTTATTCATTTAATTAATGTATTTATTTATTTATTTGAGACAGTCTCATTCTGTCACCCAGGCTGGAGTACAGTGGCGCATCTCGGCTCACTGCAACCAACCTCCGCCTCCTAGGCTCAAGTGATTCTCCTGCCTCAGCCTCCTGAGTAGCTGGGATTACAGGCACTTGCCACCACGCCTGGTTAATTTTTGTAAGTCTTAATAGAGACAGGGTTTCCCCATGTTGGCCAGGCAGGTCTTGAGCTCCTGACCTCATGATCTGCCCACCTTGGCCTCCCAAAGTTCTGGGATTACAGGCATGAGCCACTGCGCCTGGCCTCAGCTCCCTTTTTTAGTGTCAGCATCTAGAACCCGGCCTACTGTGTGCCCTGGGAGTCTTGGTTCTTCCCAGTGGAAAGGACTGTCCTTAATTTGCTGACTGTGGGCATCTGGCCTTGTAACCAGGCCACTCCCAGCCTGCGGGCAGAACGGAGCTGCTGGGAGGACACAGGCAGGGTGACTCAGTTCCCGTGCTGGAAAGAGGAACTTGGGCGTCTGCTCCGAACTTTGTCATCTCTGCCCCGGAGTGGCTTCTAGTGGGTGGCATTGGCCGAATGCCTTTCTTTCCCCTGCCCACCCAGGGCCAGTTGCTGAACCTCCTCCCTCTTGGCTGCGGAAATGGTTTGCATCATTTTGTGCCCGAGGCCTGGGGGCGTGTGAAGTTCAGATCCACTGGAAGGCAATCAGCCTTTGTCCTTGTTCATGAAACACGAATCAATACCGCATTGATCGAAAGGAGACTTGGCTTCCTCTCCGAGCAGGAATTGCTATACCCGAGGTGGAGCAGGGAGAGAGAAAAGCTGGGACACTGGCTGGATGAGGATTTGTGCTTATTGGCTTTTTTTTTTGTTTTTAACATGCTAAAAATTGTGGCTTACCGCAATATATACATCACAGAAAATTTACCATTTTAACTATTTTTAAATGTACAATTTGGCAGCACGAAGCACACTCACATTGTTGTGCAACCGTCACCACCGTCCATTTCCAGAACTTTTTCATCTTCTCAACTCACTGGTGGTTAAGACTTGGGGGAAGCCGGGGCGCAGTGGGGGTGGGTTCTGGTGGGGGAGGGGCTGACACTAGGGGATCATGGGAGAATCTGGGCGTCCCAGCATGCACTGGGTTTCCTCCCTGGCATCTCTCTGGGTGCAAGATTTCAGGAAAAGCAGGGACAGTAACATGTGGATGACTCCAGGTTGGCTTCATACAGGGGCTATTTTCAAAAGTGTGGGCAGGAATAGAGGAACTCTGGGCTGGAAATGGAGGTGATGCCACCACCCCTGGGCTGGAAGGGAGGAGGGAAGGGATAGTTCCAGAAAGCCAGGAGGAGAGGGAATGTAGCAGGAGCTGTCTTGAGAGGAGAGGTTCCCTTGAGTGGCCTGAGGGAGCCCTTGACCTCACGCGTGTCCTGCCGGGCTGCCCCACTGCCAAGTCCAACCAGAGACAGAGAGCAGTGGGCTATGGATGTGGTTTGGGGGGTCAGCTTTAGGGGCAGAGGACCAGTGGGGAAAGGAAGAGAGGGATCTCTCGGGCAAACAGAAGGTGCCAGCACACAGGGCCTGATTCGTTTCTTGGTGTAGTGAGTACCTGAGTCTGTCTCCACAGCCTCTGCTCCTCCTCCTTCAGGCAACAAGTCCTGATTTCCGTGGGGCATCCAACCTTCCACTCTTGGTCCAGAGACGGTGCATCCAACTCCAGGTGATTTGGATCTGAGCCACTTGGCCTACTGCTGTCCCCTGATTGGTTTAAGATGGCCAATCAAGGTTGATTTTGGCGTATTTGCTGTGTGTAGTACCCTGAAGGGAATCTCTTTCCTGCTGGACTCATGCCTGGGGGATGTGGCATAAAGCTCCTGGCAGCCATCTTGCCACCATGTGGCATCTATGAATAAAACCAACATGGAGGAGAGGACAGGCCAGAGAGGGAAGGAGAGACCCAAGCCGGATGACATTAGCTAAGCCCCTGGATCCAGCTATGCCTGAAGCTGATGCTATTCCTGGAATTTAAATTACTTCAGCCAATAAGCCTCCCTTTTTGCGTAAACCCATTTGATTTGCACTGGCTTGCAGGAAAGATTCCTCACATTATCAGTTTTTCCTTTTTTTTTTCTTTCATTTTAAGCAAGCTATAGCTCTGGTTCTGGCATTCTCAGGGATTTTTTTAAAGTTCAGCAAGAATGCTGAGTAAGCAGCAGATGTGGATAGCAAGCCATCTTCTGCTTCTGATCTTTTGGGTCAGCATTATTTTACTATTGAGCCAGGCAATGGGTCTGGACAGGGTGGGGGGTCCACCAGGGCCCGTCCTGCCGAGCTGAATGCGGCAAAGTGAAGGTAAGTGCTGTTCACCTCTGTCCTGGCATCTGGTGCCCCAGGGGAGGTGGTCTGCTTCTCACTTGTTGCAGGGGCCTGAACAACCTGTACCCTTCACTGAGTCTCAGTGTCTGCCTTTGCAAAATAGGCTAACAAGAGGAAGAAAAAAGAAAATGCCAACATCCGGCCTCTGGTAAGCCCCAGAGAGGTGATGGCATGCAGGGTTAAGAGCACAGCACAGGCTCTGGACTTGAGTCCCAGCTAAGCCACTTCCTAGCTGTGCAGCCTTGGACACACTACTTCACCTTTCTGTGCCTCAGTTTCCTAGCCTAGAAAAATGAGGATGATGATAACATTTCTTCACTCTTCAGATTATCAGGACTTATCAGTGCCTTTAATATATCAATGAGCATTGTCAGTTTCCTCACTTACCAGTTTGTCATGGGGACGAAATGACTACAGACAAACAAAGCCCTCAGAGCAGTGCCAGAAACGTGGTAAGCACTCAATAAACAGCAGCTGCTGTTTTTACCCCAAAGACTGGTAGACAAGGTTACTATTGGCAATGTTTATTCTCTCTCACACTCTTGGCAATTCTCTATAAAATCTCACTGACTTCCCTCCCAATGTATCTAAGGACATTGCCTCTTGCTTCTCACCCAGCACCAAACAAGTTATTTAACCACCAAGTGCCCCAGTTTCCTCATCTGCAAAATGGCGTGTTAACAGTTCTTACTTCACAGGGTTCTCATTAGGATTCGTTGAGAAGCCACCAAGCTGCGCTTACGTAGCTCGTAACCCATGTTCATGCAAGGGTTGAGTGCTAGTATTAATAACAGCGTTACATTAATAACGTTATAATATAGCATATAATATATAACACAATATTAATAACAACATTATATTAATAATGTGCTATTATTAATAACAGCGTTACTACTCCCAACGATCGCAGGGAAAAAGCTTGGCGGTGCGTGTAATTCCAGTAGACACTGGAGCCTGGGGGTCAGTTCCTTCACTCCATGCTAGAATTTTAAAGAAAACAATAGGTTAAAATATAAATGCCTTGGTAATTTTTAAAAGAGAAAGGAGAAGGTTGGAATTTCACCCATGAGGCATTTTCAGCAGAAAAGCATCAACTTGACCTTCAGGTCTGCCCCTGCCCTGGTTCCCACAACTTCTTGGCATTAACCAGCCCCTTAAGATCCACCAAAGACTCGTTCAATTACTTGCTTGGTTTTCAGGAGTCAGATGGGACAGTGAATGGTCCAGACTTTGGTGTCCTCCAGCCTGGGTCTGACTCTTAGGCTGACTCTGTCAGCAAGGTGACCTTGGGTAAGGCACAAGAACTCTTGTGCTTCAATGTCCTCATCTGGAAAATGGGCATAATTCTACTTACCCTCTAGTGTCACGGAGTGGGTCAAAACAGTGTTCCCTGGCCAGGTGTGGTAGCTCATGGCTATAATCCCAGCATTTTGGGAAGGCCGAGCCAGGTGGATCACTTGAGGCCAAGAGTTTGAGACCAGCCTGGTCAACCATGGTAAAATCCCATTTCTACTAAAAATACAAAAATTAGCCAGGCATGGTGGCATGTGCCTGGTCCAGCTACTCAGGAGACTGAGGCAGGAGAATTGCTTGAACCAGGGAGTCGGTGGTTGCGGTGAGCCAAGATAACACCACTGTACTCCAGCCTGGTGACAGAGCAAGACTCAGTCTCAATAAATAAATAAATAAATAAAACTGGGTATCATTTTAAGCTGCTAACTTTGTGACATTTTGTTACACAGCAATGGGTAATGAATGCCTTGAGTCATATCCGTGCACTTGCCCAAACTTGACCATAGTTTTCTGCTGATCCCTGGTACAGAATCTTCTGTTTCCATAGTCACATGATGGTCTTCTGGGAGCACTGGAAGGACCAATGTTACTCTATAGATTCCTCTTCTGTTTCACCTAGTAACTCACTCTTCTGGGCTCTTCATTCTTCCCTCAGGTGGTAGAACATTGTTTTTGTCAAAATACTTTTATACGCTTTACTAATCAATCCATTTCTTGTTGGGTTCTGACAATGTCCCCAGTATGAATGGGTCTTCAAAGTGTTGAGTTTTTATCTTCTTTCCAGCCACACAGGATAACCATTCCCTCCTAACTGCAGCTGGCAGGGGTGAGGGTTACAGAGGTGATGTCCTCAAGTGTATTTGACTCCAGGCTCTGAGCACCTGCAGTCATCTTCCCCAATCCAGGATGCCCAGCAGCATACTCACTGATGCACACAGATGCTCTGTGAAGAAGATTCCATGAAAAACTGCATGTTCACACCTCTGCTTGTAAATGCACAATGTACATTGATGTATTAAAGGCACTGAGAAGACCTGTGAGGGGGTGGAGCAAGGGACACCACTTCAATCCTTTTTGAGGAACACTGTTCTTTTTTTTTTTTTTTTTTGAGATGGACTCTCACTCTGTACCTCAGAATGTGACTGTATTTAGGGATAGGTCTTCGAAGAAGTAATTACGTTAAACAAAGTCATTAGAGTGGGCCCAAATCTGCTATGACTATTCTATCAAATAAGATTAGGACACACACACAGGAAAGAGCACGTAAAGACACAGAGAGAAGATGACCATCTGCAAGTGGAGGAGAGAGACTTCAGAAGAAAAGAACACTGCCCACACCTTGATCCAGGGCTTCCAGCCTCTAGAACTGTGAGCAAATAGACGTCTGTCTGGTTAGCCCCCTCGTCTGTGGCACTTGTCACGGCAGCCCTAGCCATCGAATACACCGACCATCCGAGTTTGCTCAGCACTGAAGGGCTCCAGGGATGCCAACCTTTCAACCCTAAAACCAGGATAGTCCTGGATAAACCAGGAGGGAGTTTCCAGGGATGTGGGACTCTCCAGTGCTAAAGCTGAAAAAGCCCAGGCAGGCTGGAATGAGTTGGTTACTCTTGCTGTGGGGCTGTAGGGCTCAGATTCTCGCTGGCTTTGGGCCAGAGGCTGCCCTCTATTCTTAGCTGGCCGTTGGCTGGGGGCCACCCCCAGTTCTCTGTTATGTGCGTCTTCCCACACACCCACTCACTTCAGAGCCAGCAAGGGAGAGAGCCTCCTAGCAAGACAGACACTGTGATTGTAGGTCCTGCAAGTGACATTCCATCACCTTTGCAAGAAGCAAGCCTCATGTGGGTCTAGCCCACAATCAAGGGGAGGAGATTAATAAGGGCATGCGCACCAGGGGGCAGAGGCCAGTGGGGCCTCCCTGGAGTCTATCTGCTACTCCATGTCCAGGTTTGCTGATTTCATCTTTATGATTGTTTAAACAATAACAAAAGCTAACAGTCTGTGGTGCCTGCCTTGTGCCAGACAGTACTCTAAGGATTTTAGATGTATTAACTCATTTAATCTGGCCTCAGTCAGGAGAGATTAGGTCTTGCTGCATTAACAAATGACCCCCAAATTCCAGCTTAACAAACAACAATCGCAGGTTATGTCCTGCCCCTCTTGGGTGGCACAGATCGCTCTACTCTTGGCAAACTGCGGTAGTTGTAGGAAGGGAAGTGAATGAAGTGAATCATGGTGAATTGCGCACTGGCTCTTAAAACATATCTTTTCCATCTGGGTTTCATGCACTACGCCAAGACTCATGACTGTACCTCAATTCAAGGACTGGAGAACATGCGATTCTTTGTGTGCTGGGAAAAAGACAGGAAGGTGAGCAAATGTTTGGGGGAAATTGGAGCAAATTGCTATCCTCACTAGCTGTGTTAGGAACAAGTATTATCCACATTTTTCAGATGAGAAAATCGAGGCCCAGAGAGGTTAGGTAACTTGCTCAAGGACACACAGCTTTTAAGCTGCTAAGCAAAGACATCTGATGTCCTCAAGAAAACCTTCCCATTTCTCATTCATGCTAGGACTATTTGATGATCTGTTCTGGGACACACACACTGCCCTGACTGCAGAGCAGGGTGATGGCTTGGAGTATGTGGCGCTGTGAGGCCCCCTGGCACCCTCCCCTTGTTCCTTCCACAGCTCAGCTGAGATCACTGTGTGATTTCCTGTTAACCTTGTAATAATTTATGGCAAATCTAATGTGCCCGCCGCTGGGTGAGCTCATCCAAATCCCCTTCTATTGTCTGAGCCTCATACCGGGAGACGTCCTCAGAGGCCCCTGGGATCATCGCCGGGTGATTTATGGCGCCAGCTTCCCGGAGGATTGAAGCCGACCCAGTTGGAGGCTCGCCGTGCTCAGGAGAGATGGCAGAGAAAGATCCGGTGGGTTGGTTTTATCCCTGGAGGAGAACAAACCTGAGGAGTGAGGATTTTCAGAAGCTCAAGCCAGACACTGTGTTATATTTTCTGCTGCTGTGTCCTTAGAGAAAAACCTGCTCGGGCTGCAGATGGCTCACGGGCATCTCAGACTTACCACCGTGTTTAACATCGACCTCAGGCCTGCTCCGCCCCTGCCTGCTTCTCTGGGAATGGTAACCTCATCTCCCTGTTGCTGGACTAAACACCTCAGAGTCATCCGACTGCTTTTTTTCTCTCATGCCCGTGTCTGACTCACCAGCAAATTCTGCTGTTTTTCTCTTCCAAATACATCCAGAATCTGCAGACTTCTCACCACCTCCACCTCTCCCCACCCCAACCAGGTTCCAGCCTCCATCATTGCTCGCCTGGACGGGTACAGTAGTCCAGGTCCCTGGTCTCCCAGCTGCCACCCTGGCCCCACTGAAGCTATTCCCAACACAGCAGCCAGAGGGATCCTGTTAAATCCCAAGTCAGAGGAGGCTGCTCCTCTACTCAAATGCCTGCCGTGGCTCCCACTTCCGCCAGAGTAAACACCAAAGTCCTGTGGCCTCAAAGCCCCACACACTCTGGCCTCCTGGAGCATCTGTCCTCCGTGTCCTCATCTCCTACCATTGACCTCTTTGCGCACTTAGCATCAGCCATGCTGGCTTCCTTGCAGTTCCTCAAAGTCGCTGCAGGCGTGGTCTGGCCTCCAGACCTCTGCATTGCCTGTTCCCTTTCCCCTGGATGCCCCGTTGCTCGTAACCTTCCCTGTTGCAGGTGCAATGACTCCTTTCTCAGCGAGGCCTTCCCTGCCACTGCACTTAACATTGCACCCCCTTGCATCTCATCCCCACTGCCCCCGCGTCATTTTCTGACCTTAGCACTTAGCAGTGTCTGGCATAGTGTGTGTATATCTATATTTATTGCATGTTTTCTCCTGCTACTTAAATACCAGTGTCGTGGGGGCAGGGATGCTGTCTGTCTTGCTCCCTGCTGTATCCGCAGTGCCTAGAACACTGCCTGGCACACAGTAGGTGCTCATTAAACATCTGCCAGATGTGTGCATTCAGCGATGAGTTCAGCACCTACAGTGTGCTCAGGACTCACACAACTGAGGCTGGAATCCGAGAAGCAGAGGCAGGCAGCTCAGGGTGCAGGCTCTGAGTGAGACAAACTCGGGTTCACATCCTGACTCTACAACCAATGGCAGACCGTGTGTGACACTGGGCGAGTCGCCTGTTCTCTCTGAGCTTCAAGTTGCCCCATCTGTAGAATGGGGTGGTCGTGCTATTTTCCTTGTGGGGTCGCTAAGGGGCTTCACAGAGGGGCCTTTGTGCAGCTCTCGAGGCAGCTTCTCACATGGGAGGAGGGGCGGAACAAGCACCTGCCACGCTTACGGCTTTTAGTTTCTGTTGTTGGAGGAAGACGGAGAAGTGCGTGAGTGCACCTGCTCCACCTTGCAGAGGCAGAAGCCCTGCCATCAGTACGCTGTAAAAGCAGAACCTCCACGAGTTGCTCTACGTTGCAGTCAGCTTGTCAAAAAAAATGTCAGGTTCTGTCGCTAAGTTGACACCTGTGAATTTGCTTTTTTAATTTCAGGAGCTTTTGGGGTACAAGTGGATTTTAGTTACATGGATGAATTGTACAGTGATGAAGTCTGAGCTTTTAGTGTTCCCGTCTCCTGAGCTGTGTACATTGTACTCTGTGTGTAGATTTTAATCCCTCCTCCTCCTCCCACGCCGCCACGTGACTCTCCACAGTCCCTCATATCACACTGTCTCATAGAGGCAATTTATTCCAAGTAATCCATCCCTCCTTAAGACACATTTCAAACTTCATGACCCCTAACAAAAACTTTTAAAGACTCGGGCAGAGACTGCCTCTGAAAATTTCCTTGCATTCACTTTCTTGTTCCTGTGCAGAATTATTTCTAGTCCCCAACCTCTCCTTCCTGTCAGTGGAAATATAGGCTCCTCTCTATTCTTTTTTAAAAACTTTTATTTTGGCCGGGCGCGGTGGCTCACGCCTGTAATCCCAGCACTTTGGGAGGCCGAGGCAGGCGAATCACAAGGTCAGGAGATCGAGACCACGGTGAAACCCTGTCTCTACTAAAAATACAAAAAATGAGCCGGGCGAGGTGGCGGGCGCCTGTAGTCCCAGCCACTCAGGAGGCTGGGGCAGGAGAATGGCGTGAACCCAGGAGGCGGAGCTTGCAGTGAGCCAGGATCGCGCCACTGCACTCCAGCTTGGGCGACAGAGCAAGACTCCGTCTCAAAAAAAAAAAAAAAAAAACAAAAACCCAAAAAAACCTTTTATTTTAAGTTCAGGGGCGCATGTGCAGGTTTGTTACATCGGTAGACTTGTGTCATGGGGGTTTGTTGTACAGGTTGCAGGTTGGTGTAAAAGTAATTGCGGTTTTGGACCATGAATTTTAAATCATTATAACTAGGCCCAGGCACATCTTTATTAATCAAAATAAGAATGATGACAATCAAGTCATTTTTGCCAAGAAGAAATGTTCGTTTATTCCTGCAGTGTAAAAATCTGTGCTTTGGGATTCGATGAACTCTTGGAAAGCGCCTTCGGCATCCTGCTGGCTGTGGAAGTGTTTTCCCTGCAAAAAGTTGTCGAGATGTTAAAGAAGTGGTAGTCAGCTGGGGAGAGGTCAAGTGAATATGGCAGATGAGGCAAAAATTTCGTAGCCCAACTAGTTCAACTTTTGAAGCGTTGGTTGTGCGACGTGCAGTCAGGCGTTGTCGTGGAGAAGAATTGGGCCCTTTCTGTTGGCCAGTGCCAGCTGCAGGTGCTGCGGTTTTCAATGTGTCTCATCGATGTGCTGAGGATACTTCTCCGATGTGATTGTAATTACACCCTGCACTGTACGTTCGTTAGCAGCTCCAGGGCTAAACATGATGTTGATGTTGCGTGTTGTCTCCGCTGCTTTATGACCCATTCTGAACTCGAGTAAGAAAATCACTCAAATTTGCTTTTTGTCTAACATCATTTCCATAGTCTAAAAGAAATACAAACAGCAAGTAATAATAAGTCATTACCCAAAAAAAGCTAGAAATGTGCATTAAAATGATATATAAAAACCACGTTTATTTAAGAATGTATTTCAATACCAAATGGCAAAATTCAACAACGCAAAAACCACAATTATTTTTGCACCAACCTAGATACTAACGTACTTAGTACTTGGGCACTAAGCCTAGTACCCATTAGTTATTTTTCCTGCTCCTCTCCCTCCTCCTGTCCCCCCACCTTCAGGTAGGGCCTAATGTCTTGTTCCTCTCTGTATGTCCGTGTGTTCTCATCATTTAGCTCCCACTTATAAGTGAGAACATGCAGTATTTAGGTTTCTATTTCTGCATTAGTTTGCAAGGGATAGTGGCCTCCAGCTCCATCCATGTTCCGGCAAAGGACATGATTTCATTCTTTTTTTTTTGGTTGCCTAGTATTCCATGACACCTATCAATTTTGATTTTGCCATTGGCTTTTCTATTTCAGAGCCATGTCTTCTCTGATTAAGGCCTCGGTCGTGGTTGCAGGCCCTTAGAGCTGGAAAGCTCTGATTGCCGTGCACCCGGGGCCAGTGGCGGCGATGGCTGGGGTTGGTGGGTAGGGTCCGTTGCCTGTGTTACAACTGCTCGCTAAGCCCCCCTACCTTCTTTACCTCTGCAAGCAAACCTCCCACCACACGGCCTTCAAACCTGCTGAGCCCTCGGCCGAGGATGCTTTTTCCTTCTCTCCACGAGGGTGTTACCACTCGTCCCTCAAATGCCAGCTCCATCGTCATCCCCATGTCCTTGGGGAAGCTCCCTGAGCCCCAAGACTAGGTGAGGTCCTCTGTTGCAGGCACACACAGCACAAGCAACTCCTGTTCAGGCCACTGGGCACAGCTGACATTCATGTGCGTGACACCATGTCTCGAGTCCCCACCGGACACACCCTGTGGGAGCCAGGAGGGCCAGGACTCATCTGGTTTTGTAACTTACCAGGTGCCGGTGCTACAGTGCTGGGAGGTGCTCAGTGCACATTAGCAGAATGCGTGAACGAGTACCCACACCTGGCGGCTAATAAACAATGGCCTCTTCGGGCAAGTGGCACTCATTGGCATGCAGTATGTGAGGGCTCCATATTGCAGAATTGACCGCATCCTTCCTCCTGCCCTGTGCTTGCAGCCTCTCAGTTCCTCCCGTTGTGGAGGTGAAGTTTGTTTTTCTACCCCTTGACTTTGGCTTTAACCAAAAGCACAAAGCTGACATGAGTGCGTGCTGGGTCTGAGCACGGGAGGTCCCCAGACCTCCATTGACTGTGTTTGCTTTTTTGCTCCTCCTCCTTTGCCATAAGGAGGATGTGCTGAGTGGCTACTGGTCCCACAGAGAGGATGAGAGACATGTGGGGCTGAGCCACACCTGGATCGGCCGACGTGCAGCAGCCGGGTGAATCCAGGTGAGGTGGGCAGAGCCCAGTGGGCGAGCCAGCCTGGATCAGCCAGCGCCAGCCGCCCTGCTAACACACCAGCCAAGTACACAGTGATTGTTGTACACATTGAGGTTCTGTGTTGGTTGTTAAGAAGCACATACTAAGTGCTCAATAAATAACTATGGAATGTCAGAGCATACACCTGGAGCTCCATAAAAGACATCCAATAAAGCCCCCAGCACTGTGCTGGGCACACAGGAAGCGCTCAAGACATAGTACTCCCTTCTCCCCACTTCCTCCTGTCAACAGCTGCAGCAGTAGGTCAGAGAGGCCGATATTTGAGACGTCATGGAAACCTTTACAGTCCACAGTCTACTATTATATGGGACACCCCGAAGCCTCCAGACCCCCTTGGCAGCCCTCGGTAGAACATGTCTCTCTTGGCCTCTTCTGACCAAGAGTCTTGTTCCTAGTGGGGAAGAAGCCGGGGTCTTCCCGGAGCCACTGCAGACCCCCTAGTCAAGGCTGGCTGCTTTGTCTCTGCAAGAAAGCAGATCGTTCTCTTTACCAACTCCTGCTGTTTACTGTAAATAACTAAATGGGATCTTCTCTCTTCCTCCCCTCCCACCTCTTCACAGGCGGAAGCCATAATTATTTCAATGCAACATCCCTGTCATCAGCCCTTTGAGCAGGGGACACGGTCAGCACTGCTTGGGATCCCACACTGTGTGTACACTGATTATTCCAGCATCGAGGGCAGAGAATGAAACCTGGAGTTGTGTGTCTCCAGACACCTCTGCTCACTAGTCACTCTCTAGCCACCAGGAAAATTTGACTTCCCGCCACACCCAGCCGGGCCCTGCAATCGGCTCCCAGCTTCTGTGGGTGCAACATGAGCCTGGCAGCTCCCAGGCAAAGGCTGAGCAGCAGGCGAGATCGTGGTGGCTGCAATCTGTGAGGTCAGAGCTCGCGTTCGGCTGGGCGATCTATGGATTTAATAAGCCAAGGCCTTCAGGGCAGGGCCCACAGAGCAGGAGCGTCCTGAGGCTCAGTATACCAGCCATTGGTTCCTGTCAGTTGGCTCTCAAACCAGATCCTCTGCTGCTTCCGAAGGACTGTAAAAAAGAGGCTTCCGCTTCTAACCCTAAGCAGCCAGCCCAAGCCTGCCATGTGGAGAGAAGGGGACGGGGTGGCAGGAGTTGTAGTCTGTGCCCCGCGTGCCCCCTGTGCCCTCACCCTGTACAGTTGTGGCCGAGGCAAAGCTCCTCTCTGCACCTCGGTCCCCTTGTCTCGGGCACAGGACTTCTTTCCTTCCTTCCTTCCTTCCCTCCCTCCCTCCCTCCCTCCCTCCCTCCCTCCCTCCCTCCCTCCTTCCTTCCTTCCTTCCTTCCTTCCTTCC